>NC_052500.1:35415265-35747006 GCF_016617805.1 Bactrocera tryoni | reverse complement strand
TAGATGAAGCAGATACTTTGTTAGACGACAGCTTCTCCGACAAACTTGGATATTTTCTGCGACGTTTTCCTGTATGTAATTATTAATTATGATTTTTTAATACATTAACACAAAATTTTTCATCTCCATAGTTTCACAAAAATCACACGCAAGATGAACATAATGTCGGCACGCAACTGATATTGGCGTCTGCCACGATGCCTACGAACACTGAGGAAATGTTACAAAAAGTTATAGATGTGCAGACGCTGCACGAAGTTTCAAGCCACAATTTGCACAAGTTGATGCCACATGTAGAGCAACGATTTATGCGAATTTCCAAGCAAAGCAGGCCCTCCAATTTGCTCAATTTAGTAAAAAAAGATGTCGCCAAAAAGCAGCCCGTCATTGTGTTCAGCAATAAATCGGCCACAAGTGATTTTGTAGATATATTTCTCAATAACAATGGTGTGCGAAGCGTAAATTTAAACGGCGATATGCTTATGAAAATACGTATTGGACGCTTTGAGCAATTTCAAGACGGAAAGTATGATGTTTTATCCACTACGGATATTGGTAGCCGTGGACTAGACACTACAAGCGCACGACATGTAATCAATTTCGATTTTCCGTTGCACGTATCTGATTACATACATCGCTGCGGGCGCATTGGACGTGTAGGGAATTTGACACCATCTGTAGTTACGAATTTCATATCCTCACGGCGCGAGGTAGAAGTAGTGCAGAGAATTGAACATGCAGCTCGAACGGGCGGTCTGCTACCGAACGTTAATGCGAACATAAAAAATATTATAAACAAACGAATATTGAAGGATATGCAAGTGGCGGGCATAGAGGTTCCAGAGGAAGAAGCATTTTAAGTTTACATTGTTTAAAACATTCTCCCAGAGAAAAGTTTTGTTTTTAATATTTAAGGGACTTAAAACATTACATTGCTTAATAATAAAATATTTATATTCTTACATAATAGTAACCACTGAGTGGTATAATACGACGCTCGTTCGTTAACGGTTTATATAACTTTCGTCGGGCTATAAGTATATCGTTATGTCCACTTAAAATTCCTAAAGACTTTGATTCCGACTTCGGAATTGAAGAATTTGTGGGCATCTTCGACTTAATTATTACTGGCCGACAACCTGCAAACTTAAATCGTATATTGCCGGCACGATTCAATTGTAGATTAGGTGAAACCAAATCGGGGAAGACCTCTTTGATTTTCGGCTTGGGCTTCAATGCTTTGTTAGGATCATCCCCATGACACATAGCCGCAGCCAAAGCATTCCATTCTAAGCGGCGTACCCCAGGTTTGGAATATATTTTAAATGTGCCCAGCTTACGCCGGAGGAAGCGTGTCGTCAAGAACTTCTCAAAATATTCTATGGTAAAAAAAGTTAATATACAAATATAGTACGATAAATATCTACTCACGCGCATAATATAATAAAAAGGGCTGCAATTTGTCTGCTCCACATAAATATTCTAGCCATTCGTATAAAAAAATGTCATCAGGTCCTTTAATAAACACAGCGCTAAGCTTTAAGTATAAATATTTGTAATAACCAATAAAACAAAATGCATTAATATGATCGAATTACCGAAAAATCGTTCCAAAAACTTTCAGGTACATCATCTACGTTGAATTTGTAAATGAATGGTATGAATTCACGAAAAGCGAACTCACCCAATGCAATCAAACCACGCACAGCACGGCTTATGTATCGAAAATCTGTTGTGAAAAAAAAAATATATAGTAATTCATATTACTATAATTTAATGGATATTAATATTTGTTGTTCTAAAATCACCTCTTTCTATTGACACACTGCGACCATTGAAAAATCGTTGTAGTCTTCTCGTTATATGAAATATGCACTCTTTCTGGAAGTAACCATTCGAAGTTGCCATATGACCTATTGTATCACACAAATCATCAACATGTTTCCAATCAACAGGACTAGCGAAATAAGGAGATATTTCAGGACGCATTTCAATATCGCCATCTTGTTCATCATCAGTTTGTAATTTATAAACCTTTTCTTCATTCGTGTTTTGGATATTAAATATACCGGACTGGTCCATAAATTCTGATTTTACTTCCATTTTATCTTCAGCCTTTACTTCTTCTATTTCAGTTTTTATGCTTGCACTGTTGCATTGCTCCTCGGATTTCGGGTTCGGATGTACTTTTATGCTCTCATATGGGGCAAGCAGTTGTGATATAAGTATCTCCGATAAATGAAAATATTCCACACGTACGTTTTGCAGGCGGGAATGTGTATTACAAGAGCTAGCACGAAGTAGGCGCCAACAGCGCAGACTGATATCCTCATTTTGTTTAAATGCCAATATTTGTATTAACTTAGAAAGGATAACACGATAGCAAGCACCAAGAAGAGGAGAAAACGCCACTTCTGAGAGAGCGAAATCTAGTTCATCTTCATTTCCATAAAAGACGACTTTTAACGAAAATATTGCATTAGAATTAGAAAACAAAAAATAAGAAAATCATTTACCTTTAATCAAACTGGGAATAAATTTTTTAATCTGTTCATTTTGCTTTTCATCCATGGGCCAGGTGCATTCATAATCTGCACCATCTATGATTTCCATAGTAACTTCTTTCTGATATTCATCTCTCAGCTCTATAATTTTATCCTAAAACAAGAAAAAACCGTCAACTTTAGTTGCAAGGAAACTATAAAACCCTTCACAAATACAAAAAATTTATTGCAAGAACTTGATTTTAGCTATTTCGGATATTGTACCGTTGCTTCGACAATAAACCTTGTCAAATTTCGTGAAAATATATTGTCAAATGAAAAGGTTTTCTATACAAGGACTGGATTTTGATCGATCATTTTGTACCACTGTATATACCCTGTTCAGGGTATAAGATAAAGTTTGAGCTCAAATATTCATCTATGAAATTACCGAATAAAAGAAGTAACTGCCGTCGTAGTCAATGCGATCCCATTCGCTGTCCATTGCACCTAATGCAGGCGGTACATCACCATCAGCCAAAACCTCGTTTACCAAATCGTATGTTACAGTGCCGCCAGAATGGCGTGCATATGTTTTAATATTCTTTAATTGAAATATATGAATATGCTCATTAAAAAAATAACAAAAACAAATTAGAATAATTTTAGAGACACTTACATTTACTAATTCCCATAGTTTATAGGAGACATCTTCAGCGACACGAGCACATACTTCTGTCGATAGTTCTAAATCACTCTGATCATGTTGTTCCCAAATAATTTTCACCGAACGCCCTTCTAGCCCAGCATAACTCTTTACATGATTCTACTCAACCATTTTATACAAGAATTTTAATGACAGCATCCTTGAAAAAACACATAAACACTTACCCTGGAATTGCTACTGACATCCACGCCAATGCCGCCACCGTTTGTAATGGTATTTAAAGATGAATCAAATAAATTACTGGGATTGCTGGTAGTAGGCGTAGTTGGTGTAGTTATAATATTGTTCGATGAAGAGCTTGTTTGGTTGTTACCAAGACCGATAGAATTTTTAGGACCGCTGCCACTCGCACCGGTTGTTTCAGATTTGGAAGTTTTTGTACGAGATTTAGTAGACTTTTTGCTGGATTTACTTGACGGAGTTTTTACAGACTCTTCTGCTGAATTCGAATTATTAGCCTTCATTATGAACTTATTTTTACAAACATTAAATACAAATAATAATCTTCACATAATTTTCAAATGAATTATATACAACTAAAGAAGTGAGCCGCAAAAAATTAAAGATATCGGTTTTTAACAAACGATATATGAATTATTTTATCGTTTAAATTTCAACACTTCGGCTGTGTGTCAAAGTGAGTTTAGCTTTTTTCGTGGTGAATCCGAATTTCAGAATTTTACCCACTCCCGAGTTAAGTAGCACGACACGTTGCCGAAAATTGCAATTACAATTTACAAATAAATTATTTTTTTTTCCTGGTTTCATAATGTTGTTATTGGCAAGCAAATTATTTAATTAATTTACGAATATATTTAATATTCTAAATAACAAGGTAAACGTTCAAACGACGCAATTGCGTTAGTCTTGGGCTTCAAATTTTTATTTTCCATTTGAAACAGCAAAATGTAAAATTTTTTTACACCATAAGAAATTTTTTCACCCAAATTAACATAGGGGAAAATGTTACCCGTTTCCTTCGTGGTAAAGTAACACTAGGTAACGCGAAAAAACGAGAACATGCAAATCGAATTTTGTACGGCCCTTAATTGAATTTTCTGATATATTCGCTACTATTTAGCTAAACAACCATGTGAACCACAAAATAGCAATCAGCTAAGTTTTCCGTCTGAGGATATCACATGGATATTCATAAAAGCAATTCATGGCAAGTCTAAAAGCTGAGTCATACATTTATGTATCTCAAGAAAATTTGTTCTTTTAGTAATGAAATATGTTTTTTCAGCGCGCATACACAACAATTCTTCATGAAATAGAAAAGCGTGTCCAAATTCCAACCCAACCCCATGTGGTGGTGGACACATAAATATTCTCTCCTTACAAATTTTATTTTCGAAATATATGCGAAGCACCTTTTCGGAGCTACCATTAATTACGCAGACCATAAACATTTAATATTATTTCTTTTATATATAATTAATTCACTGCAATTGAGGGATGTTGGAGGCAACCATTTCAACTTGGAGTGCTGGGATCGCCAAAAAAAAAAATATTTTTTTTATGTACTCAATTTATCGGTTCAAACCATTTCTGTCAATTTCAATTCCTTTCATTTCGAACGTGTAGGCATATGATTATTCGTGTGTTATCGCTAAACTCATTTCTCAAGATCATCTGTTGTTTTGATAAGAAATGGTTGAACTAAACGAAGTTCGAATATATCTATAAATAAATATTTAAAGCAATTAAAATGTCAGAGAGTGCTAATTTACGACAAAATTTACAAAATATCCCTTCAATATTTGAGATAAGTGCCGCTGAAACTCTAGATTCTCTTATCTATCCTGCACTTAGTAAAATATTTGATTACCTTAATCTTGGAGTGGACTTTAAGCTTTTAGGTGCATACAGGTTAAAAGGAGAGGTGTCACCTATATTGACATGGGTACTCCAATATTTATATTTCCGCAACAGAGGCGCTTCATTTGGAGAAAGTTTCTATGGTTTGCAACGAACAGGAATGACATCAGGTGAATTAATGACGCGACAGCAGAAACTGATATCTGCCAGTATCTTAACATTAATGCCAGTTTTAGAGCGGAAATTAAAAACACGCAGCGCTCATCACGAAGATATTTCAATTTGGGAGCGACATATGTTGAATGTTTTACGTGCGTACCATGCTTCTAAAGCAATACACACCTTTTTATATCTAATAAAATATTCCGGAAGCCACTCTCCTATCTTTCGAGCATTAAATTTATCATTGAGGTATCCTAACGAACCACCAAAAGACGATAAGATCACCTATGTATTTCTCAAGTTACTCGAAGTTTTTGCATTCTTTCTGCAATTCATTCAATGGTGGTATTCTAATGATCAGCGCCGTAAAATAGGAGGAACTTTAAAAAATCCACTGCCATTTAAAAATAAACCTGACATGTCCAAAGAGAATATTCCACCAAAGGGTGATTGCCCGGTGTGTCTCATGAAAATTGAAACACCCACCGCGTGCAGCATATCTGGATATGTGTACTGCTGGAAATGTATAATTTCCCACTTAAAAGAACGTTCTACTTGCCCAGTTACTGGATACAAAATCACTCTGGATGATTTAGTTCGAATTTATGAAACATGATAATACATTAATCTCTATTGCTAATCACTCATTAATAAGTTTGTTTAAGCTATACATTTGATATACATTAGACTTTAGTGGTACTGTTTTTGTGGCTTGGGTTAGAATTTACCTACAATGTTTTCTCAAAATTAAAAACAATAAAGTATATCTAATATCTCAGATAGATTTATTATTGCTATCTACTTATATGATTTTAGCACTAAAAGTATTTTGAGCAAAATATAACATACAAAGCACGTACATATGTATGTGCACTGTTTTGAGCGTGCATTAATTTGTTTATTATTTTAACTCACTACTAACGATTGTGTAAAAAATAAGTTTTTCATTAAAGTAAAGTTAAGTAATCCTTTGACTTAATATATGCATATATGTACTATATATGCGTATACTTATGTAAACTTGCACTTGTGGTGCGAGAGTAAAAAAACATATACTATTGCAATTAATACAATTAATTAAAATTGAGATAAGTAAAGCCCTCGTTCCCAGTCAAAAGTAACATGCATAGCATGGAAATCCCAGTATGCAGTCATATGGTAAGCCATATTCGTTAGTACAACGACATACTCGAAAAGCGCAAAAAACGTGTAAACTAAATAAGAAAATACAAAGTACATTTATTATTTCATGACATTTCATTTAAATTACAACTTACCGCCCGGCTCACAAGACGAATTATGCCGCAAGAAGCAGTAACCAGCCAAAATGAAAGCAGTTACATTTGTTATAAACAAATTTCTTTTGTACAATAATGATTTCTCTTCCATAGGCAAGAGCGATATCTTACGTCCATTTTTGTTCAGAAAGTAAGATATAAGCATATACATCTCACTGCAGGCAATAAAAACAACGAAAGAATTTCGATGTATCGGATAATTATCTAACGATGTCCACAAGGACAAACTTAAGAGCGCAAAATTCTCCACCATATTTAGCAAACATGCTAAAATAGCATATACACGTCGATTACGCCTTATTGTATCCTTATAGTATTGCATGTACATTTTGACAACAGCTATTCGAAAAGGTAACTGCATTGTAATCGCTAAGCGCCAAACGGTTTTTTGTGGTTCATAATTTCCAATGGCTGCCGATATGGAGGGTAAATAATTAGGTACATCACAGTGCGTTGAAGTTGAACGTTCAAATTCAAAGATTAACGACCAAATTACACAAAATGCAAAACTGCCAAGTGGCAGACTTACAACTGCAAATGCAATTCTTCCAAAAGGAACGCGGAATAAAGGTTTTGGACCATCCAGTCGGGTATATGTGGTTAATGTTGGTAACATATCTTAAAATAGTTTTGTCACAGTTTCGTCTACTTAATAATTAACATCGTTTATGAATATATTAACTCCCTATTTATTCCACGCCCTCAATATGAAGACATTTTTACTTAAATCGACCTGAGCTAGCACCCAAATCAGCTGTGGAGTTTGACAACTTATTTATTGATTTGGTAAACAAAACCAATAAATATGGAACGATATATCGACTGTACAATTCGATATATTTATCAACAAAAAATTATCGACATTGATATTAACGATTTTTGCGTCCAAATTCCCGCGACATATAACTAAAAAGACAGTAGCAATTATTTTAAAGTATATAATTTACTTAAAAATATCATTTTATATACTCTCACAACATGCTGCTCCAGTTTATAACAGTTATGTTCAGCTAACGATTATTTTTATCGCCTAAAACTAATCGAGATAAGTAGAGAATAAATAAGGTCCTCTCCTTAAAAGGTTTAATGTATTTATGTATCTCACAAATCTGTAACACGATCAAAATATTTAATGATTTAGATAACATTTAATCTATTCACTATTACCATGTTCCGGCCGAAACTTAATTAGGACATTGAGTAGATTATTGAGATAATCTTTAGCAAGATTTCTCCATACTAAAATGGCACTTGCTAATCTCGTTGTCTCTAAGAAGTTTTGAAGCTAATCTAATCAAAATTTCCCTGCTCGAACCTGATTTAGCGCCATCTGTTTGTTAGTAGGTAAATTTATCACATTATCACAGCTGTTTTAGCAGAGAACGTTTAATATAGAGAAGGTTCACCGCGTTGCCAAACTTACGATATTTCATTTTTTGGAGGGGTACTCTTTTGTATTAGTGGATTTCACCGCAAAAGGAGGGGTACTCTTTTCTATAAGCGGATTTCACCAATATTTAACAGGAGCGTCGAAAATAGCAGAATTGAGCATTTTCAGTGTTAAATGAGAAAAATGATGCTAATTTCAATGTTTAGAAATGTACGCTTACAGATTGACATATTTACAATGCGCAAGCGACTATGTACGAGTATATAATTTATAGATATAGTCGCTTGTGGCATATGCGGCTGCGTTTATGAATGAAATCGTTTTTGTTGTAAAATTTACTACATTTGAGCTTCGCCAATTCGGCTGACATATTGGCTTGCCATGCTTATGCTATTTAGGCAATTGTTCTTTTTGTAGAACAATGCTTCAATTTTTTGTTGGTGACATATTCACATGTGTACGCATATGTATATATATTTGTATGCTTGTGCATTATTTGTTCGGCAATGTATGCAAATATATGTACATATAGGTATATATGAATGTACATATGAACATGCAGCTCAATGCGCGCACATGTAATATGTGTATTGATAAGTGATAAAATCATGATTTGAATTTCTGAATGCGCACATGCGTATACATGCAATCATATGGGCAGACAATAAGATTAATATGATAGACGATATATTTATGTATGTATATATTCTTGTGGAATATTAAATTTCTATTAGTAAGAAACATAATACAAAAATATTTATTAGTATAGTATATTATGTAAAAATCAAAGAAAATTATTATTGACTATAAATATTACTATGCATGCATTCATACAAAATTATACTCATATCATAATTATGTTTATGTTCTCTGGTTAAACCTGTAATTATGGGAATATAATTGTTTAATTGAATGGTAGGTAATAAAAAAGTTTTAGAGCCACAGCAAATATAAAGTTTGTCATCTGATTGGTTTGAAAAGCAACCCTACATTGTCGCAATTATTATCGTTTTCATGTTTCTTTTCATGTTTTGCTTTTCTCTGTACTCACATTTTCGTTGCAGAGAGAAAAGAATTTAGAACGCAAAAATACTTTGAGAAAAAGTACTGGATATAATTTAAATAAAAATTTTGGAAAAAAAGAATTATTGTATAACATTCTATTAAAATTTAAATACGTTAGACTGCTATAAGCTAGGGAAAAGATGACCATTTTAACGAAACCATCTAATGAGAAAAAAGGGGAGAAGGTACCACTGCCATTGGCTTTGGGTGGCCATGATGATGCATCATCATTCCGAGGAGGAGCTGCACACGGAAATCTTTTGGGCGTAAGTTCTGTTACTTTTTTTCATATTTTGTACGTTTCGGTTAATTACAGCTAAGTAAAAAATGAGTGTTTTAGAATGCTATGTATGTGTATGTATGTATGTAAAGGGCTGGACAAAAAATAAGATTGTATTTTCAATTTTGTATTATACAACAAACAAAAGGGTTAACCTTCCAAACAACATAACGCTCTACGACACTGAAATTCATTTTATTCTACATGCATACATAGTTATGTGCATATTGTAGTTGCAATTATGGCCTTTATAGTAAGGACACTTATTGATTTTCCTAATATAAGAAAAAAACAATATAATAAATTTACCTTTAACAACATGAATGTAATGTGCATTAAGATGCGCAAATTAATCAAATATTTTAGAGAAATCCTTACAGTTTCTTAAAATATCGTGGATTACATTGGCAATAAAAAACTGCTCTGTGAATATCAATGCACAACGTAAGCACTTACATATATTGTTCCTAATATATTATACAAATATTTTTGCTTTTCGTTGGTGAAATTTTCATATATGCGAGCTATTAGTTGAATTCTTGCTACATATTTTATACAAACATTTATATGTATACACATATATATGTACACATATATATGTACATGTACATACTACTCTCTTCATCTTTGGATGTGAAACGGATTTCCCAATATTTCAAATTAATTAAAAATATTCTTATATTAGAAAAGCAGCGTAGATGTAAGAATGAGTGAATAAAAAATATCTCGGCTAGACATATTTCTCCAGCTAAGCACTTGCTCCAATCAACGGCACTCGATGTGGAAAGTTATCTGTATTATTTATAAATGTGTGTTATTGTTATGGTCATGAGTAAGCAACTTCCATAAGCAGAATGCTTTCTCTCCCTTGTATATTAATAAGAAGTATATTTTGTAGCTGTCAGCTTTAAAAAAAATTGGTTCTTCTGAACTTTAGTACCTTTTACTATCTTTTATGCTCTTTACATACTATACTATATATTTCGATATGATATAAATGTTTTGTTTTGTTCCTGCAATTTTCATATCGAGCCCACATATACATAGGTTTGTTGCCTACCAAATACTTTCTTTCATATAAACATGGTAAACTGACAAATTTTTTTGGAATCCAGAAAGTAAAATAAAAAATTAATTGAAAAAAGAAGCTGATAATAAAAAAAACAGCTCAAAGTAATCAAACGAATAATAAAAATGTTTATGTATATTATTGACCCAGGCTCGCTATCAGGGGGACATAGATGGCGAATCTATGGTTTTCAATCGCCCACCTTCATGCATCAAAACCGTGTTGTTATTTCTAATTGCTGTCGTAGTCATGATGATGGGCCTACTTGGTGGATTTACTCTATATCGCGCTTATGCACCCACTACTTCGAATTTACATTACCGTGCACTTTGTGACATTCCATATATGCAGACTGGTAATATAACTATACCGCGTCTGTATGAAGAACATGATGAGCTAGATTGGCGTAATCTTTTTTCGCGTTTTACAAACTACAACGGCAATAACGACTTGAGTGATGATTTCTTCCGTGAGGAAATCGATGTGGATATGAGCGATTCAGAAAGTTTCGCAAAAATTGATGTACCCGATTTCAAAGATGGACGGCGGGGACGTTTTATGCATGATTTTAAAAAGAATCAATCGGCAATTATTGATACCACTGCAAATCGTTGCTTCATAATGCCACTTGACCGTGACACCACATTACCACCAAAGAGTTTTGTAGATTTAATGCAAAAGATGGGTTCAGGATACTACAACATCGACACTGATCGCGTTCGTCGCAATATGCGTGTAGTTACCCCGCCTGTAACTGACCTCTCAATGATCTCGGAGAGAATTGCTAACGAATGCTATGATATGAGAGTTTACATGTTGGAGAACTACGTTTCAGGAGGTTAGTACAATTGCAAATTTTAGTTATTATTTTCATTAAGTCACAATATATGTAAATACGCTCTTACAAATACAACTCTTAAATTTATGTAATTTTCAGTATTTAAACGTGAAGCTATTCCTGTGGCAGAAACTGACAGGTTCACTGAATTCATGGGCAAAGGTGTCGTTGAATTTAATTTGATAAATATGAATGATATAGAGGAATTTGAACGGAAACAGCAGTAAAATCATTCAAAACTTGTTTAGAAATCTTATACATTAATTGCGGTGCTTGCAAGCATTTTTGTAGAATGTAGTTTGTATGATTGTAAAACTTGATGTTGATAAATTAGCGGCTGTATTCAAATTTATTAACCGAAAACAAAATTTATTTTTTCTTATATAATTAACGACTTAATTACCCTTACCTTATATATTCCTAGCAAATTATTGTATGAAGGGTATTTGCAAAATTACGCAATATTATTGTATAAATATATTCGATTTTTTTTATTATTTCGAAATTATCAATGTTAGAAAATTGGAGTCCATCCATTTGTATTAACTTTATTATTACTTCAAAAATGTAATGTATGTAAATTAACCATAATATTTCCGATTGATTCAAATTTGTATTTTATAAAGTTTACATCCGATCTTATTTTATTCACTTGCGTACATTTTTTAAATAAAATCGAAATAACAATCAAAAATGCATCAAGTTGAGCGATCAAGTATGGTTAACAAATACAACAAAAACAAAATGAAAATTTAATGACAAACAAATTAAACATACGTATTTTAAAGAACCCGAAATATTATCAATTATTGTGCATAAGAAACAATTGCGTACCTAAAAGAAAATTAATTGTGACAAATATTAAAAACGTGCTAGAATAAATGTATAGCTCATCATGCATCTGTATGTATGTATGTCATGAACTCGAAGTGTGGCAGAACTATCTTCTGTTGGTATCAGATGGTGGCACGTGGTTAAGAAAATTTCGAGAGTCTTTAATATGATAATATAAAAATCAATACTGAACTACAATGTCACACAATTTATACATTATAATAATTTCCTATTACAACTTTACAAATGCTTTTAAGTAGTAACATACTTTATATATTCCAATGTACTATAATAATTATCAATATATTCATATTTTTATTGGCCAATTTTAAAACACAAATTATTTTACATAATTTAAAAAAGTATTGTATTGTAATTGAATGTGATGCACTAGTTCCATTTTATATAATTTAAAAAGTGCCCCTCTATATATTTTATAATCTATGCATATGATTGCAAAGTCTTGAATCATTTGCAACTATTACTAAAGAAAGCACTCTCTATTTTCAACAAAAAAAAAATGAGTTGATCAATTTCAATTTTGAACATATCAACATAATTGCTTTTTACGATTGATTCGATATTTAATGACAACAAAAAATACAATAAATCAAATTTTCAATGTTAAAATATGATGTTAATAAAGGAAAATCACCTTCAGTCTTAATCCTTTTGTTGCCATTTCTCAAATTACAGCATCATCGAATTTGCAGTTTCACTATCAAATTTCTCCTCCTTGTAGCGATGTCCGTAATTAGGTTAAGTTAGCTTATAGTACCCGGTTGTCTCGCTATACGCAGATGTAATAGGTCTTATGCCAGATGAAGGTTCAGTATAATTCGAGCTGAAGCATTCGAATTACCGGAAGTTACCGCTTTTGCGAACTTTAAAAGCGCCTTATTTACATATTATATATTCTGTACCTGACGAATGACATTTTTGAAAAGCTCATCAGCTTTTTTCTTTCCCGAATGCTCTTTTAGCATAGAACCCATTACATATGTCACTTTCCGGCATCCATCTGCTGCATGTTCGTAATTACTTTGATGTGTTTTGAAACCTTTGAAGTAAATATTTAAGAACTGAGACATTCAAAGTTTTTAATTTATTTATTTTGCTCAGTTTACTTAAAACTACTTAATATGCAATTATTATACATGTATTCAGCCTTGCAAACAGAAATGATATTTAAATAAAAGGTCGACACAGCGCCAGTGTGTGATCCACTCCAAAAGCAACTTTTATTACTTTGCCGTTCACTGCTGTTTTGAAGGGGAAAAATTGATCTTTTTTATGGCCTAAGCCTAGATGGCCGAAACGATTCTTGCCCCACATAAAGAGATCACCGTCTGAGTTTATCGCACCCATATGAAACACGCCACACCCAATAGACGTCACATGAGTTTTGTCACTGAAGTCATTGCGGCCGAACAAAGGTGGCAATAGTTGTTGTGGTTTCGAAGTTTGCTCCACTCGAGGACCAAATCCTAGTATACCATAACCCCAGGTATATACAAGTCCATCCTCATTTAATAGCATGCAAAACGATCCGCCTGTTGCTATATCTTTAATCTTACCAATGCCTTTAGTTAATGATAATGCGCGAGGTGTATTGACTTGGGTATCGGCATTTTCACTACTATCGAGTTGGCCATATTCAGAATTTCCCCAGCCAAATACTTCACCTTTATCATTTAAAGCCAAAACACAATCTGATGCGCATGCTAACTTTGTTATTCGTTGATCAACAATTTCACCTTTGGCTAATTCAATTTCACCGCTTGTATCGTAATGTCCTTTTCCCGTTTGACCATCTGCACCCCACCCACAAGTATATACACAACCCAGTTTAGTTAGGAACATAGTGTGATCTTGACCACATTCTACAGAAATAATTTCATCATTTGGCTTACAAATTTCCTTTTCAGATATTCGGTGTATAAGCGCACTACCGCGATAGTCTTCATTTTCGATTATAGCTCGTCCGCACTGGCCATATGAATTATTACCCATAGTAAAAATGGTTCCATTTTGTGTAATTACGACCAAATGAGCTCGCCCAGCCGACATACAGCGCACTTGCATGTCTGCGTCAGTTTCATTTTCGAGCCTGGGAAGGTTTATGGCGGTAGGATAGATTATTACATCTAATTTAGATGGCTCTTTTAAGCTACCCTTAACTTGAAATCCCAATTGTGAATCAGTGTTTAATCCAGAGCCAAAAAGAGTATGACCATCGGATCGTTGAACTGCAAAGGCAGAGAACCCATAGCCGGCCGCAATGTCTATGATATCTGTGTTAACTGAAAACTGCATTCGTGTTGGATGGTGGACCATTTCTGTGTAGCGTTCTTTCGCTTTTCGGATGTTAGTTTGAAGACCCAGAGCGCCTGTCTCCTGAAACCCCCAAGCATAAACTCGACGCTGTTTTGGATCTGACACTTTGGGGGTATAAGCTGCAAAACGAGTTAGCTGTCATATATTTTACGCCGGAATCCATTTTACTTACTCAAAACCTTTGATTTATCTTGCATTAAGACGCTCCGCTTTGCTTTAGTGGTATACTGACGTTCTGGCAGACGATAAATCCTTTTAAAGCTTCGGAACATTTTTGCAATCGATTTGAGGATTATTTATTATGAAATAGAAAAAAACGAGGAAGAACCCCACGAAAAATCTAATTAGAATTTGTTTTTCACAGCTGTTTCAACTAAACAGCTGACCTGAGCATGCATGAAATCGTGTACATACGTACGCATGTTAAGGTGGTTCCTTGTCGGTTTCTAATTTAGTAAAATTAGATATATATAAAGTAATTTTTATACACATGAAACTCACACAAAAATACATAAGAGCTGTCTTTTAAATATAGTACATACATTAAAAAATTAATTATAATTTGTACCACTAAATTGGTTCTATAGATGCAACTAATCTCCAGATAGATCTTACGTTAAGACATTTACAATAAGAACATAACTTTCTAATATATTTATATTGCGAGCATCGTCATATACAAATATGTGAATATCATTACATTTATTACGAGAATCCATTCATCGTTTTTCTTATCTATAAAAGAAAAAAAAAATCATAAATATATAAAATTGCCTAATCCCATTTACTGTAAAAAATGTTTGCTTGGAATGGAGCGCCATCTATATTTTTAACATGATAACATCCATATTATTATTAATTCACCATGAGAGCTGAAAATGATTGGCTTGGTAACATTATTGACAAATATAAAATGTTGATGCGGATACCCTGGTTCAGGCCGCAGACAGATGGCGATGAAAAAAAAGAGTTGCTGAAACGAAGTTGTCGGAGTGTCAAAGTGTCGGAGAAAAATTGTGAACCAGTGAAAATTTTGATATAATTAAAAATATTTGAAATACTACAGTGAATTTGTTAAGGCTCATATATTATAGAAGTATTCAATGATATGAAAAAGTGCATATATCCAATTTTTATTGGAGTATATGGGCCAAGTCACCAAGTGAAAATTTCAGTGAAGCAGATTTATTACTATACAAATCAAGATTAAATAAATATAAAGAAAATAATGATAAATACCTTGCTTAAGTGTTAAACTATTAATTTTCTATTATACCGGTAAAAGTCAATTCGTCGATTTTTTCTACTCGGTGAAAAATTTCTTATAATTAACGAGCGCCGCCCTTAATGTACCAAGTACCGAGCGTTTAATCGAATACATTAATAGAGTTCATTCAATTTTTATTGAAACACTTTCTAGGACAATATATCTGGATTAACAACAATAATTTTTGGCATATCGACGTAATGTTATTGCATTAAAAGGCTGGGGCTGTGCGAATTTGCTTTTCGATATAAACCGAAAATCGTCTCCGGTAGGTACACACAAAAATTCATTCTACTTTTTGCTCCTCTTTCATACTCTGTACACATTCGCTCATGTGCAATATGCGCTCCTGTCCTACAATTGTGCTTGTTCGTACTCTCCACTCAATATAGAAGGGGTCTTCCTGCCTATAGATAAAAGAGTCCTTCGCCAATAAAGCCAAATATTTGGTTGATGAATCTACATTTTTATGTATGTACATAGATACAAAAATTTTGAAAATGTTTCCTTTGCCATACATTTGGCCTTCCTGTTACGTTTTCCCGTATCAACATATACATTGGTGGTGGGTGGATAATAGATAGGGTGGAAATCCGTACAAGCTCATTCGGTATGTTTTCGGTTTTAAGAGATTACGAATACAATTCTTATGATTGGAGTTCTCAAATAATAATTAAATTCACCACTCAATGTGAAAACTGGTGTCTCCGAATTAATGGCAATAATTAATCTAAACTAGTTTTCAATAAACATTTTTAAAACTGTTTCATAATGAATTATAAACTTTTTCTCGTAATAGGATAACACAATTAATGTTTTATACTGTTCTGACATTACTAATATTTGTTTCATCCCTTAAATAGTTTCTATTTTGCATATGAGAGCATTATTTTGCCGACTTCGGATGGGAGTTTCCATATTCACCTCTCTTGTTTTCGCGTCTTCCCACATTCTACCTTTAAAAAAGTTGTAAATGTTCCTTACACATATATACATACATATGTATATGTGTAAGGATATTTAATAAACATTATGTTTTTAATCCATATGTTCAAAGTAAAAATTGGGCGTGTTTTATTCATATTATATTAACTTAATTATGAAATTTTGGTTAGATATTAGGTAGGGGCCTTTTCGCTTTTTTTTAATATTTCTTAATTTCGTGTTAGTATACTAGTAGCAAAGTTATATACTTTCATACATACAATTTTATGTAAAATAAAAACATATCTATAAAATGATATAAGTGAATCTTCTATCTGCATACATTTTCATCTAAATGGTCTTACATCGATGGTGGTGTGACAAACGATATTTCATTTGTCCTGTATATCCTTTGTACCAATGACTTAACCTTTGCCATATATTATCAAAAAGGGGGTAATCGGTAATGCACATGGTTATGTCTGCCATACTATACACAAGAAATAAAACACCACCTTACTCCTGGTAATGTAAGGTGATACCCTCAACACACCACCAACAAGGAACTTTCTTTAAATTAGTGTTTACATACTACTCTTATTCAACGCAAACCTATTCTCATGTACATACATATGTATGGTACAGACATTATTTCTCATGCCTTTTGTAACAAAGGCCTTTGGTACTTCCCATGTCTGTTAATGCATTGACTAATATTCAGCATCTCTGTGTAGATTACAGTTAGATATATTTTATGCATCGCCTATTATTATCTAAAGTTTTGACATGTTTCTTAATAAATACATCAATATTTCGAAAGTTTCTAAGATATTATAACAAAAAAATATAAAATAAACAAATATTTTTATTATTATATAAAGTTTTCGAATAAGATTTGGTTATTAAAACGAATATTTAAAAATTATCCAAAAAAATATAATATGCCCGACTTCAAGCCATTATATTTCTAATATGAAAGGTGTTCTCAAATTTTTGTTTGCACATTATGCACAAAATTAACTCAGATCTCTAAGATTTTAGATTTTACATGCCGATTGAAGCCCATTCACCCTGTTTTGCCATTTTTAATTTGTGGGGTCACCACATAAGGTGTAAATATGGATTTTTTGCAGACCACCCCAAAGCAGAATTTTGCCGGATTTGAAGGATCTTTTAGCAAGAGTTGCATTGCTGCATTTTCGGCATGAGGTCTGGATGTGGTATCATAGAAATTCTTATTCTTGTTACATATAAAATCAAATTACGCCAAATGCCCCCTTACGCCAAATTACGAACAACTCATTTAATCAATGAGTACAAGGCGTTTGCATCAAGCATCTATTTGGTTTGTTTTTCTACCACGGCGCTCATTAGTACCATATTTTGTACAATTTTTTTGGAAATTACTAATTGCAATTCAACGGTGGATTAGTAACGAGCAAATTATTTTTAAACACTCGTCCCTGCTTAAAGACTAGTTCCAGACTACAAACCCGAAACTATTGACTAGATTTTTAGTTTCCTTTTAAATTATTTAACTTGCAGGTACTTTTGGAATAACAGGTATTAATTACATGTACTAAATACGCATCAAACAATCGGCTAATACTCTCGCGCACATATAAATATTTTCTACTTTATTTGAAAGAAATTCACAAAAGCTACTGCAAATAACATAAGAATCAATCGATTAACAGTAAAGAATAACCAGAATCTATAAAAACAAGTGAACAGCTAGAGAAATAAAGTTAAAACACAAAATATGTATGCACTTATGATTTCTTTACTGAGATTCATATATCAACAACCAATTGTCCCAATTTATCAAGCACTTTTGCACCAGTCGAATGTCAGATATATACAAACATAGATCAATTAATATAATTCTGCTAATATTTTTTTATTACAATCTGGTACATGTTGCTGAGGATTGCATTTGCAAGGGGCACCTGTGGCCGCCCATAATAGTGATTTCAGATGTTTACAAGAGAGCAACTTTGACAGTTAGATCTCAAAAATCGACTACCAAGTTGTAAGCAAATGCAGGTGTTAAAGGATTAGCCTACATACTGTTCAAAGGGTGCGAAGGAACGATCCATATTTGAAATTAGTAAAACTTAGACAAGAAAACTCCACTTAAAATTCCACACACAATAACAATTTGCACCGGAACACAAGTCTGATTAGGCTATGCTGTCTTTCAATACCAAAAATAGATTATTTTGAAAAGGCCCATCTATGCAATTATTAATATTTCTAATATAAATGCACATACGAATGAAAAGGCGATGGAAACTGCTTTTCTCCATTTTCACTGATTTACACTGCTGCGTGTATAAATATGAGATTGAAAGGCGAAACATCAATTTAATTCAAGGTGTTGGTTCGCAAAGTTTTTGAGTCTGGCCGGCAGTATTCCACGAAAGAGGAATTAGTTGAATAACAATTTTAAAAATAATAATCGCTACCCATTGAATCTTTGAAATCATACTCAACTATACGAGACCTTTTCATTAAGGGGCTAGATCAGTGTAACCCATGAAAAATTAGACGATTTTCGTGAATTTTTTTAAAAGAAAGTACTCTATCGAATGTTTCGAAGTTCTTTGGACATAATAAGGTATATTTTCAGCTAAATTTTGATATTTTTTTACAAAAGTATTGAAAAATAACGGAGTTTTGTGTTGTCTTCGGAGGTGTCAAAAAAAAGTTCCGCAACAGATGACATGATTCCGGGCGAATGAGTAGCTGAAACAATAAAATTCAAAAAGGTTATTAAAGTTAGTATTTTCAATACAATGATCTACGATTTTTGAAAAATATTAAAAATTATCAAAATGTCGAAGTTCTGCAAAAAATTTCGTTTTTTTAAGTAAAAAATTGTAGTTTTTTTAATACCAAATTGACAATTTTCAACCGATTATAAAGATCGTAGGTCATTGTTTAGTAAATATAGTTAAAAATACTCATTTTCAAGTTGATCGGTCAATTTCTCGTTGAGATGAATGATGTCAGCAGTTTTGAAAAATGTCGTTATACCTGCGAGCGGTCGCTCTTTAGAACGCTGCCGTTCAGAAACTATTCAAGATTGGACCTTACCGATTTCACAGGATATTTTTGAAAATATAAACTATTGACAAAGCAAAAAACAAAAACTCGTATAGCCGCTTAATAAAATAAAAAATGCTTAAATTAGTTAATCCTTAAGTTTAAAAATATTTTCTTGACTAAAAATGTTAAAGAATAAAGAAGGGTCTTGTGCTGACGTGATAACCTACTTTAAATATTTGATTTTTTTAGTCGATTTCGTAAATATTAAAATATTTTCCATATTGGTGAAACACTAACTGTTTAATTTAGTAGAAAAAATATTCCTTAATAACGCTAATAATTTTTTTAAGTATAAGCTATTTAGTTTTGATTAACCAAAGCTATTTAAACCTGAGGATTACTAATATAATGATGTTATATTGGGGTACTAACAACGTGTCAGAAAGCATCTTAAAATCATAGACTTTTATACTAGTTTAAAAAATTTGTTGTTGGTTTGCATACTAAAATAAGTTTACGCAAATACAACTCTGAACGCTATGTTTTCCGATCGTTATAACTCATAACTTTATGGGACTATGTGAAACCCCTAAATGTTTGATAACATAAGTTTACACGTTTACAAGCCATTATCGGCACTGAAAGAGTTATCCGAGCAAAGGACAACTCTGTTCCGAACTATTTGAAATTTTTTATGTCACTAATAATAGCAAACAAATTGAGTTTGGTGAATGCCAGTGAAAGTATATGAGCTTTTCATAGCCTGTATTTCAAATAAGATCAGCATTGGTTTTCAGATGTTGATTAATTTATAGCCAGCAATTTAGTCAATGAAAGTTATTATATTATGTTTATATACATATTCTTCATAAAGTTATTTTTAATAAACATTTTTTACTCATATTAATGATACTTGTGAAAATAATTTTCACCCTAATGTAGTAAGCGTAGATATAAATTATGTGTTCTATATCCTTGCGCTCGGCAACAAGCCATCAGCAGCCAAGCCGGTCAAAAAATGAATTCCAACAAGTAAGGAAGGGCTAAGTTCGGGTGTCACCGAACATTTTATACTCTCGCACAATAAAGTGATAATCGAGATTTCATTATACGTCATTTACATATTTTTCAAATACCGTATTTTTGTAAAGTTTTATTCCACTATCATCATTGGTTCCTAATGTATATACTCGTATTATACAGAAAAGGCATCAGATGGAATTCAAAATAGCGTTATATTGGAAGAAGGCGTGGTTGTGAACCGATTTCACCTATATTTCGTACATGTCATCAGAGTGTTAAGAAAATGTTATATACCGAATTTCATTGAAATCGGTGTAGTAGTTCCTGAGATATGGTTTTTGGTCCATAAGTGGGCGAGGCCACGCCCATTTTCAATTTTTAAAAAAAGCCTGGGTGCAGCTTCCTTCTGCAATTTCTTCCGTAAAATTTAGTGTTTCTGACGTTTTTTGTTAGTCGGTTAACGCACTTTTAGTGATATTCAACATAACCTTTGTATGGGAGGTGGGCGTGGTTATTATCCGATTTCTTCCATTTTATGTACAAAAAATTACGTACAAATATGCCCCTCCCTAATGCGATTCTTTGTGCCAATTTTCATTTTAACATCTTTATTTATGGCTTAGTTATGACACTTTATAGGTTTTCGGTTTCCGCCATTTTGTGGCCGATTTTGCGCATCTTCGAACTTAACCTTCTTATGGAGCCAAGGAATACGTGTACCATCATCATGATATCTCAATTTTTACTCAAGTTACAGCTTGCACGGACGGACGGACGGACAGACGGACGGACGGACAGACACATCCGGATTTCGACTCTACTCGTCACCCTGATCACTTTGGTATATATAACCCTATATCTGACTCTTTTAGTTTTAGGACTTACAAACAACCGTTATGTGAACAAAACTATAATACTCTCCTTAGCAACATTGTTGCGAGAGTATAAAAACAAAATGTCCATGCATTGCCGATTATTTACAAATTTTACGAACGTGAGTCAGTATAGTATGTATATTGTATGTGTGTAGTGGTGTATGCCAACAGAAACGCATACAATTTTGTTTTTGTGGATATTAACACTCTGATGACATTCTGTTTCAAAGGATTATTTCGTAATGCCACGTTGGACGCGCAATATTTTTTTAACCTACTACATATGTACATACAAGGTGTTTTCCAAAGTAAACAGGACTTAAAACCGTGCTTTTTGCACGGTCCAAAAGTATGTCGAACGAGTGTTTTAGCTCGTTGGCCGGTATGGCCGCCAGTATGCCGGTGCAAGCCTTTCGAATGGCCTCTACGTCTGCATAACGCTTTCCTTTCATGTTCAAATGCTTTTTCCGAAAAGGAAGAAGTCGCACGGGTGAATACGGTTACTGGTTAAAATGAGATTTTTGGTCAAATAATCGTCCTTCGAATATTGGATTCTGAGCAATTTTTGGACGTCAGTCAATTTGTACGGAACAAACCGTGCACACACCTTTGGTAAGCCCAAAATGCGATAAATCGATGTTTTGGAGATGTTCAATTCCATTTCCATGAATTTCAATGATGATTTCGGCTGATTTTTGATGAATTCACGCACAGTTTCAATGGAATTTCCAGTGATAACGGATTTTGATTGGCCCACTGTTGATCGTCATTTACTATGTCCTCACGACCACTTTGAAAACGTTGAAACCACTCGTGCACTCTGCTGCGGGATATGCAATCATCGCCATAAACTTGTTTCATCAATTGCAACGTTTCGGTAAAAGTTTTACCAATTTCAAAACAAAATTTAATGTTGGCTCTTTGTTCGAAGCTCATTTTCGCACCGATAACGCAAACATACTGACACTTAAAACGCAATAACTTCACTTCCAATCAATGAAATGTCATGAAATTCTTACTGGACATGCGATAAAGATAGCAGATTCTAATGCACTAGTCGACATATAGATGGCGCCACCAGAGGGCGCTGGATTCAAAAAGTCCTGTTTACTCTGGAATGCACCTTGTATATATATACATATGTACATTTATATATACATATGTACATACGTATACTTGCAGATATCAATTTTAGTGTTTGTTACTTCGTAAATCATTTGACTTGTTGTCATTGTTACGGAATATATACAATTTAACTACTCTGCAAACTGCCGTAATTATAAGAGGAAACAGAGTTCAGCAAATTTGCTTTTCCAATATTAAATATTTACATCAGAAAATAGTGTTGGGGTTTGGGAACATTTTAAAAAGTGCCTTTCGTTTATTATTTTATTTGTCTAATAATTCATAATTCGATAAGGAAATACTGTTTGTTTGTGTGGTAAAGACACAACAATAGTTTTCATAGAGTTAAGGGCTTGTTAGCTTCTGGTATACGCTTCATAATTTTATTAAAATCGTTTAGGAATAATTAATTAGTAATGAGTAAGAAATGTTTATAAATGTTAAGCATATATATTGATACACAAATAATTAATAGACACAAATAAATAATAAAATAATTTATAATTTTTATCGATTTTCTCGCTATTTTTAACTTTACTAAAAATAAGTCTTTCACTGCTGCAATGATCCACGATTGTTAAAAAAAAAATTAAATTAAATTTGAGAAAATGTCAGAAGTTGAAACAAATTTGATTATTGTCAAAAAATTGCGCGTTTTTGTTGTTCATAAATTAAAAAACTGTAGAGCGGAATTTAAAAAAAGTAATTTTAAAGTAAACTGACTGGCTACGTTGACTTTTGACGGCTATAATTTAGAAGGCTATAACTTAAAAATATAACATACATAATTTGAAATATACTTTTAAAAATTTAGTATATTATTCTTAAAAGTACCCACTATCGAAATATGCAAAAAAAAAAAAAAATAATCGAAAATTCACATTTGGTAAACGGGTACACTGTAAAAATGGATGATAATAACCCCGCCCACTCGCCATATAACAGTCGAGTTAATAGCGCAATTATATATACATACATATAATATAATTTTAGCTGATCCGAACTAAATAAAACTAAGTCTTAGTTTATGGCCTTCAAGTCGTCAAGAAGACGTCAAAATTAATTTATTTACGATTTCATCGAATAATGAATAAATTTCGCCGACTTTGATTCCTGCAAGTTGCAAAAGTATACAATTTCCGGTTACACCTCAACTTAGCCCTATCATACTTGTTCGAAATGTTTCATCGATTCCTTGCTTAAATACTTTGTTTACAATTAATATGAAAGGTTTTGCGATCTTGCTCTTTATCTACGTTTACTGCTTTTGGCAATACTGTGAGATAATAATAACGTAAAAATAGTTTAATGGATTATTCTGTGTGAACAACACAAATGTTTATTTGCGTGTATATCAGTATTTAAATTACTATACGGAAGACTCTTTCTCTAGGGCAGCATGATGGAATGTTACCATTTCTTCAGCACTCAATTTATTTTACGTGATTTTCCCATTTTTCTGTAAAACGATGCAGCCAAATAAAAATGCCGCCAGCAAAAAATATAGCTCTTATTTCCTATAGTTAAATTTAGCCAACTTCACGTGCTGTGTTGGCTAGCGTTAGTTCCACATTGCGTTGATATCTTCCATTTCAGTACTATGGGTTGACATTTGGTCTTACAACTTTTCTACCTCGTAAACTTGGATGTACATTCGAAATTATGCATAGTTTTTTCTTTCAAGGTGTGCCAGCCACAGTTTAAGTAGTTGTCTTCCATTCACGTTTTGCTTCAGCAGAAACATGGCACAGATTTTGTGTCATTCGACATATTCTCTACACTGTATACTGAAAATATTACCGTAACGTACCAGAAGCCAACGACTGTGGTTGCCTTTTTGCTGAAGCCTGAAGGTCTTCACTTCAGTCTAATGAAGATATGGTGTGGTCATAAAGCGAAAGAGTGACGAAAACGAAATACAAACAATGCAAGAACTTAGAAACAAGCACTTTGAATAATATTCACACAAAGGCAGGAAAATATCTACAAATACACCCATGTATGTATGTGTGCATGTCATTATTTACATGGAAGCAAGTGCTATGAATATCAACCTCAAAGTGAAGTTCATTGGCCATAAAGTGCAGTCGGTGAAGCGCCAAATGAGGAGCTACTGTGGCAAAAATAAATCAAGTAACAGCAGCAATGCTTGTCAGCATTCGTTTATTTACTCTATGCAAACATATGGACATAACTATTTACATATGATGAGCAGCATGTATATAGTGCATGCAATTAGGAAGGTGCTATATTGTTTTTGTCGTTACTTGCAAAGTTATTGATTGACATCCACTATTTCTAGCATTCTAAAAAACAATAGAAAAATGTAAAGAGTTGGGTGCGTGTGCACCAAAAATCTGTTAGATTAACGAGCGCGCCAAAGTACCAGTTTAAAACATTTAATTGGTGAAGTAGAAATATGCTGACTGATACTATGTTTTGATTTTAAGATTTACTTGTATTAGTTTATACCTAAATACAAGCAATTTCAATTTCATATATACTTTTTGCGTTTTGTTAAATTTATATTCCAAAAAAGTAAGTGTAGTTTGAAATTACATTGAAATGAAATATGTATATGCAATAGACATATTTTTCAAAAAGGAAAAAAAAAAAATCTACAGGTTGACTGCACTTTATGAAGTTATTAATTTCTTTTTTCTTAAAATCCTCTTACTTTGAACTAAGTGATAATTGGCCGCTTCTTGAGAACAATGTAAAAACAACATTTAAAAGATTTGTCACTTGCCGCATTTTATAATCATTAAAACTTTTAAAAATAAATCAATTAAAGTTAAAAAGTCATAATCATTGTACCCTAAACAGGGTATATTACGTTACCCACGAAGTTTGTAACACCCAGAAACGTCGGTTATCCTATAAAATATGTATATACTTGTACTCGTATGTATGTATATAAATGATTAGCACGATGATGACGAGTCGATTTAGTGTATACGCGAACTAGTCACTCAGGTTTTGAGATATCAATTAGAAATTTTTCCCCACGGACTATTTCAGCATATCACCATCATACAAACTGATCGATAAAAATCAGGTTCTTGGATGGAAAACTTTTTTATTTAACAAATTATCTTTACGAAATTCGACACAACATAAAGTTCGCTATAAGAAATACACATTTGAAGGGTGTTATAGCTTCAATGCAGTTGAGATTAAGGCTTTTTCTTGTTCTGAACTAAAACTTATAGTCAAATTATATTTATGAAAGTGAAAGAAAAATATTGTAAATTTTCTTATAAAAAATATGATTTTGAAGAAATAAAATTTATTTACAGATATTTTTCCCAGACCTGTCAGCAGACGGTGTAATCTTGTGTTTAATAAACTTTGACTAGTTACTAAATTTTTTGTTTTTATATACAAAATACACTAAACTCTAAAATAAAAGCTACCTACCTTTCGACTTATGAATATGAATATTGAACGCGGGGTGTTAATCTTTATAATCGTAGTTGTCTAAAAAATATATTTAAACAGGATTTTTAACACCGCATAAACTCTCGACATTTCATTTGTATGGAAATGATAAACTGCCATCATCCATTTAATGTACAAATGCTTATATTTACATTTTATCATTACATTTTCTATGCACTCTGTAACCAAATGAACTTCCTTAACACTGCAATCGGCCCCAGATATGTAGTGTTTGTATATTTTGGAAGACTTTGGTATAGTGTTGCTGTTGAGTTGCTTGATTACGCCCATGAATATTATTTAGGCACTTACTCCAACTCAAAATTCATGTATAAACATCCGTATTGCAGACACATGTTCACGCGGAAATCGCATCTACTGCAGTTAGAGATAATGTTTGATTTTATATTTCATTTGTACATTAATTTTACGTCCGTAAAGTGCTATAATCAGCTAAGTTTCTGATTATTTATGCCTAGATTCCTGCTAAAAGTAGTAGTAATAAGAGATTATTCCCAGCACCAAATACAAAATTAATCATCATATTTAAGGGATCGCCTCATTGTGATATTTTCGAAAAAATCAGTTTTTTTGTCGCATTATCGGATAGTGTACATTGTAATAAACATTCTCTCAAGCATACAGCGTTTCTTGTAGAAAGGGAACAGAGTGGCGAACGTAGCGACTCCAATCTTTAAACACATTTTTCCAGAATGGTGTTTTTAAAAACGGCTTCCACTCTCAAAGGAAGAGTTTTGAAGATTCCTTGTTTCAATTTGGAGAGAACATTTGTAACGTCATACTCTATCGCACAAATGGAAGCTGCCGAAAAAAGGATACTTTTTTTGTCGATACTTTTTGTTCAAACCATTGCCCTTTTTGTCTAATTTCAAAAAGAAAAAGCTTCCATAGCGCGATGGCAATCTACAGATTAATAATCTTTTTGAAATTCTTGTTTTAGATCAAAATTGCGGCCGCAATCGTGGACATCGAACACGACTTTTTTTTAATTGTCGTTTCAACAATTTATGTAACACCCAATAAATAAACATAAAAAAAATCATTTTCTTTTCGTCATGAATGTATTTATTTATTTAAAAAAACCGGACCTAATCGGTCAATTACAGTATTAAAAAAAAATTGCGAAACTCAGTGATTTTTCGGAGGGTCACACTGAGACGATCCCTTAACTTTTAACCAAGCAATGGGAAATAACGCAGATACTTGTGTATCCTTTACACACCCTGTTCTTTCCGTATCGATGGTTATGAAACAGTCTACTTACGATAAAGCAGATTATCGACGGTATCAATGATCGCATACAAATTTTCGATCGGAAATTCTTTTCATATCGAATTCGTTTTCGATGGGGTTTCAAAGATTAGACTCATTCTTTTGAAACCGATCGATTGCGAACTATTACGAACAAGAACACAAAGCGTGCCACAAGGCATCAGCGGTTTGGGCGACCAAAAGAGTCGACATCGGGACTATGCCGGGAGAAATTCTGTACTAAGATAGAACCATTTTGGAATGTTAAAGATATTGCAATGATTTATTCTTTTATTAATACCACGTATGTAACATGTTCCATCATCAAATTGGATCTTTATTCCGTTCATTGAAGTTCCAAATAACACGTAGGGGAGAAGAACTCCACACTCCGCGTGCTTTTCCATGCAAAGCTTGTCAAAGCGCACATACATATGTACATAGATAGCTAATCAACCCTTTTGCATTTTCGCTATACTTTACACATTGCATTTATTTCAATTGCGGACGTAGAACATTCCAAAGTAAATCCGGATGACATTTAAAAATAACACTTGTATTAGAGGTAAAGTAAAGTTATTTTTATTATTAAACGGAAAATATATAGTCAATTGTATATTTATCTACACGAATATACAAATTTCACTAAAAAGCACTCTTTAAACTCATCTCTAACTACTTGACAAAAAGAATCTTTGCGGAATAAGGTAAAAAAAGAAATTGTCTGAAGTAAAAACTATTTTTAAATAACTTTTTTGACGTTTTTATTATAAAAGTCTAAAATTGTGAAGACACTAGATTTGTAAGACTGCATCTTCATAACACATACATACATATATGAGAGCTTAACTAAATCACTAGCGGATTTTATAGAAATATTTTTTTCAGAAACCAAAACTAAGACTATTATTCAAATAGTTGTATTTGAATTGTATTGTTGTTGTATTTGTGCTTTCGCTTTTATAAGCTTAATTCCGCTTTTATCCGAGTGAAACGTGCTAATCGAGTTTTATAAACCAAAACAAGTAAGGAAGGGCTAAGCTCGGGTGTCACCGAACATTTTATACTCTCGCATGGTAAAGTGATAATCGAGATTTCATTATTCGTCATTTAAATATTTTTCAAATACCGTATTTTTGTAAAGTTTTATTCCGCTATCATCATTGGTTCCTAATGTTTATACTCGTATTATACAGAGAAGGCATCAGATGGAATTCAAAATAGCGTTATTTTGGAAGAAGGCGTGGTTGTGAACCGATTTCACCCATATTTCGTACATGTCATCAGAGTGTTAAGAAAATATTATATACCGAATTTCATTGAAATCGGTCGATAGTTCCTGAGATATGGTTTTTGGTCCATAAGTGGGCGAGGCCACGCCCATTTTCAATTTTTAAAAGCAGCCTGGATGCAGCTTCCTTCTGCAATTTCTTCCGTAAAATTTAGTGTTTCTGACGTGTTTTGTTAGTCGGTTAAGGCACTTTTAGTGATTTTCAACATAACCTTTGTATGGGAGGTGGGCGTGGTTATTATCCGATTTCTTCCATTTTTGAACTGTATATGTAAATGCCTGAAGAAAACGACTCTGTAGAGTTTGGTTGACATAGCTATAGTAGTTTCCGAGATATGTACAAAAAACTTAGTAGGGGGCGGGGCCACGCCCACTTTTCCAAAAAAATTACATCCAAATATGCCCCTTCCTAATGCGATCCTTTGTGCCAAATTTCACTTTAATATCTTTCTTTATGGCTTAGTTATGACACTTTATAGGTTTTCGGTTTTCGCCATTTTGTGGGCGTGGCAGTTGGCCGATTTTTCCCATCTTCGAACTTAACCTTCTTATGGAGTCAAGAAATACGTGTACCAAGTTTCATCATGATATCTCAATTTTTACTCAAGTTACAGCTTGCACAGACGGACGGACAGACGGACGGACGGACGGACAGACGGACGGACAGACAGACATCCGGATTTTGACTCTACTCGTCACCCTGATCACTTTGGTATACTTAACCCTATATCTGACTCTTTTAGTTTTAGGACTTACAAACAACCGTTATGTGAACAAAACTATAATACTCTCTTTGGCAACTTTGTTGCGAGAGTATAAATAAACCAATAGGTCAACATTTTTCGACACCTGAAAAGGTGGCTGATGCGTTTAGAACGCATTTTTTGGAGATACATCAATCACATTGGCAAAATTGCTTCAACATTTGGTTCAAACGCAAGCAAAAGTTATAGATCTTAATGGATAAATTTTCGAAAAACTATAAAGCGGTTTCCGATGATTAATATTTGTTTTTGTTCGCTAATCCCGAAATATCGTTTATTACCGCCAAGTTTTCCAATGTCTAAATATATTGTTAAATATATTTATTAAATATTTGCTTTATTTGACATAAAAGGCTCCTCACGGAAGAATTTAAACGCTCAAAAGCATTTCTTTCTATATTATTCACCAATATCAACATATTACTTACATAAGCATATTTATATTTGTTTATCAGTTCTGATCGCGACCTTCACCTTTAATTATTTTTTCTTTTTAAGGCGCCAATATATTTACATACATACATACATATTGTACACAAATTTTGCGTGGACGCACTGCAGACAAATGGAGTCAAGCAAATAATTGTTACGTATTAATGTAAACCAATGAATGATTTGCTGACACAATCGAAATAAACCAGTTGCATTTATGTTTTCGTTCAATCTCTACACTCCCGCTCTTTCTTGACTTCGCACAAGTAATTTGCAGACATGCATATGTACATATATATTTTGTATAATACATATGTACATATACATATATACATTAAGTAGATCATTTAAGCCGAAGTGCTTATGATTCATCAGTTTTTGTACATTCATAGCTACATAAATATTTCTATTATAAAGTTGTGTTTTTCATAGCCAACACTATATAGTAAATTCAAGCAGCACAATGGATTAATAAAATTTCTGAATTGCTCAGCTTACTCTGCTTAGTATTCGAGTTTACCGGATTGTAAAAGACATATCGCTCATTTACATGAATAGTGTCATAACTCAAAATAGTCTATTTTTAAGGAGCGCTATAAAGTTTTCAATTGCATCTTTTTAACAAATATAAAGTGCTGACCATAAGTAGTCTAAAAAGTCTGCACTACAGCTTTTCCTTAGGCATAACTTTGAATTATGCCTTAATTGTGGTTAAAAGCAAGACATAACAAGTGGAATAACGTCGCATTCTTTTCTCGACTGTTTAATTTTCACGGCATCAGAATGCAATTTTTACATAATTTGTACAATGACATTGCGCACATTTCATTTCATAATACTTAACTTAAAACCGTGTTTTTTGAGTTATGACACTATTCATGTAAATGAGCTATGTTTAACCATTCGTTCTTCTCGAGTTCATTTGAGGTCGTGGGTGTATAGGAGTTTCCTTGAAAACCGACTTTTTAAGGCTATAAAAAGATGTCTTATGATTTTTATTTGCCTTTTAAATTATGTGACTTTAGTGTCTGAAAATTATAATTTATTTACCTGAGATCTTGGCGGGTTTCCTCCGGTTATAAGTTCGATATAATTACACGCTGTGTTAAGCCATTTTAGTTATGATTAAGAATATTCAGTTGTAAGTCGTAAGTTTGAAAATTATTTTCCTAAAATGTTACTTTAACTGGTTTTTTGAGGTTGTTTCATTAAAGTTCTATAACCAAATATTATATTTATATATATATTATGTACTATTTCACATTACTTTAGTTCACATTTATTATCATGCTTCGAAAAATCTATCCGACAACCACCCTAAAAATGTTTAACCTTTTCTCAAAAATGGCTGAAAAAGATTTTTTTACGAGTAGTTCTTTTTCAATGATGTATTATGAAGAAAATCTCAGTTTGAAAACCGCCGATTTACAAGTAGTGATTTTGGCATGGAAGACGAAGAACATCCTAGACGCCCAAAGAAGTTTGAAGATAAGGCTTGACCGCTCCAAAAAGCTTCAACAAATAATGGTTTCGAGGACAACCCTAAATGCAAAAGATTACACATGAAACCTGGCCAACCGGTCAAATCAACGGCAAAGCCGAATATTTGTGACTTACTTATGCCAAGGTATGGTGAGAGCAAAAGAGGGTGCGGTATTATGAGCTTCTAAAACCGAGCGAAACCATTAATTAGGAACGCCATAAAATTAAAACGATTGGTTGCCGAAAAACGCCCAGACCCCTGACCCTCACCCGCTTTATCACCCAGCTCCTTCTGACTATTATTTGTTTCGGTCGATGCAGAACGATGTCTCTGGAATACGGTTCACATTAGAACAGAATATGAAAACCCAAGCAGACAGTTCTTTTGGGATGAATGTCCAAGTTGTCAGAAAGATGGGAAAACGTTACAGCTTCAGATGGGCTATACTGTGAATAATACTATTGTAAATGTTTTTTTTATACGATTAAATTTTCAAAAACTCGAACATTGTTATAAACCCAACAAATGGCAGAAAAAAATAATGATTCCTAAATAATAGATGAGTCTTGCACGTATTTACAAGTGAGAATCAGGATATTCTCATTAAAATTACTTATGTATTTACTCATGAGAGGGAAAATCTTCAGACGGAATGTGTAAAAAGGTTAGAGTAATCAGATCTATCTGATTGCGATAGTAGTTACGAAGTGGTTCGAAGAAGCATAATAAAATCAGTGCAGAAGTACTCTATACCAATGGAACCAAATCTGAAATGTAGTAAAAATATAATGAGTGCGAATTGTATCAAGATGACTTCAAATATTTATTAAACAGAACACGATCTCGGAAATCTCGTATGCAGGGTCTAGTAAAAACAAATCCATTATTTTTGTGTTAAATTGAAGGATTTATTTAGCATAGTTAGAATATATCGATTTATCACGCTTATAGAAAACTTTCCTCCATTGGTAAAAAACTGTTTATGAGGGGTGCCAAAACAATACTGAGTCCAGCAATCACAAAACTGTCTGAGAAGTATTTTTAGTACAAAGAAAAACACTTTGATGAATTACATTATATCCAACCAAACAGACAGAATATATCAGTAAACTCATTATATAATGACCGATCATGCACTTTGGTATTAACTAATATTCTATCCTATATATACGACGTAAAATTAACAAAAAACGAACGGGAGCTATCATATTAAGATACTGGTTTAAGGCATGAATCAATTGCCTTAAGCCTTAGCACCCAATTCTATCACGCTATGATACACGCTCACTTATTTTTAATTTAAGATTTCTTACATATTAACCGTCGAATATAATTGTTCTGGTTGAAATATGTTTAATTATTCGAGGATAATTATTCAAGGTGCGTTCCAAAGTAAACAGCGCCCCCTGGTGGCGCCACCTATATGTGACTCGTGCATTAAAATCTGCTATCTTTATCGATTGTCCAGTGAGAATTTCATGACATTTCATTGATTGGAAGTGAAGTTATTGCGTTTTAAGGGTCAGTATGTTTGTGTTAACGGTGCGAAAATGAGCTTCGAACAAAGAGCCAACATTAAATTTTGTTTTAAAATTGGTAAAACTTTTACCGAAATGTTGCAATTGATGAAACAAGTTTATGGCGATGATTGCCTATCCCGAAGTAGAGTGCACGAGTGGTTTCAACGTTTTCAAAGTGGTCGTGAGGACATAAATGACGATCAACATGTGGGCCAATCAAAATCCGTGATTACCGGAAATTCCATCGAAACTGTGCGTGAATTCAACAAAAATCAGCCGAAATCATCATTGAAATTCATGAAAATGGAATTGAACATCTCCAAAACATCGATTTATCGCATTTTGACCGTACATTTGGGCTTACGGTTTGTTCCGCACAAATTGACTGACGACCAAAAATTGCTCAGAATCCAACATTGGAAGCACGATTATTTGACCAAAAATCAAATTTTAACCGTTAACCATTCCCCATATTCCCCCGATATGGCACCGTGCGACTTCTTCCTTTTCGGAAAAAATGCATTTGCCAATGAAAGGAAAGCGTTATGCAGACGTAGAGGCCATACTGGCGGCCATACAGGCCAACGAGCTCAAACACTCGTTCGACATGCTTTTGGGCCGTGCAAAAAGCTGTATTGATGCAGAAAGAGACTAACTATTTTGAATAAAATAAATTGATTTTGCCGAAAAAAAACATTTGTTCTCTTTTGTTTTAAGTCCTGTTTACTTTGGAGCTCACCTTGTAATACTTTTTAATAATGTTATTAAGTTACAAATTTATTTTAATATTAAAGATAAAATGGCCAAGTATTGAAATGATCTAAAACTCCACATTACCGGAGCCTAGTGATTTGAACAGACTCATGAATGTTCCAATTTTATTTTATGTTCGATATTACTGTAACTTGCATTTATATGTAGTATAGATTTGGTTGTTAATTTTCCTTTCATGAGCTATAAATACTTTACTCTGACCCATAGCGGAGTCTGATAAGGAATAGCAACTTCGTTCAAAGGCGCACAATGGATGTCTCTCTCTTCAAGAACCAACAACAGCGTGTCGAATTGCATGACGAAGTTGTGGGTTTTTTTGAGATAGTGGAAAAACATATAATGTATGTATGTGCATGCAGGTTGAATAATGCAATTGTATATGTCTTTAAATTAATGTACATAAGTACATATTTGCCTTTAATGAGTAAAAACTAAATATTTCAGTCAGGTTATGCACCCGTCAAAATTTCGATAAGCTTCCGAGTTTGAATATTAGCTTTTACAGCTAATTGCTCTACACAGTACAAATCGGTTCAAGACAGAGCTTATAATTAAAGTCAGCACGCCTATGTTCCATACGTGATTATAGCCTTCACATTTTTTGTCACCATCATAAAATTAATTTATGTCTTTTAAATTTTGATTTTTCCTCGATAAAACAAGTAAAAAGTGAATCGGCTCTCGTTTCGTTCGCTGTTGTTAAATTGCCTTTTCTATTGGCAAGCGAAGTGTTTAACTTTTTCCATCACTGTTATAACAACTCTTGTTGTAATTGTTATGTGTTGTTTTTGTTACTGTTGCTTACTGTCGCCGTCATATAGTTGTAAATGTAGTTTTTGCTCCCAGATACTACAACTTTCACTTGTTTTCGTTTGTTTGCATTTTAAATCTTGTCATGGCTCCACTACAGTTGAAGCATATCGCGGAGCCACATGCCATTACGAGTAACCAACAATTATTATTATTAGCTTCAAATTCAGTTTTATCTATTTGGGCTGTTACTCACTACTCATGCCTGATAAACGTAATTCATGTGCTTATGCATATGAGAGTGTCCGTTATTTCCCAAGTAGTTTTGTTTTTTTGCAAATGCTCTTTGAAGCTTCCGTTCATGCTATAAAAAAGGATCCAACGTAAATAAGCTTTTTATTTTAAATACATATAATCGTGGCCAAATTATGTACATATATGTCATCCATATAACATGGAATTATTTGATATGTTGCATTGTACAATTACACCCACAACCTTACAAATAAATTATATTCTATTACAAAAGGTTTTCTTTGATTGTCTCCATAAAAACATTCTTTCAAAGTGATACGCAGTTAATAGTATACATAAAATGTACTGAAAATGTGCAAAAGACAAATAAAATCCTTTAAAAATATTTGGGCGAAGTAAAATGGTTTGAAAACTTGACATCAACTGAAACTTCGACTTGGGAAATAATGAACACCCTAATATATTTTCGCACGGAATAAATGATAAGCATTTAAAAAATGTTAATCAGTTTTGATAAAACGAAAGTAAATACAAATACAATAGCTAAATAGCAAATAATTTTTTTTTCGATTCGAGAAATTTTTCGCCAAAATGCTCGCTTTTCTAATACATGAACATTGTGTATGATTCAACTTAGCTTTTATCATTAGCGATTTCTTAAGAGTGTATTCTCAATTTACCTTCCATTATTGATAATTTCAAGTTTTAATTGCACACAACTTTATGTGGTTTATACGTTGTATGTTGGTATACATACCAATTTTATTCATATTCTTTTAGAGAAAATTTGTTCGAAACTCTTTATACATATGTAATGTATGGGGGATAAGGGATATAGACCCGATTTTATACATTTTTGACGCAAGTGTGTAATAATATTATTGACCAATATTTTAAGTAGAAAGTCATTTTAGTCTCTATCGTCCACATATATGAGGGCTTGAAAAGTTATTGTTCGATTTTGGAAATTTTTAGTCTCGTATGGTATACCTTAAGGGGGTATTCTACTCTAGAAGCATGAATTTCAGGTAATTTTTAAAGTGTCGTAAAAAAAGGCAATTAATATTTTTACTATCCATTTTTTATGGTGTTTTTATTGATATCTTAAGAATACAGAAAAAAATTTTACAAAAAAATATTAAAAATTAAAATAATTAGAGGGGGGGTTGAGACAGGTGTAAAAAAAAATGGCGCATCCTGGTGACATTGATCCTGACTCTCCTGGTGGTCTGGAAGAAAATCAAAAGAAATTCTTAATCAGTAAGGATGCTGTTACAGTCCCTACCTCAGGGAACACGAAATTTTTTTTTTTTTTGAAAAACGTCGACTGCCTGAAAATAAAAATAATTTTTTACGCTTTTTCTTTAAATTCCTGAATTTTTTTAAAATATTAAAAACAAAAATTTTGACACGATGCTTATAAGAACGATAAAGGGTTATATAAAGAAGGTTCACACGAAATTTCAAGTAAATCGGTTGTATAGAACTTGAGATAATGCCGGTACCGTGTGGAAAAAAGTAGTTTCGAGAAAAACGCGTTTAAAAAATTCGATACGGCCGAACCGGGCTAGGGACTGCGTCACTAAAGTGACTAAAGTGATTCACTCTTAAAATAATTTTAATTTTTAAAAATCCTTTGGAGGATATGTTCTTAAGGGTCTAAACTTTAAATATATGAAAAAAATCGAATTTTTCAAAATTCTAGAGTGGAATACTCCCTTAAAGATACAATTTGTGCAAAGCTTTATTTTGATATATTTATTCGTGTTGATTTGTATACCGTAAAGTGAAAGAATCAGATAGATTTGTAAATTGCATTATATGAAAAGTAGGCTTGGTTAGCGTTGAACGCATGAACGGATAATGTTATGTATTCAATTTCGTTGAGTCGAAAAAATGTGGTCTAAGTAAATCTGGTGTTTTGTAAAAAATCTATATAAAACCTTTTAGGTCGGTACTACGCCCACTTTTTAAAATTTGTATTCCCCTTCTCATGCAATTCGTTGTACCAAATAACAGTTTTGTATCTTTCAATTTATTTGCTAGTTCTCTGGTTTTGCATCTAAATTTCAATAATCGTTCGGGGCCGTTTGTAAAGGAGTAAACTTGCCCACTAAACGGATTTGGATTTTAATATCATATTGTATGAAAGCGAGAACAACAAGTTCCAAAGAAATAATTTATTTTTAAATTAAACATGGGGTGAATGTCGTATTAATTAATTAAACATAGGATTAATGTCATATTATATAAACATTGACTTGAAATATATAATAGACATTATGAGTAAAATAATATTTTTCAAATGATATAAAATCTATATAATTTTATCATTAGTTCTAAAAATATATGTAGTTGTCATATAATTTTTCAACTACTCGATTATCACTCTCATACATATACACATACAATGCATATTTGAAGTTACGCTCAGTAAATGGAAGATCATAAATGGGAGCTCTGCAGTGACGTTTTTGGAAAAAAATATATTGAATCATAAAACGTAAAAACATCTTTTTCACAACACAAATATTGCATCCGTTGAAGTGTCGTAGACTTGTATGTGTGTGATATGAGGTAATCACTCTGATAGCAGTAGTGTTGTACTCTGTGAGGATTTATTAAGACCGTAACTCATTTAGGTTCGCACATATACCATTGAAATTTTAATTTATTTGCCTTTTATTTAAATACATTATGTTACATAGGTGTACGATACATACACATATTACATAATTTTGCAGCACACCAACATATTTTGAATTTGTTGCGAAATATTTTTTTGCATTTGCTATTATTATATATTCAATTATTGTTATTCTATTTGCTTATTAACTGCTAGTGAATGCCTTAATTATAATTTGTTGGCCTTTTCTCTTTCTTTATTTGTTTTCTTTCTGCATTTCTTGATTGATCACATCAACCAACTCAACTCGTATGCACATCAATTTCGGTTCACACACATCATACATATCGCCAACTGTCGTCTATTCGTTGTTGTTGTTGTTATCGTTGTTATAGCAATGAATGAACTCAATTGGCAACGAGTCAGACTAACCGAGGGCAACATTGAAACTATTTTCACTTATACTCAGGAGCCAAATTGCCGTCGTTGTGATTAGCATCATCCATAAATCTAGTGAGAACCCGTAGGACGTCGCCTCCTCCGCGCTTAGAGGAGTACTGGAATGTTGGAATATCCCCAACGATTTGCTCGCAATATCCCCGATTCCTCAACGGCGAGTAACGTACCGATAAATCAACAGCAACATCAACATCAATTACACCATCATAATCATAATCACCAGCAATCACATCAACAACCACACGTACTGATAGGCAATAGTAGTGGTGGTGGCTTAGTCGGTGCCCACTACCACCAGCAATATCCACCCCAGCCCTATCCAGCAACACCGGGTTCGCCAGCACATCAACATCGGCATATACCACAACAACACGCAACAGCAATTGCAGTGACCGCCTCATATCAACCACGCTCACAGTCGCAGCAGCAGCAGCAGCAGCAACACCAACGCACCCTGTCGACCGCATCCAGTTGTAGTGCACAGCACAAGAGCGTGACCTTCGGTCAAGTGACGGCAGCGTCCAATATCGCCGGATACGCAGGCGATTACAGCGGCGGCAGCAGCAGCGGTAACTCCAGTTGCGGTCAACAATCAATGGCGGGCAACATGAAACACGGTTGGTACTAAACAAAAAGTAGACCGCATACATACATACATACATACAAAAATAATTGCATAAATGTAACAGTATTCATAAAGGTAATATGTTGCAAAAACGTTGTTTCGAAAAGAATAAGTATGAGTAAAACAAAAACAAACAAGTCGAACCGCCGGACAAAGCCGAGCATTAAGCCCCTATGTATGTATGTGTGTTGCTGCTTTAAGTCGGTTGTAATTGTTTATTGAATGCAAATTACTTTTGATATTTCTCTTTGGTATTTCACAGGCAAATCACAAGAAGACGTTTGCTACGTTGTAGCCAAATACGATTATGCGGCGCAAGGTGCGCAAGAATTAGATTTGCGAAAAAATGAACGCTACTTACTGCTAGACGATTCAAAACATTGGTGGCGTGTGCAAAATAATCGCAATCTGTCAGGTTATGTACCTAGCAATTATGTGAAGAAGGAGAAACCGTCATTATTCGATAGGTGAGTTGGCGCCTACTTAAGTTCTTAGTAGGAAAAAAACAATTCACTGCAACTGAACTTAAAACTTTATATTGTTTAATAACTCTTTCTATTTTGTGAATGCAACACTAATTATGAGTTTTACTTTCTGTAATGTGTTAGTTTTGTCTATAATTTGGTATTCTTGTTGCTTTGCTTACATTATGATTTTCGTATTCGTAGTTTGTCGCTCCTTGTTTCCAATCATTACACAAAAAACACTAAAACCAACATCAAATTCAAGATACTTCGTATTGAATGATTCGGTTATTCATAGATTGGCTGACTAGTAGACTGCTAACAGCCATCTTAAAAAGGAAATGTATTCTTCTAGCATGTTATCAAAGTAATCCTGTCCACTAAAAGGCGAACCTTTAATTTTTCAGAAGTGTATATTGAATTAGTTGAGGAATTTGTTTTAAAAGGTGATTCAGCATTTTTCTACGGAATCCAAATCAATATTTTTAGAATATTTCCGAAATTATTATTTTTATACTTTACCAATTCTTTTTATTTAATTAACAATATGGGAAGAGTTTTGTTTTTACAATTGTAGGGTTTTACAAACTGATGAGCTCCAAACCACTTATGATCTGATCTCAATGTAAAACAACAACCGATTCTAGAAAAATTGTCCTTCACTTTAAAATTGTGTCAAGGTTCATATACATGATTTTCAGAAGGGAATTTAAAATATTTAACAAATCATGTCTACCAATTTATGGTGTTAATTGTTTATTGTTCTTCTGGAAGACATATTAGGAAAGCACCAACATCAGATATAAAATTGGAATTCTTATTAACAAAGCTGAGTTATTAATAAATTAAAAAAAATTAGTAGTCTGTATTACTGTTCTTCAAAGCTTGCCTGGGAAGCTAACATTTTTTTTTTATTTTTGAAAGTTTTACTTTACTTTTTGTCGAAAAAAAATATTAGTGAATAATTTGAATATATTGTTACCAAAAGTCATGAAAAAGTTTATACAATTTCAATAATGTAAATTGATCTAAAAACCTATATATGTACATAAGTCACTAATCGGTTTGTGAAAGGCTATATTATCAAAATGTTTAGAACATTACTTTATGTTTGGAGAACTAGAAACATTTGCGTATTTTACCGGTAATTTAAATATAATTACATATGTACATATTATATTCCATGTGCATTCGTAAAATATTTTCATGTTTAAATTACTCCTAATACGTTCGGATATAAATGTAGCATTGAATACATATAGATTCCCTGCATCGTTATATTAAAGGAAATCCACCCATATATATAATACACCTAGTTTAACCAAAAGTCCACATAACTATTGAATTGCATTCCATGACATGTAGCTAAACCCTCTTATATTTGAATCGTTAGCATACAATTGCGGCATTCATACATAGCTTTCTTAATTATAAAACAAATAACTGGTTCCAATATACATTGTTAATTTGTACTTTGCTTTCTTGCAGCATTAAGAAAAAAGTGAAAAAAGGCTCCGGTTCGAAAACATTACCAAATTGTTCACCCTCAAGGCAAATTGAAAGTCCAACAATGTCACGACGTTTACCACCAGATCCAGCCGAAGCTATTGGCACTGCAATCGTTAAATATAATTATCAAGCCCAACAGCCAGACGAACTGTCACTGAGCAAAGGGACACGTATTCTCATACTTGAAAAGTCAAACGATGGCTGGTGGCGTGGACAGAGTGGAAATGCCGTCGGCTGGTTTCCAAGTAATTACACAACTGAGGATTGTGATAATGACGGTGAAATACACACCTATGCCATGGCGGAGAATGTGCTCGACATTGTGGTATAAATTTCTTTTTTCAATTATTTACCAAATAAAAACAAAAAATCAATAAGAAATACATTAAATTTAAATTATATTCACTTTAGGTCGCGCTTTATAGCTTCTCATCGAACAATGACCAAGAACTGTCATTTGAGAAAGGCGACAGACTCGAAATTGTGGATCGTCCAGCATCTGATCCAGATTGGTATAAGGCAAGAAATAATCAAGGTCAAGTCGGTTTAGTTCCACGCAACTATCTCCAAGAATTAAACGATTATCTAGCTACACCGTTCCGTAATAATAGTGGTGGCAATGGCAATGGCGGTGGTGGCGGTAGCAGTGGTGGTGATTCAATTGATCGTCGCAATGACGGCATGTCTGCGCAATCTTCACCACCTATGGCACCGATGGAACGGCCAAATTTGGCTGGGAAATCTTGGTATTATGGCGCTATCACCCGTAGCCAATGCGACACAGTATTGAATCAACATGGACATGATGGTGATTTCCTTATACGAGATAGTGAGACTAATGTAAGTGTTGATAGTATTAGTATTATTCCTAGAAAAATAATTATTTTTAGTATTTTAATTACATTTTGTTATTTAAAATTCTTATCTATATTGTTGGTTATGTATAGTCTCTAAAACTATTGACTGAATGCCTGACGCCGCTACCACTCTTTCATCGAGTTTGGCACCTTGTTCAGGAATCACTCAACAAATCCTCATTCCTCGCTCATTCTGTTTTCAAGACAAGACTACGAAGTAATATAACTTGTGTCCGTTTATATCCTTATTTCGTTTGGTGTTCTTTGTGGACGTATTTGGTGGATTTTGTACTAGTAGCAACAACCATAGATTAGACTTCTGTAATTTAAGTGCATTGAAAATTAACTAAGCCTGAGAGAGAGAAGATTGTTGAGCTGGAGAGGAATACCATTAGTAATTTGATAAAGAAGAGTGTTAGGCTCCTTGCAGAGAAGAAACGAGAAATTCGTGAAGATAGTTATTTACTTCTTCTTCGCCCGCAATTATTGCCAATGTACAAACACGCATAAAATTCGCAAGTTGTTACCGGACAGCACGTGATTAAAAGACAAAGAAAAGTTTTTGGCAAAGCCAATCAGCCAACAGGACATTAACTACGCAGCACCGGAATATAACAGGATGCCTCTAGATGTGAACCCATCAAACATACAGCGAGGCCCGTAAGCTTTCGGTTGACGAATTACTCTCCAGACAGTTTAAAAATGTTAAACACTGACTTATCCAGAATCGACCTCGAAATACCATACAGCGAGTCCCCGCTTGATTCTAAGCAATTTTGCATTACAATTACAGCACTTGAAACAATAATCCGACCCCATCGAAACAGCAAGTTTTCTGGAGCTGCCGTTAGATGTTTTCGATGGCTTTTCTACGCAAGCAGGATTTCCGTTAAAACAACAATAATAACAATTAGCCATAGTTTAATAAATTAGAACAAAGAAATGTAAATTAATTTTAAATGTTACTGAAATAGTAGTTTGTATTTTTATCTTCTTACTTTTTATTTTATAGTTAGAACCCACCTGCACAACTATTTTAATGAGCATAGCTGTATATTAACATATGATATTTCTTTCCCACTTTCAGATGGGTGATTATTCGGTTTCTCTTAAGGCGCCAGGCCGCAATAAACACTTCCGTGTACATGTTGAGAATAGCATGTACTGCATTGGCCAACGTAAATTTCACACACTAGATCAATTAGTAGATCATTACCAAAGAGCACCGATTTATACGAATAAGCAAGGCGAAAAATTATATTTGGTACGACCGTTACCAAAGGCAAATGGCACGTAAGCAAACTACATTTGCGGCAGCAGTTTGGCATAATCCTCGTTATGCCAGTACATTACATTCATCAGAAAAACCATACGCAACTACATACATACACACAACTCATCGATACTGGCCACTTTAGGAAGTTTGCACCTGTTGCTTTTACTGCTGCTAATACCGCCTGGCGGTATCCCAAACAAATTTAGATATTATTATATAATTTTACCGATACACGTAAATGTAATGAAATACGACATACATAACGGTTAATGTGTAATTGAAAAGCTACAGCAAGCGCTAAAACGAAGTAAGCAAATTTCAAAACAACAAAATGAAAAATAATGCAACAACAAACTTGATAACAATTAGAGAGGGATGAGTATCGTCAAATTATCACAATTTAAACCTTTGCTATTTTAAACTATAAAGAGCAAATTAATTAACGTGGATGCAACTACCAAAAAACGAAACATTTAAATTATATATATAAACTTATGAATCAATTAATGGATGCAAATATATATATTTATATATATTACAATAAATGAACGTAAAAAACTGGCACTTGCATAGTATTGTATTATATATTTTAGTTGATTATTATTATCATAGTTATTATCTTAGATTATTTGTTCTTCTTCAACTCTAATGAAGACAGTTTTGAAGAAGGCAAGCACGGAAAAAAGCGGGTTAATTCGATTTAAGTTGCTAACAATTTTCAAGTTGCCAGCATTTTCGACAATATTTGTTCGAGCGCAACATTACGCGCCGCAATTTGTGAACGCGTGCGCACTGAAATCTCATTGTTTATTGCAAACATATTTATAGATACGTATATTTATATTAGATTTAGAGGGAGCGATTGATTTTAAACATCAGATAGGTTTTTTTACAATATACAAGTGAACAAATATTTTGGTTGCTGAAATTATTTTAGATAGGTATGAAAACACAATTGACTTAAATAAATGCTTCACTGTTTATTGGCGCGACTAATTTGAGAGCAATTTTTAAGCGCGAAAAATGTTGTAAATATTTGTGATTAGTGAAAATACTATTTGAAGTAATGTTTTCGAAAATAAAATAGCTTTTTCTTAAATTCGACAAAAGGATTTTATTTCAGAAAATGCTTGTCATTTTTTTAATTTTTAAAATACTCATACTTATTAATTTGCTCATTTTCATAGAATATAAACTTTTTGTAACTTTGAGAAATAAATTTCCAAATTATTTCAGTTTTTCATGTATATATGTGACCACTCGAAAATTTAGTTGCATCGAAATTTGTTCTTGTACGTCTGAATACAAAGAAAAAAGCTTTGCAACAATGTCAAGCTTGTTTTGTAACTGAAATGAATGTAACGTCTAGAAAAAAATGACAAATATCCTGTAAACCATTTATACTTACTTACCGATTCAACCAGAGTTAGATCTTCGGTAGAATTCATTTGTAGCGTTGGATTACATATTTTGTTGGTTGGTAGTCATTAAATATCTCTTTAATGTAATTTTCTACAATTATAACTTTTGTATATATTCATATAAAGGCTTTTAAACTAAAAGAAAGACGTAAAATGTATCGAAAAGATTATTGGATCCAGAAAGCAAGTAGGTCTCAAATATATTCATTAGGAGGATTTTTCGAATTTCTTTGACAAAATTCAGACTATGTTGACCCATTTTCTGGAATCGATTCTTTTCCTTTCGTAATATTAAAATGATTTATTTCAGTAGGAGAAAAATCGAATAGTTTTCTTTTTAAACTGTCTGATCGTTTAGTGAAGTCTAAGTAAACAAAATGTGAATATAATTTAGTGAAATCAAATTTAAAATCAAGTTTAATATGATTTTCACTACAAAACATTGAAGGCTTTGAATGCAAATGTAAAATATATTAAATTTGCTTACATATTTAATGTAAAAGCTTTTTAGGAAAGGTCGGAAAAAGTCATATAATGTCACAAATATAATTATCATATATCATATTTACAAAAGACAAAAAATCATACCATATGAGAAAATAACAAAATAATAAATGTATGAGGCCAGAGACTTTGCAAAAATGTAATGTGTTGACACATAAAGTATAAAAACGAAAAAACGAAAAAACGATTTTGAAGGGTTCGGGTTTATACTGCTTCGAATTTATGTAGCTTCTCAGTTATAAAATTACGCCGCTTCTGTAAAGGAAAAAAACAAAGAAATACTTTCACAAAACTCTATGTTTAAAAAAGTTATTATTTTTTTACTATACAAAAAACCGAATACTGCGTACTCACAAACAGATCCCTTCATTTTCGGAGAGCTTGCACAGACATACTAGTATGTAGTAAGCTATATAAAGTAAATTGAAAAACCAAACAATACTTTATAAATACATAAACCATAAAATATTGTAATATGTATACTATACTATGCAAACAATATATATACGAAATTTCATTACTACTATATATTATTCAAAAACATGGAGAGGTGATGATTAAAAATGCAAATACATAAAATATAAAACACTGAAAATATAAAGTAAACATATTTTAAATAGAACAGACTATCGTAGGAAAATAAAAATAACGTTTATATAAACATACATATATGTGCTGTACTAGTATGTGTAAATGGCATTCGTGGTCTCATGCACCTATGTATGTACGTAGCTGCTCAGCTCTGTAGTCAACTATTTAGCACTAAAGCCACTAAGCAACGGAGCGCCACTACCCGCTTCTACCTTTCAATGGTAAACACTTTCGAACCAGCCCAGCTGCTTCATTTTATTATTAAATGTACTAAATTATTATATTATAAATATAAATAAGTAATACGACAAAAATAATATTCTAAAAGTCCCACTTGCGAATATAAATAGTTTAATTCTTAACTTTTAAAATATTTAAAAAAATAATTATTATAAGGTCGATAAAGGGTGCAGACGACTACTGCAGAATGTCGCAACCTAAAATATGGAAGAGATATGAGTTTCAGTAATAAATGACGAATATTTAGAAGAAATAATATTAATTTCGTATTTTTAAAGTAGCTTTTTTAATTTGTTTTAGTTTTTCACTGTGTTCAGAACGGAGTACATAGTCATTATTGATTGTATACCTACATAAATGCATACAAAGAAAGTTATTTATGTTATGAATTTTGAGTTTTTTAATTAATTGTTAATTAAATTGTACAGTTTTGTTTTTGTATTTTAATATAAAACTCTCTCTCTCTGCTCTGCGTTAAAAGTATAAAAAATATTTCCAAACATAATCTCTTCATCAAGCGCTATGCTTCCATTTCTTAAGCATATCTATTTTTCAACAAAATATTAGGCAAATCATAATTGTTCGGCGCTCTTTGTAATATGTACTCTTTTTTTTAAACCATTCACGTGGTCGTGCATATTGCGCTGAAGAGCTCAACCGACTTAATAATAATACCGCAAGCAGTATAAACAGCCGTTTAGAAAACTTTCACCATTCACAATGTGCTGCACTTGAATACCTTTCTTATTCATGCTTAGCTATTGCTTTCACTATATATATATACTATATAACTAATATTTTTATATTTTTATGTAAGTATTGTAAAAAAAGTTTTTTAATTTGTTAAAGAAAATGAAAGAAATTGTAAGCGAATGTAAAACAAAATAAATATAAATTAATGAATACATATACAACTAATATAATAAATATTATTAAATGACACAGTAAACCGAATTAGTACCATGTGTAGTTGTATCTTTTTTCTACTTATTTAATATGCGCAATTTTTTACTATGAATAATGAATGAAAAACACGAAAACTATAAAAAAAATCACACTTACACACATGTGTAGAAGATATCGTGTGCAAGAAATAAATAAATAAAGCAAGGCGAAACGCAAAAATGCTACTAAGATATTAAAAGAGAAAATACATGAAATGAGTGAACAAACTAGAAATTAAACCGAAATGGAAATACGAATAATAAAAATGCAAATACATATGGAAATAATTGAAAAATAAATATTTGGCCTTTTATTTTATTCAATAAATGGCTCATAAGTAGTAGGTTTAAGCTTAAAAGTTATACATGCTTGATGAAAAAATTTAACCAACAAATCTCAAATCTTTTTGTAGTTATGATAGATTTCTTTGTCCAGGAATAATCACGGCGCATATATGTACAACAGAATATTTTAGTTAGTTAGTATTAGTAGAGGCTCAGAAAAATTAAGAAGTAAAAAAGTTAAGAATACGGAAAAGTTAAGCAGCTTTCAATCGCCACACGGAATCTTAAAATGCTGTAGTCTTTAACTGTTGCATTAATATTAGCAACTGTTTTAAATGAAGAATCTAAAGGCGAAGTGGGACAGTGGTAGAAAGTCTTCTTCGTGCCGTTCGTTGCGGTGCCAACTTTCACAAATCCTGCATTCCTAAAACAGTTTGCAATTGTCTCGGATTTTACATTGACTTTCCAAACTTTGCTTAAGTTTCGTATGGCATCCAGCAAATTTAATTAATTTTTTGAGACTTTTTCTATATCTGATGTCATTTTAACTTCGAGATATCGATGTTTTATAAAAATTAGATTATAGCTTTTTGGCTAATAGATTGGCCATGGATTTTCATGTTTCTGAAGCTTCAATTGTGGCCCCATTTTGAAACCTAAGGCAAAGCATCTTTTTTTTAGAGCAAGTCAAGGCTGTTTTCAAAATTCAAGCGTCGGTATGGAATACGCATTCTTAAAGCCTGTGATGAAGTTTTATCAAGCGACACATCAACAAGTACACCATTTATAAATGATTTGCGGACAGAAATGCATCAAATGGAAATCACAAATGAACAATTTTTTCCGTATGTCTTCCCGATAAAAGCAAAGCAAAAGCAACATTTTTTGAAAAGGGTGGGGGTGGCCCCGCCCTCTAACAAATTTTATGTACATATCCCTTAAACTACTTAAGCTACAGCTACCAAAGAACAAAATAAAACTTTGCACGAATAATGTCTCTAGTGTTTGCCATCTTATGACCAAAAAGTGTTGAAATACAATCAAAACTGTTCAATCACCTAAATAAAGAATATTTAGACTCCGGTACCTATAGTTGACTTTTTCTCGAAAATGTCAGACAATGTGTGATGTATACATATGTACAAAGTGCATTCCAAAGTAAACAGGACTTTTAGAATCTTGTGCCCCGGGTGGCGCCATCTATATGTTGATTGCTACGTTAGAATCTGCTATCTTTATCGATTGTTCAGTCCAGAGAATTTCATGATATTTCATTGATTGGAAGTGAAGTTATTGCGTTTTAAGTGTCAGTATATTTTTGTTAACGGTGCGGCTTCGAACAAAAAGCCAACATTAAATTTTGTTTTGAAATTGGTAAAACTTTTACCGAAACGTTTCAATTGATGAAACAAGTTTATGGCGATGACTGCCTATCCCGTAACAGAGTGCACGAGTGATTTCAAGGTTTTCAAAGTGGTCGTGAGGACATAAATGACGATCAACATGTGGGCCAATCAAAATCCGTGACCATCGGAAATTCCATCGAAACTGTGCGTGAATTCATCAAAAATCAGCCAAAATCGTCATTGAAATTCATGGAAAAGGGATTGAACATCTCCAAAACCTCGATTTATCGCATTTTGACCAAACATTTGAGCTTACGAAAGGTGTGTGCACGGTTTGTTCCGCACAAATTGACTGACGACCTAAAATTGCTCAGAATCCAACATTCAAAGGACGATTATTTGACCAAAAATCACATTTTAACTATTAACCACTCCTCGTATTTACCTGATATGGCATCGTGCGACTTCTTCCTTATCGGAAAAATGCATTGGCCCATGAAAGGAAAGCACCGGCATACTGGCGGCCATACCGGCCCACGATCTAAAACACTCGTTCGACATGCTTTTGGACCGTGCAAAAAGTTGTATTGAAGCAGAAGGAGACTATTTTGAATAAAATAAATTGATTTTGCCGAAAAAACCATTTGTTCTGTTTTTTTAAGTCCTGTTTACTTTGGAACGCATCTTGTATAACCGAAATTAAGGGAAATGGGTTGAATCGGACCAATACTTCTCTTAGCCCCCATATCCTTAATATAAAGATTTTCGAACGTCCGACTGACTTTTTTTTATCTCAATGAAAATAAGAGAGCGCGGTTTACTATTATCGGTGTATCTTTGTGCCAAAAATAAATACATTTGAGAGGAAACTTGGCCTAGCCCCTATACAAATGTCATACTATACCTAATATCAGGATTTTCGAACATCCGGCTGATTTTACTCTATATGATTGGTTTTACTCCTTAAAGTATTTCCCGGCTTTAATTCTTGCCAGTTGCAAGAGCATAAAATGTTAGGTTTCACCCGAACTTAGTGCTTCCTTACTTGTTTCTTTAACATATTCAAGTATAAACATAAAAAATTGAGAAATAGTTAGGCAACTACTTTATAGCAGTCGATAATAAAAACCAAATGGTGACTGCCGACGTAATGGCCTGCGGTAGGTAATCGTTATCCACTCATAATAGAAAATTTTGTGGAGTTGTGGAGCGGTAACTATACTCGATCTATTATAGATAAGTACGTAATAGGGAATATGATTACTTACAATTAGTAATGAATCTGATCAGCGTCTCTTGAAAACCATATACAAACTGCAGTTTACCAGAAAAAGGGCATTTATAGTAAGTATGAGAAATCGAACTAGACACAAAATTTATGTAATTATATTTATTTATTTGTATACATATAGTTTCGTTATGATTTAAACTTTTGATTAATAATATAAATAAATACACTGCCTCAATTGCGACAGAGTATAAATGCGTATTGTTGTTTTGAATAAATGAATGCCTTTTCCACAATATGAATTTAATTACATAAAGCACAATGATATATTTAAATGAAATATTTCACACGCTGGCTTTTTAGTTATTGCAACAGATTTTTCAAATGAATTCGAAAGCAAAAAAAATATATTACAGACACATAGTCATTGAAAACTTTGTAAGAATAATACTTGTTTTATTCGTGTACTTAAGTAATTAAGACCACAAAGCAGTTATATAATCCTTGCATAAGTAAAAAAAATATATTTTTATGTATATTAAATGTTAAAAAAAGCGGATAAACTCATGACATTAAATTAATTTGTTTTATTTATTACATTTGGAGTCAATTCGATCGATCACTATATACACCGTAGGTTTTTATACTTATGAACATAAATATTTCTTAGGTTTGGTGTGCTTGTCCTTGATAAGCTAACTGTTGCTCACTAAAAAATATATTTTGTGGAGCTAGTTTTAATTTCGTTTCTATTAAGTATTTTACGCTTGATTTATCTAAGTTTTCTATGAGAATATTATCTGTTTTGAAAACTATTCCGCAAACTTTTGTTGGGAATTGTTTTTATTTTCAATAAAATTTCCATACAAAGAACGTTAAAACTTTATTTTTACTACATAATTGAAAGGAATTGTTGTCGGACGAAAGAGTGTTGCTTCAAATTTCGAGTGACGTTCGAACTTGTAAACGATTTTTTTAAAAACCGTTTGTTTATAGGGACCGTTATTAGAAATAAGTTTTTAATTTGTTAATCACGACCGCCAATTAAAGTCATGGCACATTGAGTGATAGTAATGTACTCTTTTAGGGTAACCGTATATATATGTATGTATGTATGTACATATGTATATTATATAAATTTATAAATTTCGGAGTGGTTCTGATAAAATTGTAATTTTGGCAATAATGTCTCTCGCGAGTTAAGGAATGTATTCCTTATAATAGTAACAAACATCAAAACAACCTTTTGTTTCAGTAAACAGAATGCAGAAACAACCTTGAGTTAGAACAATTGAAGTGCACTGTCACTACAACAAATAATCCTAAACAAACAAGTATCAAAACAACATTGAGTTTGAATACCACAACCTTATCTTAGAACAAAGCAATTGTATCTAAGCAAGCAATATATATATAAACAAACCTAAACAAATAATATAATCTGTATCTTAACAAACTATCAACTAGTAATAAGTAAACATATTAGTTAGTATAAATAGAAGTAAGAACCATGTAATAAGTCAGTCTTAAGAGTATAAATAAAGAGTACACATTTCGGTGCAGCTCAAAAAGTGGAACAAGGTAAAAAAGTATAGGCCCTGAAATAATGGATAATACTTTCACCAAGATTCGCAATAGACTCTGAAAAAGCGGATAACGTTGAGTCCTGAAAAATCCTGAAACATTGGACAGTTAATTATCAGTAACAGAGGGGAGAGTTAAGGAATGTATTCCTTATAATAGTAACAAACATCAAAACAACCTTTTGTTTCAGTAAACAGAATGCAGAAACAACCTTGAGTTAGAACAATTGAAGTGCACTGTCACTACAACAAATAATCCTAAACAAACAAGTATCAAAACAACATTGAGTTTGAATACCACAACCTTATCTTAGAACAAAGCAATTGTATCTAAGCAAGCAATATATATATAAACAAACCTAAACAAATAATATAATCTGTATCTTAACAAACTATCAACTAGTAATAAGTAAACATATTAGTTAGTATAAATAGAAGTAAGAACCATGTAATAAGTCAGTCTTAAGAGTATAAATAAAGAGTACACATTTCGGTGCAGCTCAAAATATATTCTTTTGACTCATTTTTACTTCTGGTAAAAATTAACTCGCGTTTGAGGCTGGCACAGTTAGCGGTAGTTTCAAACGTGAGACGCGAAAAAGTAGCGTCATGCGGCATCAAACATGCTGCGCAGCGGGGGAGTAAGAACAATCGCACGCTCGAAGCGCGGATGTTGTAGATTACAAATTTATTGCGGACGTAGTTTTTAATGGATTATTCTCAAATTTATACAGTTCCAAAGAAAAATAGTTGCAAATGTAAAAAAAGGATTTATAAAAATTACCTTTTGTTTATAAAAAACAGTCGAGAAAATTCAAGCTGAGAAAAAATGCTTTTCTTCGTTTACGCCATTGTTTAAAGGTGCTTTTTTTCGTAAGATGAAATTTAGAAATTTCAACCAAAATGTTTATTATTGAATCGAAACAAAAAAATACGTGTCCAATATCAAAGATCAAAAAAATGTCTTGTAGGAAAAACGTACATATGAACGCAAATTTTAGATGGAATGACCCATTTGTGACATTTTTAAATGTTTACATGTTTAAAAGTATGATAAATTGCAGATACCCATACAAGGAGAATAATTAAATATAAGATGGAATTTATATTCGACCCTATCTCCGTTGTCGTTTTAAAACGAATTCTTATTTCTATTGCTATTTGGCATTCCTGCTGGCGTTATCGACATTTATCGAAAATAAATTTGTATTCCCCATTTTGAAACGAATATAGTAACGACATAGTAGCAGTCGTTTCTAGTCGTTGTAGTATTTGAGAGCGAGATAGAAATGAGCGGCTATTTGAAGTGAATATAAAAATTCTAACACGAAGCAGCTTGATTTTAGTAACAGAAATGGAAAGAAATTTTGCCCATGCCAAAGTTTAAGAAAGAATGTAAAACCATTGAATTCAATATTTTTTGAAGGAATTTATCCAATCACTTAATTAATTTGCACCTTCATGTCGCGATGGCGTCATATCAACCGTAAGAGTAAAGGTGTTTAGCATGTATGTATATATTTGAGGCATGGAAGGGCTTAAAGGGTTATATAAAGTTAGAAATTTCAAAAAATTTAATTTTTTATTTTATTTTCATAATGTACATATTTAAGAATATACGCAGAACAATTCATATCGTTCGGATGCATTCCAAACTTTAAACGGGTTTTTTTCTCAAAATGGTGTTTTCAAAGTCTGTACTCGAAAATGGCTAAGCCTATTAGTCTCGAATTTTAATACAAGCTTCTTAAATATATTTTTTAGTAATTAATATTTTTTTATAAACAATTTAGGCCCGAAATTTTTCAAAAAAAATGTTGTCAAAAAAATTTTTTTTTTTTATTTCAGAGGTTTCAGTTCAGAGATATAGTGGTCACCGCAAAACGTCTTTTATGAGAGCTCCCGGAGATCAACAGTAGGTCCTTTCCAAATAAATATTTTTACTAATACTCTGTCTTAAAATACAGTAAAAAGATACTATAATATGTAAACAAATTTTTGGATCAAGAAATTTAAAAGTTCTCTCAGTAAAAAATCTGGAAGATTCGCTTTTTTCGACCTTTTAACTGTATATAATTCGTTAAAATTCTAAATAAAAAGAAAACTATACTACAAAACAAATCTGAAGCAAGAGCTACGCAGAAAGAGTGATTATTATTATTGTCTTATTATATTTAAATTCAAAAACAACAAATAACAACTTCAGATACAATGCGCTCTTTTGTGTCTTTATTTCCACTATATAATTTCGCTAACTCTTCCTGGACTCTACGATATAAGAAGAAGGAACGGAACGATAACAACATGTAAGCGATAATTAAAACGACGACGACAACGGGAATAGGATCGATTACTTGTAACACTAATACACTTAGATTAATTTTTCGTCAATGATAATGAATGCAATTTCTCAGAAAATGTTGCAAATAGCTCCAACTTCTCTTTTTGTTGTTGTTGGATTTTTATTAATTAGCATTTGTCTTTTTACATTGCTTTACCTCGGTTGATGTTCAACTGAAAAGATTACAGAGTCGTATTTTTGGCAGAGTTATGGCCTTACAGTGAGTATTTCTCTGTAGTGTAGAGACAGCTAAGAGCTTTCCATTTAGCGGGTATCTATTGGGTTTATTGCTACTAAAAATTTAGCAGAACAATCATCAATCGAAAAAACAATATACATACATATTTATCAGAATAGGTCCTTTAGTGGATTATTGAAAAGATAATAAATCTGTATTTTTTATTACTTCTTCTTGAAGGTAATAAAAAAGTTCTTGGACGGAAAGATATACAGGCATGTACTGAACTCCGATCGATAAGTTTGTTTACATCGAAGTGATCTTTTTGATTTCCACACTGTTAAATTGAATTTTGATTTCTAAAATGTCTTTTTGCGTTACTAAAAGGGTTCGAGATAGCATCATTTTTACTTTTCTGATCGAATGATATTGTCTGAAGTAGAAACTTATATCGATTCCAAATGCAGAACACACCTGCTAGATTTTCAGGTTCAAATTTTTAATATTTTTCAGAAACTACACTGTTTTATTTGTTATAACATTCAACGAGATAACTAACTAGATGAATTTAAAATAAAACCAAAACAATTGACATTTTCAGATGTTGAATATAATGTGTGTGTGTATATTTTGTTAAGAATGTAAAATTAGAATTTAGTGCTAAGAAATAAAAAGGCTAAAGTATCGTAATAATATTGAATTGTTCAAAAACAAGCTAATATATAAACATAAAATAAAAAGGGCGTACGTATTAACATACATTTATTTATTTTACAAAAGAGAAAACAAATTGTTTATAATTATTTTAAAATATACATAGATGTCAAAAAAAGGTAAGGATAAAATGGAGTTTCGAGTATTAGCTAATATGGTAAATAATCATACACACGCATATACAATAGTTTATATCTAATTTTCTTGAAAATAAATATTAATTAAGAAATTTTATGGTAGTTTAATGATCGTTTGAAGCATTTACAAATTTTTAAAACTAATTTTACACTAGGCAACAGCAAATAAATTTTATTAGCCCTTTAAAAAAATTATTAACATTTTGGTAACTATACAATGCCACAACTGATTAAAGCTTATTTATTAAATTAACTGTTTCGTAAAGCGATAATATATAGTCGTATGTGTTGTATGTAAGTTTAAACTCTTTTATTTTACATTTATGAAACCGCCTTTCTTCATATGAGATTTCTGCAAAACCTTCTACATGTTGTGGCTATCTAGTATTATTTTTTTTTTCATAATAATCAAAATATTTCATTTATTTATGCAACGTTTCTATTTACTATTTAACATTTTTGATTTTTATTTTACTTTTTATATTTGAAATTTACATTTTACTCGGTCGCTGTTAAACCTAAATATATTTAGTTTTTAGTTAGTTTGATCTTAAAGCATTTCCGTTTCATTTTGTTCTATACAGTTACTAGAGCATTTTTGTTGTAGGTACGTAACACTCTATGAATTTGTTCATTTCATTGGCCAGCAGAACTTTTTTCTCGTGTACGACAAAACTAAAGGGGCTCAAATACCTAAACTTTCAACTCTTTATTAGGTATGTATAAGTGTTTGTTTCGGTTTTCTAATTATATATGTAGACGAAGTTATGCACATTAAGTATCAGATTATGCATACATATTATTAGATGTAAATGTAAAAGAGCTTTCGCCTACTAAATATTTTATTTCGCATCAAATGGACTATTTTACGTAGTATTTATTTATGTTTTAATATTTTTATTATTTCCTCTATTTAAAATTTATTGTTGGAGTTTCTTAAACTCCTGCTGAGCAAGTTAAATCGAGAGCAATTCAGGCAAATCATTTCTAGATCTTTTTGGTTGGTTGTCATAAAAAGTATCGTTATTAATTTCTTTTCGTATATATATGTATATATACATCTGTTATATATATACATATATAAATTTCTTACGCACGGTCTCAATTTACATATATTTGGAAACAATTAATTTGGTTTAAAGAACATGATCAACTTTGATCTCAGCATTAAACTAATATTCTTCCTGGAAATCAAGTATGTGATTCGCGTTTGCAGGACCCCACGCTAAGCCAACATAATTCCATTTAAATATATAGGCATTTATATATAAATTGAGTAAGGATGCGCTTAGTAATTACGCTTTGGCTCCAACTCATAGCGATTACCGCAAGTATCTCATAAGAAGGGATTATTGGTGCTCATTGCGCCGCTTGCCTGTAAATAGTAAAGCAAATAATTAATTAATTAAGGTACTTGAATTGTTGGTGGTAAAATTCGTTTCATACTGTAAATGGGTTGTTGAACGCTGCGCCGCCGCCGGCGCCAGTGGCCGCAATCGCCGTTGGCTGTAGTGCTCCTAGACCGAATCCACAACCGCTGGGCCCAGCCGCCATTACAGTGTGCGGAAATATAGCAGTCGCTGTGCCGGCTGAAGTTGCTGCATTACCAAAGCCGTTAGTATAATTGTAGAACTGTGCTGCGGCGCTTGGTGCATGTGACGGTATGCCATTGCCGTTCGATATCACTGTCATTTGACCAAAATAGTTTTGTGTTGCTGTTGGCGACGTACCGTGAGTGACAGCCTGGAACGGATTTGCCTGCTGATGCTTGAAGGGATTAACGCCATTACTAATGCCATCTAAAAAAATTTGGATACGTATTAAAAATATATAGAAATAGGTTTTATGTTGCAAAAAAATACTTGATAAAGTGATTTAAACTTGTTAGCTCTCAATAAATATTTTTTTTTTTAATTGAAAATTAATACTACGAAGCATTACATTACAAAAAATATCATCAAATTTACAGTTTTTATTGGTAATCTTGAATGAATCTTGAAATGTCCAAACAGTTGACAGAGTCTAGGAAGTTTTGACGTTTAGCAATTGCTCTCTCATTTGCAGTGACAGATGAGTTGGGCATTTAATTCTTTGAAATAGTTTTGTGGATGTGGTACGATTAGGGCCATCTACGAGCTCCGCCTTAATTTTTTGCCAAGGAACATGTGTACCAAGTTTAATCGAGATATCTCCATTTTTACTCAAGTTACAGCTTGCACGGACGTCAGACGGACAGACCATCAGTCACTCGGATTTCAACTTTTCTCGTCTTCCGGATCACTTTTATATATAAATCTATATGTATCTCGCTTAGATTTAGGTGCTACGTACCACCGTTAGGTGAACAAAACTATTATACTCTTTAGCAATATGTTGCAAGAGTATAAGGTTTACTTACTGTTTCCAAATGCGTCCACACTGTAGGCATTCACAACTGTGGCCGCTGCTTTGCTTTCTCGCAATTGCTCGTCCAGATCTTTGAGTGCCGCATACCTATCCTCGCTGGGTGTTGAGCTTAGTGTATTATTGTTATTGCTGTTGTGGCTATTATTATGCTGATTGTTCATCGTTCGAAAGTTGTTATTGTTATTGGGTATCGGTAGACCTATGAATAAATTAAAGAAAGTTTTAGCAATGTAGATAGAATATACAAAAGTTAGCAACAATATGTTAGTCTTAAACAATTTGGACGTGCAAATAAATATTGACAAATATACTTAAATAAAGTTATAAGTAAATGTTTTTATACAAATCAGGGATTAATATCGCAATTGGCGTTTTCAACAGTAATTGCAGTAGTCGGACCAATATAAATTTGCACCAGGTAACTGAGGTAGGTAGCCTATAAAGGAAAATATTAGTTCGATAGATGTTAAATTGACGACAAACTACGTACAATGCACCAATTAGAACACTTTGATACAAAATAAAATTAGTTATAACAAATCAATACTCACTAAAAAGACTTTTTAATGAGTTTTGCTACAAAAATATTTTCGATGACAATTGTAATTAACAAAAATAAATTTTGGCATACATATGAATTCAAACAACTACCATAGCCATTCTCTGTGATAGTATTCCATATCCTGATTTTCCTTTATAATAAATTTTATTCAAATCTACAAACGCCCATAGTAATGGTAGGTCTAGTAAAAAGAAATCCATTATTTCAACATTAAATTGAAGATTTTTTCAGCATAGTTAGGATGATTCCGTTTAAGTTTTGTTTTATGCTTTTTATTTTGAAGGTATTTTCAAAATGCCACATTCATAGCAACTTTCGTCCTTAATGACGAAAAAATGGAAAATTCGATTTTCACACGTTTGTCTTGAGGCGAATTCATTCACCGTAGATACCAGCAATTTTCTTAGCTATAAACAGGAACAGGCAGTATTCACGTCGTGACACGCCTCTACTATAAGGACGATGTATACGAACATCCCAACTAAGCCCTCAGAGCCTGTCGGGGACATATCAATGTTATTGTCCTGAGATAACAAAAGTCCTCTCTCGATTGTTTTTTTCAGATGGTCCAATTGTTGAAAATATATATCCGAATTAAGAGTTGAAGTTACCGTTAGTGAGTCACTTTTCATCAAAAGAAACCGTCCGATTCAGAAATGGACCGATATTGTAATGATTCAGCAGCGATTCGCAGTTGGAATTTTAGCCTTCTTTCAGTGGTTCCTAAATGTTTTTTGAGCAATGTTTAGCTACTGGGCAATCGAAACAGTACTTACATCACCGTTGGAATCGATGGTTTCTATTAGTTTACATCTATTGGACAAATAATGGATTAATTTTTAATAGACCTTATATTGTATACAGAGCAAAAATTTGCCACTGCGCCTGCTCTTCCGAAAAAATTTATATATCATAAGAAGCTTAAGTATTGTCAAACTAAGTAGACAATAAGTAAGGAAGAATTTGGTATCTTGTTTATTTATGTGATCTTTATTTATTGAAGATCTTGTACTCATTTAGTTGTATTAATACGCTTCAGCGAAATTATAGGTATTAATATCCTCTTTAAAGGAGGATACGTATGTATATATGATATATACGTCGACATTGACATAGTTCAGCGAATTAAAAGACAATGGCTACGCTGGCTAGGTCATGCTCTGAAAGTCTCCGCCGGAGGAAGCAGAGGAAGGGGAAGACCTCCACTCCGTTGGAGAGACTAGGTGGAGAAGGACCTAGCTTTGCTTGGAATCTCCAATGGGCGCCACGTAGCAAAAAAGAGAAACGAATGGCGCGCTTTTGTTAACTCGGCTATAACCGCGAAAGTGGTGTCTACGCCAGTAAAAAAGAAGAAGATCCTCTTTCAAACTGATTTATGTGAATCAACCGAAGAGGCTAAATTTTATATGAGTTGATGTGGAAAACTTCAACCAGAGGACCGAAATGATTTACCTATATTAAAGATATGAGATTTAGACCATTTCCAGTCATATTTAGTGGCAAACCACATAATTTTCAAGGAAATTTATCCATTTAATTTGATTTGTGACATTGCTCAGGTATATTCAAGATCACATTTTCAAGCAATTTTTCAAATACATTGTATGTGTGATTAAAAAAAAAAAATTTTTTTTTCGTTTGATACTCGGAAAAAAAGGTTCCTAGACACCTCAAAGAAAGCCTCTCCAAAAATTTATTCATAATAATTTTTTTTCATTGAGTTATGAAATTCATAAGAAATAAAAAATTTTCCAAAAAATAATCAAACTTTAACTGTTAATATCTTTTAAACGTTTGGGTTTACGAAAAAATCTTAATAGACCTTTTTTGTAGAGCATTCAATTTCCAACAAAATCTGAGGAACAAGAAATTTTTTCAAGTAATTGGAAGCGAGATATAAATTTTTCTATCTGATAATAAGAAAAAATAGAAAACTGTATGTAGGAGAACCTTCCCGTTACAATTAAAAACTCATATTTGGAGAGGCTTTCTTAGAGGTGTCTAGGAACCAAAACGAAAACCCAAACGAATTTTTTTTTTTTTTTGAATCACTCTAATGTGCATATAACTCATACACTGAGTGACATATTCAGCATAGAGTTTGTTAGAATGATGAAAACCATTATATAGAAGTTTAGGTAATTCGTAGTCCAATATCACAAATTTTCGGCATCAAACTATGGTATATCCAGTATTATATGTTCAATTAATTTTGTTAAGATATGTTACATATTGACCCATATATGAAAATTTTATATTAGGTATATGGGAGATAGGGGTAGTATTGAACCGCTTTTATCTATTTTGACATTACCACATATTATTAACAGAAAAAATGAGGAATGAATTTCATTGAAGTACCTGACATACCATCATAACTAATGTCTACCAGATGTTTGGCCAGTTTTCACACGATTTTATTCATTTTAGGCTCAAAGGCGCATTGTAATTAGAGAAACACTCTCACTCGATTTCATAGCTCGCATATTGTCAATATATGCAGTATAAAGTCAGCCTACTTTCCTATTATGTACATATGTATATGGAGACTGAGGGGATTACTGATCTGAATCGATTCTTTTTTGGCACACGGCCTTATTATTATATAAGGATTCTCTCTGAGTTTCTATTACATATCTCAAAGATTGTGCTATATATTCGATAAAAAGTTCGAAATAGGAACTGTGGTCCATATATTCGGGAATTTGGGGTTTGAAAAGTTTGGGTCCGATATGGATAATTTGTGTTCATAAGATAGTACATATTAAAGGCATTATCAGGAATCAGTTGTAATTTTCAATTGTGTTACATGAGATGTAGGTGTGGTTGTAGTTCGATTTCCCTTATTTTCGTACTGTTACATAAGAATGACAGAGTATCGATTCGATCGGACGAGCAGGTCCTCAGATAAGGATTTTCACCTAAATGTGGGCGGTGCAGCGTCCATCGGCAAATTTTGACAACGCCTCCTACAAAGTCCTCTCTTCTGATCTCGGTTGTAAAATTTTATGTTTCTGGCGCATTTATTTTCATTATTCAGAACCGTTATTTGGGGAGTGGGCAGGGTTATCATCCAATTTCATCGATTTTTATAATGTTGGTACGGATGATTGAAGGACTTGTCATAAGCGAATTTGGCTTGAATGGTTCGGGAGATATGAAAATTAACCATTATAGGGCCCACATGTCCCCCTTGTTACACGGTTATATCTTAATGTAGTGTTTTATTATGGCACTTTATATGTTTTCGTATGTTGTAAGCGTGAGAGTGGTTCGATTACGTCTTCGACGAGTTGGTACTCATTTTTTGCCAAAGAATGCGTGTACCAAGTTTCGTTATGATATCTTAATTTTTACAGTTACAAAGACGGACGGACAGATAATCGCTCGGACTTCAATTCTTATCGTCATCCTGATTATATATACATACATAACTTTACTGTTATATATCTATCTCGACATATTTCCATGAATGCCGTTATCTTCACCATGGAGAACATGAGAAATAACTGTCCAAATAACGAAATAACAGATTGCTTTCATTCAAAATATTATAATGAAAATCTACGATCATAAAGGAGACATCCCGGTAGAATTGTAATTAATAGACTTAAAACTGCAGAACAGTTCAGCTGCTTTGCTTTAAAAAATACTTGTATTCGTAAGTTGCAAACCAGATTTTGATATTCTTAATAGCAACGAATAAATATTTACTATAGTCAAATTGAAGTTTAAGCGGTACGTATGCATGAAAAATACAACAAAAGCAAAATAAATTTAATCTGCAACATCAACAAGCAATATCAAAACGTATCGAAAAAAGGTAGCATAATTAAAACAAAGCTAAAATAAAATAATGAAACAAACGAACGAACGCAATAAAACCAACTCAAATGAAATACAGAACTTACACCAATTGCTACAGAAGCAATTACTATAAGGTGAGTGCAAATTGCAGGATGGATCTATTATTGGATCCCCCACTGGTATTGAATTACTTGGCATACAACCCTTCGTACAACTTCCTGAAATGCAATTTGGATGAAACGGATTGAAACATTCAGGTGGAACTGGCATTGGAGCCGGTTGCATTTGTGTTTGTTGTATAAATGGATTTGAATATGCAGACAAATTTGGCTGACAGTAAGATCGATTATATAACGTACTGTACGATGGTGTTGGTTCCAGACATGCTTCAGCATTGGTCTCACATCCATTTTGTGGTCGATTCTGAGCTGTATTGATAATGGTTTGTTGCGGTAATGCGGCATAACTGAGACCAGCGATAGTTGCGTCCACTTGGGGTGGTTGCCGATTCATGGGAGACGTACAGTTATCTGGAGAGCAGGACGTGGCGAAGCCTGTCGGGCCATAAAACTGTGGTTGGGCGCAAAATATGGGTGGGCATTGTTGTGGCTCAGCATTGAGGGATTTTGGCGCGGCCGCAACATCTGGTGCTGTAGCTGTACTGCCTAGCATATTTGGGTTATTTGAGGGCCAAAAGGGTGGGTTATTTGCAAACTGACACCAATCCATTTGCGGCATATTGTTAGCGCAGAAATTGCTCTGATCTTGATTCGGCTGTTGACTGAGAGCTTGTTGATTACACATATTAGGTGATGGAGGCACACAATTGTTCGGTGCACAATAACCACAATAATCAGCTTGTTGTACCGGGCATTGGTCCGGTGGACAGGACTGTGAGTTTATCAGTTGAGATGTCAGTTCACTGACAGCATTTTGCATTGTTGAACCAAGCGCTTGTGTTGGTGGCGTTTCGACACTGTTAACAATTTTAGCCGGTTTAATGGGAGTATCACTGACATTTTGCTCAACTGCTGTGTTCGATTGAAGATTGCCATTGTTGTCACTCTCCGCTGCATCAGAATGTGTTGTGGCTTGTCTGATGTCGGCATACAAATTTTTATCTAAAACATACTCAGCTGCTGCACCAGACTGTGGTCTAGATCCAATATCGGTGGGAACTTTCGAACTTTCCGCACTTGACACAGAATTTTGTTTACTGTCTTTGGTGTCTTTTTGCTGGCCACCGGCGCAACGTTTTATCACAGTTTTTCTTATAAAACTATAATTGGCTGTATGAAAAACAATTATAAGATGTATCATAAAAAGGCAAAATACAGTGACAGGATTCCGATTTGTGTGTTTCTGGGAAGAAAAGGACTAAGCTTCCAATTTACATATACATATTTCGTATGTTTAGAAAAGAAGCCGCGGACAATTTAAATAAGTATAATGAATGGTTAGTAATAGCACAGCAAATTGACAAAATGCAAATTTGTTTTTAGTAAAAACTCGTTTTTTGGAATTATTCAACCTTTTTTGTTCTAACTGAGGCTCAATTTAACAACTTGAATGAACTCCAAAGAGTTCGGCGCTAAATATTATTTTAGAATTCTAACGAACTCCTTAAGATTTCAAAAAGTGTGAATTCCATACCTCCATTACTTATATACTCTACACTAGATATACGTAATGTAGCGAAACACATACTACATACATATGTCATACATATGTATATGTATATAATAATTGAGTACTGTCAATTTTTGAAGAACCAACCAAAAGGAAACTAATTTTACATTATTTCATATTCTTACGAAAGAAATATAAATATAAAATAAATAAATATTAAATATAAATGTTAAAAACCTAAAATAAGATTATAGTCTCCAACCAAAATTATAATAATGACTAAGAGATATTAGTTTGAACCTATAGGGTTATTAAATGCTAGTTAGGTATGTATATGATTTGAAAGTTATATTTAAAGTATATATCAGATATTTTGAATAGCTCCTAATGAAATTACATTTAACAGGCCTATTCATTTGGTAAGCAGGAGTGTTCGATATTTCGTTTTCAAAATAGTCCTTAATATAAAAAATATTCACAAAATTATAAATGTAGTATAAATTATATATGTAGTTCCATAATCTAGCAGCAATTTCAATTAGTTATTATTTTATTTAATCATTGGGTTTTTCTCCAGCGGGGAGAGGAACTCATTGAACAGAGGAAAAGCGGAAAACGATAAAAAAGTTGAGAAAACTAGGAAAAACTTATAAAGAGATCCAAGAAATTGTAAAATGCTCTCCTCAAATGATAGCAAATGCCTTAAATTTTAGAAACAAAAATGAAACTGAATATAGTACGCTACTGCAAAATTAATCCTTTTGCTTCAGCCAGGAGTATCCATGACGAACTAAATTTGTCAGTTAATACTGAAACTGTTCGTAGGCATTTGGAGCAGAACAAATTATTTGCCAGAAGTCCACGAAAAGGACCCTCATTAAAAAGAAGCACAAGGAAGCTCGCATACAATTTGCAAAAAAGCATGGCTCCTGACCCGCGTCTAAATGGCGAAACATATTGTGGTCAGACGAATCCAAAGTTGAGTTATTTGGTAGTACAGGATCTAGGAACTTTGTTCGACGTCCTCCTAACTCAGAATATAATCCCCGGTTTACCATAAAAACCGTTATACATAACGATGCCTAATCGTGGTACGCGGTCGTTTTACACATTGTAGTGTTGGTCCAATTCACTTAATTGAAGGCATCATGGACCAAAGGGCATATGTTAAAATATTATATGAGGTAATGTTAACACATGCCTTATTGAATATGCCATTGATAAATGGGTATATCAACGGGATAATGACCCTAAACATACCAAAAATTGCGCAAAAAATGGCTTAGGGCCAACAGAGTTGAGGTTATGTGGTGACCTGCTCAGTCTCCTGACCTCAACCCCATGGAAAACCTGTGAACAGATATCAAGAAGAAAGTAGCTGAAGAGAAACCAACCAACTCGAGAAATTTATGGCAAATAGTGAAAGAGGCTTGGAAAGGAATACCAATAAAACTTTGCCAGGATCTCATTGGCTCCAGGCCTCGGAGGTGTGATGCTGTGTTAAAAAAGTTGAGGTTATTCAACGAAATATTAATTATTTTAATATTCTGTGAAACTTTAGAACCATTATATATTAAAATTATAGAACGGTCACGTACTACATAAAATACTCCAATTTTTTTGTGAAACTAGTTTTTTAGTTTACTTGATATAAACTGCGATATAAAATTTTTTTATGTTTAATTGAAATAGGTGAAATCTGGATATATTAATAGATCATTAGCAAATTACATTGTGCAAAAATTTTGAAAAAAAAAAAATTTTTGTTAATGAAAATTAACAATTCGTTTTTCTCATGTGGTCACTCCTATTTTTTTGTGGACAACTGTATATACAAACACAAGCAAACTTTGAAATCAAATATGGTGGAGTATATTATACTTTAAAGCAATACATATACATACATATACATATGTACTTACCAGCCGCATTGAAAATGGGCGCATGTTCGAAGTCGGCAAAATTCTCGGATGTGCCATTGTCGATTGTATCGCTGTGAGAGCTATTGCCATTCGTCTGACCATGACCATTTAATAGTTGGTATTGTTGTTGCTGCTTCTTCAAAGGTTGTATTCTAGCATAACCGTTACTCGATATCGCATTGCCACCTCCATTCAATATTGGAGGCGAACTTATTTTGTTACGGACCGCTGTCGTTGTGGCATCGAAAATATTCGCCGAACCAAAATCGGCAACAAAGTCTGCGTCCGCCCCGAAACCGTTCACACTTGTCGAACTGCTACTGTCCGACATTCGGCTGGATGTCATATGCAAGACATTGAGCTCATTATTTTTGTTGCCGCCATTGTTATTTATATTATTGGTTTTCGGCATAAACGCATCTTGCAAATGGCTATAGCCGTTTTGTTGATGTTGTTGAGGCCGACTTATGGCGGACGTTGACTTGCCCGAGCTATTTGGTGCGGACACCGTTGTCGTAGTGACGGATTTATGCAAACCATTCATGGTGGTACGCTGTGTACTGGGCGGCGTGAGATGGAAGCTTCGCTCTCCATTTTTGTATTGGTTTTTAGTATTGTGCCCAATGTTACCAAATCCATTGCTCACATGCACAAAATCTATTTGCCCATCACCGTTACTCTTGTAAGTGCTACTGCCGTTTGATGTTGTTGCAGCTGAGGAGTTACCTGTAGCTATTGTCGCCCTTACTCCAGATGTTGTCGCCACTTCCACTCCTGCCCCTGCCGCCGGTGCTGTCACCGAACCGCTTTTAAGTGAAACGGCATTCGTCAAAGATTTAAGTGGACTAGCTGGCTCCAAATAGTAACGTTTTCGCTCATATTTGTCAATCATCAATTCCCGCTGATCTTGATGCACGGCTCGCTTGGGATCCCAAAGACCCAGCCAAGTTTTAGCGCACTCATCATTTCCATGACTTTTCAGAAAATCGACATCGTCTTGTGTGAATGTAGCCATAGAAATTGATTTCACTCGATGTGGTGGGGTGAGACCGCGACTGTGAACGACAAAGAGAAAAGGCATGTTAATAACTAGGTTAAGTTGACGTAATATGGATTAATTTTGAAGAAATATATATTGAAATACGGAAAATTTTCAATATTAGTCAATTTAAAACAGAAGCCAAAAGGAAATTCCAAGAAATTTGATTTGAAAGGAGTTGATAGATAAGAGTTTAAACTTAATTCAAATGCGATATTCTAAAGTATATTTGAAATACGAACATTAATAAATTTGTATCGATTCATGAAGGAAATATCATTGCAATATCTGATATTAAAGTTTTTCGATGCGGTCGAATTTGTTTTATAAGAAATTATCAATTTTAAAAAAGACTAACTCGTTTTTAAAATATATAATGTATGTATAATTATATTAGGTTTGGGCTGAATCCATTATATGGATTTTTAATTGATGACTTTGTTAATATTATTTAAAAAAAAATTTCGACAAGGATGCACCACCCTTTGGATCCAATTGTCGAAAATAACGAGAAAATAATGGATATCGTCGGGCTCAATCTTAAATGACAGCAGATTACTTCGGAGCTAAATATTCGTTTGGATACATTTCAATAAGACTGGATGCCGAAAGAAGTTCGACGGATGGCTTCCACGTGTTAAGGCAAAAGAACCTCATGTTATGCAAAAATCTAATCCTATTCTGAAGCAGATGGTTACTTGTAACGAAAAATAAGTCACTTACGACAACATCACGCGCAAACGGCGCGAAGTGTTTGGTGGGATTGGCAGGGGATTCATTAAATGCTACCCTACAACCAAAGTCTTATTTCGGCAGAAACGAGCAACATTGGACCATTGGACCATTGAAAGAAATTGTATTTCATTCAGATTCCGCCCGGCGATACACGTCATCCTACCATGGCATTTCTTCTCATTTGGTATGTGCGTCTTCACAGATGGATCTTCCAGAAATTTTGAGCCGTTCCTAGTTGTTGAATTTTATTATAAGAATCTTGTAGTATTTTAACAATGCGATGAAAAGTGGTAATTTTAGATGTTGGCACATTAAAGTCGTACACCATTTTGGAAATATTACGTGAGAAAGGATTTTAAATGAGGGGTTTCTTAGTATGTTAAAATATCTTTTTTTCCGATTGAATTGTTTAGCCATGTGGCGTTGACTTGGACAATTATCTATGTCAAATAGGCTCTTCGATATTTCCCTCAAGGCAAACTTATATACTCTGTTCAAGGCATAAAAAACATATATTGCATCCAATGAATGTTTGGATAAAATGTCTTGATTTACTTAAAATTATTCAGGGTAAAAATCTGCGATATTACAGGAAAGTCCATTACACTTTGTTAAATGCGTATTGCACATCAAGTAGCCTGTACATATGTACATACATACATATACACAAAGAGTAGTGAAATGACTTCTTATTTATTTTATTTAGCTTATCCGGTATAATTCAGACACAAGAGAACAGGCATTTAAAAAGCTCTATAGCTAAGTATATTTCCGCAGTTAAATGAGTCATGGCAATGTTTAAAAGTAAATTCGACATCAAAATAACGTTTTGCTGCAAGCAATTTGGTAGATAAGAATGTTTCAATTCACTGTGCTTCGACTTCATAAACCAACATAGTTTTATGGCTAATGGGCATAGCACACACATATGTGTGTGTGTATATAATTTGTGCATGAGTTGTTAACTGCAGGAAGTCGCTACACCATATGGATAGCCACTCAGCATGCCGTTCCAGTAACGGTGCTGACGACAAAGGCACACACATATGCACACATCTAAACAAAAATACTTTACAACCGCCTACAAAAATGTATTTTTATTTGAAAATTTAACGCCTGTTGCACACAAAACCCAGCTGGCACAAATGTTGAGATACTAATCGTAAGAATATGTAGGTATTATATACTCGTATAGTATTATGTTAGTAGGTACAAGTAAGAAGTGCGGTAGACATTATTCCCAACAGACAACGGCGGCAACTGCATAACGGCCGACAGAACGGCAATCAGCTGGAAAGGTCGTTGTTAGTCGGGTTGTCTGGTCGACTGGAAATAATTACCCACCGTCGTTGGATATACATATGTACAGGCCAACATACCTACATATGCATATGCTATATGTATACGTACGTACCTAAGTCTGTATGCTTTATGCACATATTTAAGTTCTGCAGAGGTACGTTGCGGTCGTTTAGTTGTCAACAAAATATACTAACGCTCCGAACACATTGAGAGCGACACGACATGGCAGCACGACAGTGAACTGTGAATGGCGTCGTGAGTCCTTCTGCATGAACATATGTAAGAAGGCAGCGACATAACAATGGCCGGCATGTACACAAGGCAACACAGCTGCCCAATTTGCATGTACACAATTTCGTTGTGGCCATACTAATACCTTTCACTTCAATGAAATTTTAATATTTTGTTCAAAGTGAAATTTTTTTGTGCAGAAAATAAGTAAATAGGTAAATTTATTTGTTTTAAATTATCAATTGTTGTTACAAATGCTTGCTGTTATGTTAGAGCTTTGATTAATTTTACATTTTACATATTAGTGGCATCACTCCACTCTACTGTCAACTCTACCGTCGTCTCTACTGTCGTCGGCAAATATAAAATTTTATTTTCAAGTTAGCGAGAGCGATAACTGGCGGCCTGCAGTCGTGTGGTAGTGCAGCTGTCTAAATAACTGTGTCCTTAAGAATGTGTGTATTTTAATACTTGACAGATGTCGCTTGCAGTCTGTCGCGCTCTATGTGTTCAGCACTTAAGCCAGTAGCTTTAAGTAGCAGGCAATTAGAGGAGACACATATCGATATTATTACATATGTATATTTGTATGTATTTTTGTGCAATATTGTCGATACTTTAGGACAATAACCCACAAAACAAGCAATCCACGTTGTTGTTTGTTGTTTTTTGAACTCATATGTTCAGTCATATGCGAGAATGAGCAGACTGCAGTCAAATATTGCATCGGTCTAAATAAGGTTTCGAAACTCTTATCTACAAATGTATTTTCATATGTTTGTGCAAAGTAAAAATTTTATAAGAGTGTGACCATATATGTATATTTGGTGGGAATAGGAATGGTTACTGCAAGACATACCGACCGATCTCATTCAAGATCCTTTTATATCCTTTTATGCCAAGTCTAAGAAATGCACCAGTGCAGGGTATTATACCTTTAGGGCAGCCGAAGTTAATGCTTTACCTGACATTTCAATTAACAGGTGGGCACAATCATTTTTGAGTTTGCAAAAAATTAACAAGCAGTCATCATCACAAGGTTGTAAAAGTCTAAGTTCAAACCTGTTAAATATGCAAAGTTCTAGACCGAACTAACGCCATTATTTATAATAATACAGTTTATTTACTAAGTATTCCCATATATAAGTATATATATACATATACATATACATATATATATGTTTAGATTTGGCCAACCGAAAATTATCCCATCCAAAGGTATGGAAACCACATGCCAAAATATTACTGTAGAAGCAGAAAGAGTCTTATGCGTTTTTAAGCTGGTGAAGTTAAACCAAATGTCTTTGTTTCGATATACTTATCTACCAATGATAGATTTTTGAGGGAAGTTTCTCGTACAACGGCGTGGGACCAAACCATCTGATAAAAGAAACCATGGATGTGCGTATATTGAAAAAAGTTATGCTGCCATATGCGGAATGGAATATGCCATTAAAGTGGTTGTTTCAATTAGATATCGACCCGAAACATACAATTAAATCTGCAAAGGAATGGTTTCGAGCCAATTAAGCTGAGGTTATAACGTGGCCTGCTCAGTCGTCTGACTTTAATTCCATAGAAAATTTATGAGCAGATTTTAAAAAAGGTGTTGCTGACCGTAGACCATCAAGTACAAGAAAATTATGGAGCACAGTCCACGAGGCATCGTAGCAAATCCCGCTGAAAACTAGTCGTGATCTGATCGATTCCATGCCCCGCAGATGTGCTGCGGTAATAAAAAATGGCGGTTACTCGACTACTGCACTCCTATTATTTTGAACACAACTAATTCATACACCCCATTCAAAGCCTATTTATTACACAATTTTGGTTGTTGCGCATTGAAATTATCAATAGAGGGGAGTTGTCTCTCGGGATAGCCAATATTGAACGCGGTTTTCGATAAATTTCATATAAGCTTATATGACTATTCACAAAATTATTTATGTACACTTTTGCTCCAATTTTTTTTATAATTGGGTAAGACGACAATAATGGCATAACTAAATGAGATTATGTGGATCCCTTCGATGATAACTAGGAAATTAGTGATAAAAAGTCATTTCGGATTAAAAACTAAGGTAGTACACATTCGCCTTTAAGTGCAACTGGGAGTTTCACAAATAGAAAAAGTTAATAAAGTAATATTTCTAAAAGTAAAATTTGTATATTAAGGAAATTAATCTTATAAAAACATACAAATTAATTCGAACATAAGCATATACAGGTATACAGTTAGGCATATCATAGAAAGGTGTGTGATTGGATAACTTCAATGTAAATATTTTCCCCGTATGAGTTGATCTTGACACAGTTCACTTAAATGCACATAAATAAACAAAAGTAGCTATGTGTACTAATATACTATACATACATATGTATGTACATATGTATAGTATCTATCCAAATGCTGCTACGAGCGCACGTGTTTGCATGCTATTTTGCGCTTAAGATAACGCATTAACCAACTCATGCAAGTGTGCGAGAAGTAATCTTCACATCTGAGATACTTTTTTTTATAAACATGCCTTGCATTACACAAAAGATTCACTTGGACTACTCATTGTAGTGCAAAGAAAATAGTTTCTCAACGCCGCCAAAGTCATTAACGGCGAAACAAAAGCGAGAGGTACCAACTATTGCTGAATCGCAGACGACGAGGACGAGAAGTAGGGAGGCGGGCCAAGGAAATGCGCAAGATGAAAAGACAGAACAGAAATGTGCATATTGGATTGTGTTGTAAGAAAAGAATGGCCGCCCGTCTCACTGGCAATTTTTCGCATTGACTTACAAACACACACCCTACTGCGTAAATTTTTCGTTTTTGTTCCGTATATGTACACAAATAGGGTACCAGTTACGCATTAGAAATGTGTGCTAGTGGCCAATGTCATAATGACTGCATATTTACCATGCACTATTTCATGCCGCACGTTAGAATTAACAAGGTCTTTATGGTGCTATGGTAATTTTATGTGGTGATTTCTATTGCACTTCTATAAATATATATATAGTATGTACATAGATATACACATGGATATGTGCATTGGTATCTCGTATCCAAAATACAATATATACATATGTATGTATGTATGTACGCTTAATTACTTTCGGGTTTGATCCATATGCATACATACATACGTATATGCTTATATGTATATCTTAGATTTTGGCACAATATCTTAAAATATCGGATGGACCATTTTCTTGTTCTCGCATTGTGCCCTAATATTTTTTCGGAATTTGGCTGATATGGACGAATTCGCGTTTTTTTTTTGAAGATGTCAGATCAAAACATTTTTTCATCGAATACAATTTCAACTACTTTGATGATTCAGAAAACTTTATGAGTTAGAGAAAAAACCCTTCCCATAGCATGAAAATTACCCAAGATAATATTTTTATATCTTGAACAAGGAAGCTGCTCATTTGTCGGAAACGCCGATTTCGGACCATATACATAGCTGCGATACAAACTGAACGATCAGAATCAAGCTTTTGTATAAAAAAAGGTGTCTTCACAAAATTTGGTATGTATTATTATCCAAAACAACGGTATAATGTCCGAAGAAATTATTCAGAGTGGACCACTATAGAATATAGCTTCCATACAAACTGAACGATCGGAATTATGTTTTTGTATGGAAAACTTTTTTATTTGACGAGATATCTTCAAGAATTGTTGCCTAAAGCAGCACTGCAATGTTCGAAGAAATCGCTCAGATCCGATTAATATAGATATAGATATGTAGCTACCAATACAAACGATTGCTGACCGATCAAATCAAGTTCTTGTATGGAAACTCCTTTATATGTGAAGGGTTTTATAGCCCGGTGCAGCCAAAGTTAACATTTTTTAGTGTTTAATAATAAGTATATGTAAATATGGCAGATATGAAAATGAAATACCACTAGATGGTCGGTCTACTTTAAAAGCTTAGTCTAATTTAATGGCTCATAGCGTTGTTGAACTTCAAAGATATCGAGAGAATGGTAAAATATTAAAATCTTCCAGAAAACAATTGTGTGTTTTGGTATCCCTATAAAGTCATTAGGGGGATTCTCTTGCTCTTGCAAGATTGGCGATTGCAAAAATCCTATACCGAAATATACAAGGGCACGAGAGCACCCATTGCAGAATCTAGTGATATATTAACGGCTGATTCGGTCAATTTATTGTAAATGACTACTGTGCATGGCTATTGTGAACTGGCGCACCTTTTTTCATATCTTGAAAGTTTAGACTTTCAAAATTATGACCTTGGAAGGATTTTTCAAAATTTGACTTATTTTCGAAGATATAGCCGATTTTGTGACCTGGCGTTCGTGTTCACTAGAATTGTCTCCTAAACTTTAAACGCGCTTTTCTCAAAACTGACTTTTTCGGAACGATACCCACGATTTCTCATGTTCTATTGGACCGATTTACTTGAAATTTTTATGGAGTCTTCTTTATTGGCTTGTCTATGGTTGGAACTAGCCCCATACCCAAATTTTTATTTTTATTATTTTTAAAAAAATCGAAATAGTCAGAAAAAGTGATCCAAAAAAACTTTTTTTTCAGGCAGTCACCATTTTGTGAAAACAATTTTTTCCCACTTTTCCGTAGTTCCGGCCATTGCGAGATTATTCTAGATTATTAATCCTTTTTTTTAGTTTCAGATAACTAGGATGGTTGAAATCATGGGTATGGTTCCGTGGAAATTTTTAGAGACCCCCCACTTCGTCAGCTCATCATTTTTGAAATTTTTTACTTCTTTTAGTTTTTAATTTTTTTCTGTACTCTTTTAAAATTAACAAATAACTATTAAAAAATGGATAGTAAAAATATTAATTGCCTTTTTTTACGACACTTTAAAAATTACCCGAAATTCATGCTTCTAGACCAGAATACCCCCTTAAGTAAAACGACAGCTAGCACAGGGCTGCAATTATTTTTTAAGTGTCATTGCACGTAAATAATTATGGGTTTTGGTCTGATATATTTTACAGCCATTGTAAATAATTTTCTGCGTGTGTTTGTTGTTGACATTTTTCTAGAACCACTTTCGACTTTGACAAATAACTCACCTTAGGTGGTTCTTAGTTGTGCTAAAGCAATGTGCTAAAATGTTTGAGAATTTTTTTTATATAAATTTAGGTTTCTCAGACGAATTGGTAAGGCAATATAAAATATTGAAGTATAAAAGCCATTTTAAATACTAAGAAAATATATAAAACGCCTAACACACCGAATTCACCCAAGCGTCCTTGTTCCAAAAAAAACTGCTGGCCTTATTGACTGAAATTGTAGCAAGAAATTAATATATTTTTGGCAGTGTGAAAACTTTAAAGTTCAAGCCTTGAAGTGCTCGTTTTGCACTTCCGTTTTGCGGTGTATTTACAGGTTTTTCAATACTCAACTGTACCACTTCGGTTTGTTGCTTATGCTGCTGAATTAGTAATTCATAGAAGAAATGCTGCACTTTGCGACGAAAACGATTTTCAACAAAACAGAAACTGCACCAACAAATAATACATACACATACATTCATATATGCATCGGTATATGCCGGTGTACGTAAATGCACTTACACGTGTCACTGGAGATCGAGACGACCTTGAGCTGGGCATTTTGCAACGCTTAAGTTTATTTTTATGCTCTACTGCAGTGCACTTGCATACACATAAGCGTGTACATATAAATGTAAACTTATATTATATTACATAAAGACATACACAAATTTACCCCACTTAAAAATCTATTGCGCTTTCGAATATAAGAGTGCATAAGGCTGCGGAGTGTTAAGTCGAAACAACTGATTGCAATGTTTTCCATATTTGAAAAAGTGTACTTATGCATATGCAGCAAAGTGGGTTTTTTACCTACATATGTACATATATACATAAGTTTGCATGTGTGTATTTGTAATCAGCATAAGCTAAGAAGTAGGCTATAGGATTGCAATTACACATTTGTATGTATGTATTTGGATTGAAAATGGAAACAATATCGAAAGAGATTTTAGATTCAAATGATAATTATCGGTGTGAAACAATGATCGAATGTACCCAGATCTCTTTCTCAAAAGAATTTAAAGATAATCGATAATACATAGTATCTACATACATAAATACTCACAATAACTCAGTATACAAAAATAGACAAGATGTTGTCTTTTGATATTTATCCTATTCTCGCGAGTTTCTGAAACTCAAATAATTGTTTCACTTTTCTGAAGCGAATAAATATTCAAATTTCCGTTGCAAATTAAATTATTTGTCAAATAAAAAAATTGTAATAAAATAAACTCACATTTAAAAAAAATCCGTAATGCTTCAACGGCGATGAGGACTGACTGGCTGATGTGTGAACGCTATTGCCACGCCCCTGGTAGGGATAGAGGGGAGGTTGAGGCCTTTCCTGAAAGCCCCAGGGGTGAACTAACTCGCAATTTTGATCCCCCCGGCCCCATACCCTCCCAACTGTAGTGAAACAAAAGGGGGGACATGGTGAAAACCCATTTTCGCCTATTGCCACGCCCCCGGAGGGGCCTGGGGGGCGAATTATACATTTCCTGAAAGCTCTTTAAATTACCTAACCGGTGCAATTTCACAAAAAATGTAAAATTTTGAGAAAAATTACATTTTTCTTAACCTTTAAAATGCTCTAGCGGCTAAAGTATTTGACCTAGATAAACATACAAACCAATTTGGACATGTAACGAACATGAAAACAGATAAATCAACCGTGCGAAGTGATAGAAACATACCAAAGTTCATATATTTTCATACAAAATATATGGGGTCTAGCCAAGCACCATTGGTGCACTAAGGTGTAATATTATAATATCCTTTTTTCGTCCTTTTCGATACGATATCCTTTAATTTTTTTTCTGAATTCTATCGACAATAAAATTCTAGGAAGCTACCTGGAAGCGCAAGTCGTTTGCTATACTCTGAATATATTTAAATAACATTTAAAAACAAAATATGCCTGGCCAGACCCGAGGGTCTCGATGAGGGTTAATAATAGCAGTATTGAAGATTTTACAACAAAAATCAATTAATTCATCATAATAATATAAAATAAAGTTTAAACAATTAGTATTTCGTCTAATGACCGTTGTTGGATAACACAGCTGCGCATCTCCTAGACATGGAGTCCACCAAACGCTTGCATTTCTGGAGAGGAATGGCCTTCCACGCCTTCTTCACAGCACTCCATACTTCCTTCGTATTTGACGAATTCTCTTTCCCTACAGCTTCTTTGACCTCTGCCCAAAGATTCTCAGTTGGATTAAGGTCCGTTGACTGAGCCGTCCAACCCATAACCTCAACTCCATTTAGAGCAAACCAAATTTTTGCCACCCTGCTGGTATGTTCGGGGTCGTTATCTTGCTGATAGGCCCATTTCAACGGCATTTTCCATTCAGCGTGTGGGAGCATAGTCGATTCCATTATTTCAACGTACAATGTGGCATCCATGTTCTCTTTAATCCAAAATAACGGACCTGTACCATAGTAAGAGAAGCACCAACATAAATTGATTTTGGCATATCCATGTTTTACCATTCGTGAAACATATTTAGGATCAAATGAAGCGCTTACTGACCTTCGTACATACTGTCGGCGTCCTCGGACCACAATACATATGTATGTTGCGCCATTTTCGACTGACCAATGCAGGTGCTCTTCAAGCCACTGCTATTATTTCGAACACAGTTGTATATATTAGATAGACGGAAAGTTGTGTTATAAATATTTTAATATTTAAAAATTTTAGATCAAGGATTTGAGTTTACTCTACATATTTTTTAATATTTAGTTATTTACTTCTAATTTATCGATAAAGCGCAAATATCGTAATATATTTATAAACATAGTATTGTCAAGTATTCTGTTGTGCTGTTTTGCTATAATTTGTGTGTTCTTTATTTATATACTTAGCATATAATTTATTTAGCATAAAATTTCACAATAATTGAATTTGCTAGATCTAGAATGACACTTTTTATAAGAAAAAGTAATATATATGAACAACTGAGTATTATTTCTTAAAAGTGTTAAAGGTAAACATTTTTAAAGAAATACATGGTCTTTCAATGTGGACATGCTGACACTGACACAAACAAGCTGTGTATTGAAAGAAATTATCAACTCCTGTCTACGCGGTCTATCCTGTGTAACTTCCTATTTCAAAATTTCATATGCAACTTTCAAAACCTATTGTCATAACCGAATCTCAAAAGCTCGATCGCATATGTATTTATGTATATTGATCGGCTCATACTGACTTTAGCAGTCACAAGAACACGATCTTTGTCAACAAATAATTTCACCTTGCTAGAGATTCATAGTTTCGAATCATTAAATGTATGTATAACACCTTAAGAGATCTATTGAAACTTTCTCTCATATTATGCATTGTTTATGGGTTAGTGATAAAAATTACCTAAACGATTGTGTATTTGTAATGAGAGTCGATTTTTTGCATTACCACCTCTTGAAACGCAATACAGTTTTTTACTAATTTTTTTTAGTTTCATACTTGGGAAAAGCTCAACTGTCAATCTAGCGCCAATTAATTTATCGGGATAAATTAAACGAATAGTGCAACATAAGGTAGCCTATTATGACTAAAATTTGTCAAAACCGGCGTACAACTGTTAAAGCTCCATATACCGAATATTTGAATCCTAGCGAATATTTTATCGATCGGTGATGGGAAGTGAGGTACTTTAATGAAACTCAGTATTTTATTATTAGTATGCGGATGTTAGTAGTACGTTGTATTACCAAAAGTAGATAAAATCGATTCTGTACGTCAGCCCATCTCTTTCTCTGCTCCCAATATAGCATATAATAGGTTGTCAAAATAGTCTTGCGGTATTTTCACTAGTTGGCGCTGAAAGCGCGTAGTTCTAGTGTTATTCGTCGCATCGGGTCATGCTATACCTTTTTGGAAAGCTCATTTCACGCGCTAACACGTGTTTGATTGATTGTCGTTTCTTTTAAGTCGTTCGTGAGTTATAGCGTCGCAAACATGGAGCAAAATAAAGAGAAAATACGGCATATTTTACAGTACTACTACGATAAAGGCAAAAATGTATCTCAAGCCGCCAATAAAATTTGTGCAGTTTATGGACCCGATACAGTTTCCATTTCCACCGCACAACGATGGTTTCAACGTTTTCGTTCTTGTGTGTAGAGGTGGTCGAAGATGAGCCACGCTCCAGAAGGCCTGTCGTCGAAAATTGCGATAAAATCGCTGAATTGGTCGAAAGAGACCGGCATAGTAGCAGCCGTAGCATCGGTCAAGAGCTGGGCATGAGTCATCAAAAATTCATTTCAATTTCAATAAAAAAAAAAAACAAAAATCAATAAAAATACCGCAAGACTTTTTTGACAACCCATTATAATGATTTCCGAATTTCCTGAATGACCTGACTTTTAACCGGTCAAAATGTGTGATATTGTAATGAAATTAAATGGATCAGTTTTCTTAAAAACTATGTGATTTACCACTGAATAGAAATGGAATTATTTTAGACCTTGGTCTAAGCCTTATATCCCTAATATAAAGAATTTCGGTCCTTTGGTTGACGTTTTCCATATCAATTCAATATATTAAATTCAACCGATAACTCATATATTTCTTATTTGAAAAGGATTTTGATATAATTTGAGACGTAAAATATAGCAATAAGCTAAGTTAATTCTTTCATTAAATTTTTTAACTTACAGTTTTGTCGAAACCTACAAATATTTCGCCGACCTTGATACTTACAAGTTGCAATGGTATAAAATGTTCGGTTACACCCGACCATAGGCCTTCCTTAATATAATTTGGCACCGCCTAATTACCATCAGTTTAAATAGGCGACGCAAAAATACTTTCATCCGCCAATTGTAACACCCGTTATATACACGAATATCAAGTATATTTTTGTAATGAATATGAGTAGTTTAGCTGTATACAATTTAGTATGATTGTAGCTGAGGCTGTCTAACAAATATTATTCAAGTAATTTGCACTTTCCCTGTTGCGGTATATAGCAGAAATGGCATCAAATTTTGCACAGGCAACATGTTAATTACCGGTCAACGGACAACTATTGACGTCAAAATCTCAATGATAAACTCATAAATTCAAATATATGTATACCAGCAGGTACATACATACATATGAATATAAGAAAATTGTATAAATGACCCATATATACATACATACATATCACACAACGATATCATGCACAATCAACATGCTCATACAAGTATGTATGTATGTCTGCTCTTAGCATATGAATAAACGCAGTGAAATTATACACGAAGTTCAAGGATGGAAAAGAATTTTTATTATTTAATTTATAGACGTACATATACGTTTATACATATGTATGTATATGTATATAAATTCATGATATAAATACCGTATGGTTAATAATATTACTCTACATACAGATATCTGAAAGTCGGCATTTCTTGTTTGGAATTTTGAGAAAAGGTATTAATCAGCATATTCTGTAAGACATTATATTTGCATATTTTTGTTTATAAACATTCAGATAGGTATATATTTACCAATGAGAAAAAATATAGTATATTATTCAATCAAATTGAATTATTTAAATAACTTTTCCAGAAACTACTTCGAACTAACTTCTATAATATAGATTATTCCGTTTGGTCAAATGAAATTTAAACAAGACATTTTTAGGTTAATTAAGTTATCTGCTTTTGATTAATATACATAGATATTTTTTGCGAATACCACCGCCACAGAAATAACAATATACCTTAGTTGGCAATGCATTGTGCAATTATAAGCGATTGGTGCCAAAATGAAATATCGAAACAATGTACATAATTCCAGTTCAGAATACAGAAGCTTTAAAATGTTGTCCAACGATTTACGTCGCTGTGTGAGCGAACATTAATCTGACTCCTAAAACTTTACAAAAATAGATGATTAATTGAGAGCAAACCCTCGTTAATTAAACGAATAGATATTTGAGGTGAATTGGCGAAACCAAACTATACTTCCATAAATAAAAAAGAATGAAGAATGTTCGGAATATTTGCTGATTGTTGGAAAATGTATTTTCTGAAATTTATTTATTTTAACCCTACAAAAACCGAGATTTAGATTTTGTTTATTTTACAGTTCGTTCTTTTGGCGCTCGCTTAAAAGAACATGTAGATACTTTTATGAAATATTATATATAAAACAATTTTACTCGAAATGTGACTGGGAGTGGGAAGTGAATCTAACACCGGTGCCAATATACAAGTATCTACAAATAAAACTAACTAACATTTTAACTTTTCGTAGCTCAATTGAAAAGGAAAGTCGTAGCGAGTGCAATCAGCATAACATACTACATATGTACATATTAAGCATTTATTCATATATTGTGCATATAATAAATATTAAATTTCACACAGGATACACATACATACATATATAAATTGCCTGAAGCCTTTGTAGAGGTACTTTCCAGTTGACATTGCAGCACGTACAAGTACTCAAAAACTTGATGGCAGCTGGGCCTTCCAATTGTATATGTGTATATGTACATACTATACATACATGTATTTGATACACCCCTGCCAGGAAACTTGTAGTCGGAAGTAAAATTGCCAACATACATCACTTTACTCACGCTTAAGTTTTAATTTCGTTCAATGTCATGTTGGAATTAAAGCGATACCCAATCAAAAAAAAAATATTAAAAAATTAAAGTACGTTTTTTCTTGAATTTCATAACCTTTTAATGCATTATATCATTATTTATGAATTATTATAATTTACAAAAAAATATGCTTTTCTTAGATTTCAGACTTTTGAGCAGTTATCAACGATGTTAGCTAACTTCGTAACGTTCTTGGTGAGTAGCGAATAGAACAACCACAATCATAAGATCGGCATATATAGTAAATGATATAAAATATCTACATACCTTTTTATATTGAATTGAATACCTGAGTTAGTATTCTTACGAGGTCACAATATAATACAATAATAATGTCACAAATATACAAGTATAATACCTTTTCTTATAATAGCATATGTTGCAATTTATTTTCTAACTAAAGACACTTTATACATTTCGGTTCCTTCATCATTACAGTACATACGAAATCAATAGATGTTCGTAAAATTAGTTTAATTCGCTGCAGGGACACTGGTCGCTTCGGTGGTGGTGCAAGGCGAAAGCTGCATCATTTTTAAGCGTCATATAGGCAACACGTCACAAGCAGGTTTACAACACTGTCAACTATTTGGCTTTTGGCCAAGCAAAGAGCCATACAATAACAACAAATAGCACTTGGCACCCAGTCACTTATACGTGTAATTTGCAGGATATGCTCTTCACAGACAATGGAATGAATATGCTTGCGAATACCAGTATGTACTCATACATATGTACGAACATAAGCATAGACATTTTCGAGTGGGCCTTCGTGTGGCGCTTAAGCGGTAATGCACACTAGTTAAATACTTGAATTTTGTTACTTGAACTTGTTTTATTGGCAGGTCAAATATGCAAAAGAAAAGTATTGTATTGTAAGAGAAATAAAATGGTATTAACCTTGCTCACATTTTGTAAATGTTAACTAACATGCCCATTCATTTGCAGCTGGTGTGCTAGTTGACAAGTTAAATTAAATAATTCACTGTTTTAAAATTTTTTGAAATATATGATATTTAATGTTAGAAACAGTTCCCATATTTGTCTTAAACTATGGATGGAAACCTTAAAAAACAATTAAATTTCTTATTTTTTTAAATCAATTGGATGAAAATATACAATTTTTTTGCCGAATTAAAAAAAATCACTCCAGTTCGAGCATTTCGAGAAAAACTGATTTTCAATCAAATTATTTTAGATTATTATATTATTTAAAATAAAATTTAAATTAAATAAATGAATAACAGATAATGTTAAATATTAAAGTGCTTTAACAGCTTTCCTTGAAGCTATTAATTTTCGCTTTACTCCTTTAGACCGGGCGCAGGCTACTTTTTATGTTAATAGCCAGAATAGTTTTTATATAAAATTATATTTCAAATGATAAGCATGTGTTCAATATTCATGTAAGAATCATTTGAATATTTGTTTTACTTCAAAAATAAAACAAAATAACATCACTTAGTTACTGGCAGGATACAATAGTTTTTGTTTAAATGTGTATGTACAGTGATTATACTGAAAGTTGTTACTGAACAAGAAGATGAGATGAGGCACAAATATTCCTGAAGCTTTGCACAGAACAAATCACACAAATATTTATACGGCAACGATCATTTTTGTATTTTCGTACTTATACCACTGTCTGGGTTTTAGCCATTTATTTTACCACACATTCGATGAATGATGAACAAAACATTACCATATGATTAGACATACAGTTAATCAATATAGTTTACATACACCTAATTCTATTAAACTACGACACGTTTATTTGGTGTAAAATTAATAAATTTTATGTTTTTTCTATCCATTTTAAAAGATGTATATTTAACATTGAATATAGCATACATTTTTTTGTTTACACATATAAAAACAAGAAAAAACGTTAACTTCTGCTGTACCGAAGCTAATATACTCTTCACAAGTGCATTTCTTTTATTAACTATGTGTTTAAGTAAATCTAAAGACGTAACCGGCCAGTGGTTTTCATCCAAAGGAAAACATTTTACTAGTTCCTTTTAGCCAGGTTGTTAGCTAGAAACATTAAGGTTATTTAATAAAAAAAAGGGTTTTTTAGACGCTTTGTATGGCATTGTTATCCGACCTGCAAAATTTCTTCAACTATTGTAGCGTTGCCTTAGGGAATAAGCCACGACGAATTTGCAGAATTTATCTCGTTAACTGAAAAAGTTTCCAATGTGGTTTGTATGGAAGCTATCTGCTATAGTAATCCAAAGTGAACAATTTTTTCGGAGGTTACATTATTTCTATGAACAACAATAACTCATACCAAATTTCGTAAAGATATATCGTCAATTGAGAAAGTTTCCCATGCAAGCATTTGATTTCGATCATTCAGTTCGTATGGAAGCTATATGTTATAGTGGTCCGATATCGGCAGTCCCGACAAATGAGCAGCTTCTTGAAGAGAAAATGACGTTTACAAAATTTCAAAACGATATCTTAAAAACTGAGGGACTAGTTAGTATATATACAGACAGACGGACGGACAGACGGAAATGGCTAAATCGACTCAGCTCAACATACTGATCATTCAAATATATACTTAATAGGGTCTCCGACGCTTCTTTCTGGGTGTTACAAACTTCGTGGCAAACTTAATATACCCTGTTCAAGGTATTCAAATTAATGCTAAAGTTTAAAATGCGCCTAATTCATATCAAAAATGTTTACATACATGTTTACATGATTTTATATAAATCAAAGTTTTAGTTGTTTTTATAATTTTTTTGGCATTCATTGTGTTGCAATTATTGTCCTCAGACGTCGACGCATGCTCCCCATTTGAGATCTAGTATTATTTCCGGACATTTTCACCGATGAGTCAGTTTTAGGAATTTTTGTGATGAAATTCGATGTTTTCGAATAAGTTCCAGATAAGTTGAATAGGATTAATGTCTGGCGATTTTGGGGCATATGGAGTTATTTTCAATTCCATAACAAACCTTCGCGTACAAGATACGATGTGTATTTTGGGTCGGTATCCTGTTGGAAATTGATTTTGCTGCTATTAACAGCCGATTTAAGCACATTTAAAGCACATTTAAATTTTAAATGATATCCTAGACAACAAGGAGCGAGCGGAGCCGGGGGTTAAGGCTGCTAACTCTATAAACATAAGAAGAGTTTTATTAAGAAAGGTTTATATACGAGAAATATTAAGAAATATTTAAACCTAAATGGCCAAAAGCCCAAATATGACAAATGCTGTTGTAACATTTATTGACAATATACATACTTATGTATGTATGTATGTATATACAAAATCTTGTGATTAAAGAGACCGAAAAATTATGCCATTAGAGCGGTGGCTCGCGCGTGCAATTGTTGCCGCTACTTAAATTGTTACAAGGGTAAACTTTCTAATCATACTATGCCATTTAATATTGCTTATGTATAACATTAATGTGATCCAAATGTTTATTACAATTGCATATAGTGGTGTGACATTATATTATATTATACTTTAAACGTTTTTAAAATAAATACAATGAGAGGATATAATATTGAAACATTTATGTACTTTATGTAAGACAAATTTAAACGAAAGACAAATATTTTTATAGTTTGATAATTTTATTCCTAAGTTACTTTTATTCAATCAATGCTACATATGTGTGTATATATTTTCATTTGTGAATACAATAGTATATTATATAATAAAGTACCCGAGCAAAAAAATACAAATTACGAATTGATTTAGAAGTACAATAAAATAATAAATCATACATCTAAAGAGAAAGTGGTGTTGAAATGTCATGTCATACTAAAATTTGACAGTCGACTAGAACGAGCAACAAGAAAAAGGAGACACATTAGGCTTTTTTAAACAATGAACATTTGCAGCCGATAGACAAAATGACGAAAAAATTAAATTATAGAAAAATATATGATAATAGAAGCAAAAAAAGGTTATTTTATCGTTTTACGCTCAAAAATCGACTCTCACACTGGAATAAAGCTACCGAGCTATAAGAAACAACAACGAAGTGAATAACTGTATCTTTCAATATTTATAGGGATAGCTAATATAATTTGGACAAAATAACAAAATGTACCACCCTAACATTGCGGCATACATCTGTATGTATGTATATATGTACATAAGGCCATTAACCAGCAACATCAAAATGAGTACATATTTAATCATTAATTGCTTGTGCTTGTTGTTGTTGAATTGACACTTGCGACTGATTGCGTAATAGTTACGATAAAATTACAACAATGCGTGATTTAAAAAAAAAAATTTTAAAATGTTACGCTACAAAAGCTGACAGTGCGTTACATTGACATACAACAAGCAACAAACCGGTAGCAATTAACTGATGATTAACTGCTAAAAAAACGAGACTTGTAAAAAACGCACCATAACAAAGGCAAAAATTAACAAAAAACCTTACCAAAATTAAGATTTATATACATACAAGATAATTACCCAAAATACGCATAGTTACAAAAATACTTTGAAATTATACATATAAAAACAAAAAAACACGTTAACTTCGGATGCACCGAAGCTGATACACCTTTCACAGGTGCATGTTTTTAGTTACAATGTGTTCAGTTTGTACGGAAGCTATATGCTATAGTTATCCGATCTGAACAATTCTTTCAGAGATTATATTATTACCTTAAGCAGTAATCTGTGTCAAATTTCGTGAAGATACCACGTAAAATGCGTAAGTTTTCCATACAAGCCCTTCCGACCGTTCGGTTTGTATGGCAGCTATATGCTATAGTGAACTGATCTGAACAATTTCTTCGGAGATTACATTGTTGCCTTAGAAAATAAAATATATATCAAATTTCGTGAATATATCTCGTCAAATGTGAAATTTTTCCATAAAAGAACTTGATTCCGATCGTTCGGTTTGTATGGCAGCTATATGCTAGAGTGGTCCGATAGCGGCAGTTCCGACAAATCAGCAGCTTCTTGAAGAGAAAATGAAGTTTACAAAATTTCAAAGCGATATCTTAAAAACTGAGGGCCTAGTTAGTATATATACAGACAGACGGACATGGCTAAATAAACTCAGCTCAACATACTGATCATTTATATATGTATGTATATACTTTATAGGGACTCCGACGCTTCCTTCTGGGTGTTACAAACTTCGTGTACCCTTTACACCCTGTTCAGGGTATAACAACGGAAGCAATGCGATAAAATCAAACAAATTCGCGCTGACAATTGTGAATCCGCAGTGAATTATCAGGGAAAAGCTACAATTTTCAATAAACCATTGTAATTTCGACAGTGCGTACCACAACTATTTTCTGTTCTCTTGCAGATAAGAGTCATTCAATGAGAACTTCTCTATGTAACGAAAACTTTGCTTGTGAAGAGAGAGTATTGCCTCAGTTTTCCCTTCAAGCTCATGATGAACTTCTTGGCATCACAATTCCCAACTGTGTCACTTCATGAAGACGAAGCTTCTTTTTTGTTTTGTTTTATATGTAGCTTTTTGAAAAAAAGAACAGCGCGCGAAGGTAACAAGCAGAGAAATACCAGATCGAAGACAGCTTTGTTTCTACTTCAATCGAAAAATTGCACTTCAATAAGACCTGATTTGTTTAGTAACCCTTTTTGACAGGTCACGCATGAGTCGTGTCAAGTTCTCATGTGATTTTTGTTTTTGATGAAATTCGATGTTTTCGAATACGGGTTTTCAATAAGTTCCAGATATGTTGATAATACTAATTTGGTGATTTCGGTGCATTTGGAGTTATTTTCAATTGTATAACAATCCTTCACGAACAGATACGATGTGTATTTTGGGTCATTATCTTGTTTGAAATTGAGTTTGCTGCCAATTAAATCACACTTCGATGTAAATTATTTTGTTAAAACAAACCTTGCAAATTTTTAAAGTACAATCTTTCTTCCTCTGAACAATGTTTTGCTTGCCCCATTTATCTATGTACATATGTATGTAAGTACATAATTGATACACATATTCATTCCACAAATCTAATTAAACCAATGTAACTTTTGAGTACGCTTTTCGAATTCAATATTTTTCGTTTTTAGAACAATTTTGCGATTAATTCTATTATTATGTCATTAAGCACGAGGTACGCTATCTACATTTTTCAAAGTACAATTAACAGTCAAACTCGACAATGTTACCCTTTCCTCTTTTTTAAAAAGTCGTATGATTGCATTTGCCCGCCGTTTTCGAATAGAAGTCTCTAGGGTCAAGCACTGGTCGATTAAATCGTTTTATATCGATCTTGGACATTTGTGTCAACATTACCCCAACAAAATATTTGAGAGATCTGTTTGCATCCAAACTTATTCTCAACTGAAAATGTCACTTTTTGCACTATTATGCAAAAAAGTTACTACATAAATGAAAAATATAAAGAAAGTATACCATTGTTTCAAAACAAAACCTTTAATTATTTTTTATTGTTCGTAACTGTATTTATGTAACAGCATGTGCGGCAAATATATTTATAAACACAATTGATCTCGTTTTACATTGAGTTGGAAATGCTTTAAGGTGCAAAACCAATCATATAGAGAAAAGCCGGTATGGCCGCCAGTATGCCGGTGCAAGCCTTTCGAATGGCCTCTACGTCTGCATATCGCTTTCCTTTCATCGGCAAATGCATTTTTTCCGAAAAGGAAGAAGTCGCACGGTGTCATATCGGGTGAATACGGTTAATGGTTAAAATGTGATTTTTGGTCAAATAATCGTCCTTCGAATGTTGGATACTGAGCAATTTTTGGTAGTCAGTCAATTTGTACGGAACAAACCGTGCACACACCTTTCGTAAGCCCTAATGCTCGGTCAAAATGCGATAAATCGATGTTTTGGAGATGTTCAATTCCATGAATTTCAATGACAATTTCGCCTGATTTTTGACGAATTCGCGTACAGTTTCGATGGAATTTCCGGTGATCACGGACTTTGATTAGCCCACATGTTGATCGTCGTTTATGTCCTCATGACCACTTTGAAAACGTTGAAACCACTCGTGCACTCTGCTACGGGATAGGCAGTCATCGTCATAAACTTGTTTCATCAATTAAAACGTTTCGGTAAAAGTTTTACCAATTTCAAAACAAAATTTAATGTTGGCTCTTTGTTCGAAGCTCATTTTCGCACCGTTAACACAAACATACTGACACTTAAAACGCAATAACTTCACTTCCAATCAATGAAATGTCGTGAAATTCTCACTGAACAATCGATAAAGATAGCAGATTCTAACGCATCAGTCGACATATAGATGGCGCCACCAGGGGGCGCTAGATTCAAAAAGTCTTGTTTATTTTGGATCGCACCTTGTATAAGAGCTAAGCCAAGTTTTCGCTCAAATGTATCTATTTTAGGCACAAAGATACTCTGCCATGAGCAGAACATGCTCTCTTATTTTCATTGGGATAACTCACATATTGGACTATATATATGTAGGGTACAAAGTCACCAGGAAATTCGAAAATCTTTATATTAACTATATGGAGGCTAAGGGAGGTATAGGTCCGATTCAACCCATTTTTGACATACGAACATACCATTATAAGAGAAGTATTAGCCCTTAATTTCAGTTATCTACAGGGTTTGTCCGGAAAGTAGTAGGACTGATTTTCTTCCGCCGCGACTGTACTTCGGAGCGTGCACGCACCGAATGGATTTGGAAGAGGGAGTTCCTAGCTTCCAACGAGCGGCTGGTCAGTTGTCTTCGAGCTCCCGGAGAGTCAGAACAAACATTTTCGCGGGACGTGTTTCTGTGAGTGGTGCAAGCCGAAAATGCGGCGCTCGTTAGAGCAGAGGTACACGATTAAATACTGTATGAAACTCGGTAAATCTGCGACAGAGACGTTTGAAATTATCAGCAGGCTTACCTAGTTGTTGCTATAGCAAGAAGTGGTGTGGCCGGGAAGAGGTCGCTGATGAATGTGCAAATCCAAAGTGAAAACGATGCTCACTGTCTTTTTTGACATCAAAGGCATCGTCCACCATAAATTTGTTCCTCCTGGACAAACCGTGAAAGTCATCAAGAGACTCAAACGATGGATCAATCGGGTCCGACAAGACATCGCAGCTGATTGGAAATTGCACCACGACAACACCCCGGCTCACACCGCATTTCTTGTGAACAGCTACCTAATTGGTAAAACTTTCACCGAAGCTACCTAACCAAGGCCGACATCCCAAGGCTTCCGCAGCCGCCCTACAAACCAGATGTGGCCCCCCAGACCTTTTTTTGTTTCCTTGCCTGAAAAGGCAGATGAAATGCAAGCATTTTGAGACGCCAAGGGGATCTAAGCAGCATGCACATCGACTCTCAAGGCTATTGCTGAGAATGCCTCCGTGACGCCTTCAATGCTTAGAAATCGCGACGCAGAAGGAACGTATTTTGAAAGTTTTTAAAGAATTGTAACGATTGGTTTAATAAATTTATTTAAATCGACTCAGTCCTATTACTTTCCTTACGAACCCTATATATCGCACACTGACAGACATTTTCGGTCAAAAGCCAACTATTGGTACCGGGGTCTAAATATTCGGTACCTAGGGGCTTTAACAGTTTTTATTGGATTTAAAAAATGTTCAGTCATAAAGTGGCACACAATAAAGACATTATTAGAGCAAAATTTTATCTCGTTATATTCATTGCTTCCTGATTTGTGAACTGGAAACTGAACGAATCAAGTGGAATTTAAAATTGTGCTGTATGGGAAGTTTTCACACTGTGACACAAAAGCGTAAGAGGAATGTCACGTATTAAATTTGGTAAAAATCGGATGGTCGGGTTCGGAGATATTGGATTTCATCAAAAAGTGAGCGGTCCCACGCCCATCGTCCAATTTTCACACCAGCTCCCATAAAGCTCTCCCATACCATCTCAGTGGTAAAATTTAAAGCCGCTGGCGTATTTAGTTATTAATTTATCGCGCTTTTAGTAGTTTTTAACAGTACCGTTATATGGAGAGTGATGGGATTATCCTCCGAGTTCATCTATTATCACACTGTCGGTAGAAGTTCTTATAAGATTTACACTCAGCAAATTTTTTGTAGCTTAAGTAGTTTAGGAGATACATACATACATATGTATGTATGTACATTAAACTTGTTAGAGAGCGTGGCCATGCCCACTTTTTCAAAACAATTTTACCTTTGCTATTGCGTTCCTCTGTATCAAATGTGTATAAAAATTTAGTGCTGATGTTTTCGGTTAATGGCGATTTGTGGGCGTGGCAGTGGTCCGATTACGCCCATCTACGAACTCGAAATTTTATTTGTACTAAGGAACCCACATACCAAGTTTCATCAAGATATCTCAATTTTTACTCAAGTTACAGCTTGCACGGACAGACGGACGGACAGACAGACAGTCAACCGGTTTTCAACTGTTCTCGTCATTCTGATCATACATATATATACATATGTACATATAGTATATCTACCTCGCTTAGTTTTAGTTGATACGTACAAACGTTAGGTGAACAACACTATAATACTCTATAGCAACCGGTTGCAAGAGTATATAAATCTCTCATGCAATATATTATGTATTTCCAAGCTAGTATATTTTACGTAAATAATAAATATATAAATAAAATACATACAGACAGAGCGCCAGTAACCACAAGAAAGAGTTAAGAAATTTGTAAAATGTATGTATGTAAATAAAAAGTATTTTAAGGAGGAAAAGAGAAAGCTTAAAAATATGAACGTCTGCACTTGATAAGCGTAACCGCGCGGTACGGCTGAAAGAAAGTGAAAGTCTAATGTTGAACATACAATCCATATACATACATATATATTTTTCGGTTGTGTGTGTTATGTACGTACTTACATAGATGCCTTTAAATCTCTATATTTGTACATTTGTACATTTCCCAGTTGCAACATATTTTGTGGTCGCTGAAGTGTGTATACTGCATTTAGCCGCACAATGCCAGTGAGGAAACTCTAAACGAGTCTAAAGCAAAACCGCTAAATTTTGCTCCAAAGCCACAGATAAATACTGTAATCGTACACACAGTCATTTCTACCCATGTATGTATATACATACATATGTATATGCATAGTTAGCTTATTTAGCTGGAAGTAAAAAAGCACTACTGAAGTCATGCAATTTCAAGGCAGGCTTATTTGCACATTGTATATAAGTACATACTCGTGAACTCATCTCTGCGACTTGATATAAAATAAATTGAGTATTAATGGGTTTCACCTCAATACACGTGGTAATTCAGTCAAAGGGATGCCAGTGAAACCATTTTACCCGAAGGTCTCTTAACAATTTGCCATAAACTCCCCCACATGACATAATTGAATAAAAAGTGTACTGCGTCCTAATAACAATGCTATTAAGTGTATAATATAAAAGATTTTTAAGTTTCAAAGCAATATGCTGCGTGGGTCCAAGCTAGCGCTTTCTGTCATGTGGATTGAAGTGTGTGCGCCACTTTTCTACTATACTGTATGTACATAGTCATGAGTAACTAATTAGCTATTTCTGCTACATATTTATTTGCCAATTATGAAGTCGGTTATATTTGTCCTATGTTTATAACAAAGCAAGCAGCAGGTGATGCTCGTACTTCACTTCGTTTTTAGCTTAGAGATATCGAAAAAAGGTTAACCGAGTATTGAAATTCATGACGCTGATCGTATGTTGTACTATATACCCATAGTTTTGCATAAGTGCGTTAAACCTGTGTCCACCAAGTGATTTGTCCTGAGATCTAATGCTGCCTGAAGTCTACAACTTAAATAATGATTTATCTGAAAAACTAACACGCAGTCAAGATATTCGAATGAAAATGCCGCACAAATATTAGTCATCAATGCTACTTTCCAGAAAACCAAATGTGTGTTACTCCAAAGTAGGAAGTGGCAATTTTTCGAAAAATGTATCGAATAAGAAGTGAAAGGATGTGGTCGGTAAACGGCAGTGTTAATTGACATACTTTTTGAAATCTTGACAATTCCATTTTTGTATATGCTTTACCTATCTTCTTTCGCAAATTTGGCAAAACAATTAAATTAAGCAGGAAATGAGTGACTAAAAATCAATATTTGCTTGCTCTCTCGGCCTAATTACTCTCTTTACTAATTTATAAAATAAATATTGGCAATGATTCATAATTTTACAGCAAATTTGCTTCAAAATAAATTAACAATTTCTTATAAAAATAGCACAAGGATTGTTTTTTCGGTTTCAATTCGACTAACAAGATTTCTTCGATTATGTGATTGATATTTTTTACGGAAACACCCACCTACAGGAAAATATGTAGGTCAGATGAGAAAAAAAGATCTGGCAATATTCCTAAAAGTATACAAACCAAAAGTCATTTGAAAATCAAATCAAAATCCACAAAGCCTCAAAAAGTGTTTCTGAACCCTCCATTGTGTATTTGCAAATATTACATCATTGCTTTATAGACGCTGGAAATTCTTAAACAGATTTATTTGTGTACATTTGAAATTATAAACACAAAACGTACGAAACAATAAAAACAATAAATAAAGTGAAGTGAAAAAAGAAATTGATTGCTTCCGTTAAAGCACCCACAAAAACAGAAGCCGGTATCTAAGTTAATAAAACGTCAAATAAGCCATATGCATACATACATAAGTATGTATATACGAACCAATGTTTATTTGAACGCAGGAACTGAGCAACATGCACTGGAAAGCGAATAGAATTCTTATCATATAAAATGAGTACGGTTTGTTTATTCCATACTTTTGACTTTATGAAAGAAAATTAATTGCCAGATTAAATTGCTATTAGCATGCATCAACTACTCTTATGCCAAGTGACAACTAAGCAATAACAACCTGTACACTTAGTTTATGTATTTATATACATACATACAATGTATATAGTGAGCTTTGTGTTAGTTACTGTATGTATTTATATATGTATATACATATATGTACATATGTATATAAGGCAACGTCATTATTGCAGCCAGCTAAGCACGAAAACCCAACCACATTGTCGGCCTGCTTTGTACTCGCAGTACTAGGCACCGGCCGACACGAAAAATTTGCACTAACGAAATTGCAAAACCCAAACAAACCGAGAAGTAAACAGCACAAATAATTGCGCTGCCGACTCAACAAGTCATACCCCACACGCGTAGGTGTATACAGGCGGAGTTTACAAGGGAGTGCTACAAATACTTAAAACTCGCCGAGAAGTGTATTTGCCAACAATGAACAATGACTGATGTTGTCGCTAGACAGCTGATAGCGGAGTACCGGTGTAAATGGGTATATACATATGTATTAAAAAGTTATTAAGAAAATGTATACAAATAAAATTTCATGCAACGAGTTTTTTGTTGTATAACAGCTGATATTCTTTGAAGAACGCAGACTTAATCCAAATGATTTAAAAGGTATGATGGTTACATCTTTTTACATACATATGTATGTATGTATATGCTTATATACTACATATATGTAAGTATATAGGTACGTAGTTGGAAAAGTTTAAAATAACAATGAAAAGTACCCAAGATACTGCATCCAAAGAAGCACAATTAAACTCGTTCATTACATACATATGTATTTTTGTAGTCATATGTATAAGTACATAGTGTGTAGGTATGTATAAGAAAACTGGTTTTATTTATTATACTAACGTTCATCTTCGAAGTTGTTGCTTAAAGTCTTAAAATTTGCACTCGCTTTGTAGATAGTTTTATATGTATGTGTTGTACATTTGTGTATAATTGTATGTATAAGCATTGAATACTTGTTTTTGTTCCATTCCATTTTCGTGACTTGTTTCGTTTCCTTTCCTTTTCATTATTCATATATCGTGTTAATTGATGAAATACAAAAAATTATATATTTATACATACGATATTAATATAATTATGACATTTGTAGAGATAAGTAGGTAACACTGTTTATAACTGCAATTTGTATGCGACCGGTAAGCCGGCATAGCTTCTATAACGGCTGAAGCAGAATAGTAACAGCAGCAGTGGCACCGGTTTCAATTTGGCAGCAAGCCCGATATATGTACATATATTAGCGAGCTTATGAGTAAGCGGTGCGTTCGAGCCATTCATCCATACTAAATGTCGCCCGATTTAATTCATCCGTGTCGCGCTCGCGGAATATATCGATGTAGGTCTTTGTCTTCACGGCGCACATCAAAAAGTCATCAAAGCTGATTTTCCCCTCGCGTGACGTGTAACGACGTCCCAACGCATTCAACACTCGATTATTCAGGCGGTAACCAGCCGAATTGAGTGCGTCACGCAATTGGAAACTTTCTATTTCACCATTGTGATCGCGATCGTAGAATTTAAATACCGCTTTCCATTTGGCAATGTCTGTGAGTAGCGATTCAAATTCTTCGAAACCCAAATTACCCGATTGGTCTTTGTCCATCATAGCAACCATCGAACGGCAAGCGTCTTTCGAAAATGTGTTGCCATCGATCATTACGTCTCGCAGTGAATGATCGAGTATGCGTTTAAGTTCCATCCAATCCACTTCCATGTCGCTGCCAGCAATACTCTTGAAGAGGCGACGTAAGTTCTCACGTTGTGGATCCTCTTCTTTAGGTGGCGGTATATTTGGTTTAATACGATCATCCACCTCACAATAGCCCACTGAATCATCGTTCTCATCCATGACGTTTGCGGTCTCGGAGAACACACGTATAATGTATTCACCCTCTTCGTTGGGATCAAAGGTCGAGGGCACAATTAGATAATTGCCAGGCGGCAACTTAAAGCGCGCACATACTTCACGTGTATTAATGAAGTGTGGTGAACGTGCCACAGAAGCGCGATATTTGAAGAAATTTAGACCCTGTGGCCGTGTTTCCATGTCGCGATCGGTTAAGTGATAAATCGCAAAACCGATTGTTAGACATTCCATACCACGATTGCGTTTTGAACGGCGATTTTTCTGCATCAATGCAACAATGACTGTACATTTGCCATCATCGTCATCTTCATCAGGATCGGTCAGTGTGATCACATATTGCGGGTTATGCCAGAAAGTTTCTAGAAAATTGCGGCAACCGCCAGCTGTAACACCAGCTGCCCATTCACCTTCAAACATTTTCATTTCCCATTTTCTCTTGCCACTATCTTCCTGCTCTTCGGTCAACGAGTCCGGTGACAAATTACAAATCTCTACGCGATCGAAATTATTCAGAAACTCTTGGAAAGGCATCCAAAATTCGCCGTCTGCGTCGAAAGTGAGTCCCAACTCTTCTTTCTGTGAATCAGGTATGTAACGCCATTCTGCAGAGTTATCACTGAAAGGTCCATTCCATTCGGCATCATTTCCCCACGGATTGCGCATACGTATCATCGGCAATTTACCTTGACGGTTTGGGGTATGTATATCGATCATGCACACCCGGGATATTGAATAGGCATGACCGCGTATAAGTCCTTGTGGAGTTTCTGCCTCAAATACATTTGGATCTGGTTCCAATGAGCAACCCATCAAAGAGTTGCGATTCATGGCTTTAATGAGTATGTTGAATAGATTTGGTGGCGCCTCCTTCAAATCATACCATTCAGTAACGCCACCGGTGAAATCTTCCATAGCTTCGCATGTGGTACCGCCTTTAAGCGCCTCATAGGAACCATGTAATTTAGCATAAGCTTTTTCTAATAAAGCGCTCCAGAATTCATTGCGCTCTGTGGAGTGCATATATATCAGTTCTCCACGGTATGTTGGCAATCGATCATCAACCACCACTTCCACCCATTTTCCATACTGCCAGAAGCAAAAATGGAATATACCAGCGTAGTTTTCTTCAAAGCTTTGATCTGGCGGCACCACACGGAAGAACAAGTTTGGATCCGAGGTCAAATTCGCTGCAGCTGCCAGCAGCCAACAGTCGCCCAATTCACCTTGTTGCACATCGAAACGCGAGTAACCATCAACAAAGAACTGTGGATCATCGGCAATTTCGTGCGGACGCAGCCATTCAATGTAACGATCAGGGCGGCGTGAAAACATAAGTGAGTCATTATTCGCTGGAAAATCTGGATCTTCAAAAAATGTGCCATTGTCTAAGCAACTGCTACGTAGCGTATCATATGGCACATGTGAATCATCTCGTCCGCGCAATTCACTTGTCTTCTCCTTCATCCAGAACATATTCTCGCTTTCAGGTACTTTTACAGCGGAGAAGGGTATCTCCGGTACACCTACAGAGGGCTCCTCATCTGGTGATGGTAGTTTCTCATTCGCTGATTCACTTACAATACAACCACCACCACCACCATATGTTGGCATTGCACCATCTGGTAGTGTAGGTATCGTCGGATAGAGACTGGAAGGTGATGTAGGTGGTGGCACACTGTAAGGCAATGGCATGCCAGTTGGCATCATTGGATAGGGCAGCGCTGGCGCCGCCGCCGATGGATACGCAGTTGGATATGGCGCCGTTGGGTATGGCGCATACGGTTGTGGCATGCCAGTCGGGTAAGGCACATTTTGTGAAGGTTGCGGTCCCAAGGTCGGATACAGCGATTGTCGTGGGGGATATGGCACAGCAGATGATGGTGGATATGGTGCTGAACTTTGAATTCCAGGCATTTGCGTTGGTGGTGTAGGCATGCCATAGCTTAAGCGTACAGCGTTTGGATCTGGCGGTGCAGTTGGATATGGCAGCGCCGGATATAGACCCGTTTTTGGTGTTTCACTAGCACTTTGTTCATTTTTATTATAGCCAAGTGCGGCTAAATTCACTAAACCAATTCCAGTGGAATGGTAGTTTTTTGGAAAATAGTTTCTGGGATCGTACATTTTAAATATTTTGTATAATTTTAAATTCGATTTCCCCTTGTTTTCTTTACTTTTGACACTAAATCGATACGAAAGAGATTCACTCGCACAGACGTTTCACTTCATCAACTGCTTCCATACACTAATTTCAACGCATACTACGACAAGGCATCGGAACTGCTGCTGCTGTCTGACGTTAGAGAATGGCTGACTGGCTGGTCGTGCTAAGTTAATTCAGTGTTGCATTGCGCCAGCAAGAATTTACTCACGAACGGAGTATACAAAACAAAAATATGTATAAAGGTTGTTCGTTCGTTTAACCGGTTTTAGTTTGTTTCTTTTTTCTCTTGCTTTTCGTTTCGCAAAGCTAAAATTTGATGACAACTCGCTCTCTGAGGAGAAATTGGCGAATCGTCTTGAAAGAGAGAATGTCAAGCATAAATGTGACGCAGAAATAAGATGGATTTGCGGGGCTTACAGCAAAAGTTCGGACATTTCTCAATAATTTCAGAATAAATTCTGCATGTACATGGAGTATATTTTAAAATGTTATGCTCAAGTTTTCCGCTTGAAATTAAACAAGCCTATAAATATAGTACTATTTTAGTATAAGCCCTTTCAATGCTCGTTATAATAAATACACTTTTCATTTGCACAACAAAACAATTTCCTTTCGCTTATGTCAATTGCAACCCTGTGCCTCGGACTGCATTAGCTTTTTACACACATATGCAATGAAGGTTGAAGCGACTATGAGTATTTCATATACATATCTGTGTGTTTGTTTAAACATTTCATTCGCTTGGCGCTCTTGGAGCTAAATTTATTGCCATTCAGCTGAATTTTCAGGTTATTGCTGTTGCTGTAGTTGTTGTTTATGTTAAAGAGAAATACATGTGACTCACTGAGTACTGCCGGGCCGACGAATCATATAATGCGCATATGTCATTACACATGCATATGTACATATAAAAACAGTATGAGTATGCTCAGAAATACGTATGTATGCATATAATATATCGAAGCGCAAATTTACCCACTTTGGAAAGGCACAGAAAGCATATGGAGATATGTACATATGTATATAAAATCAACAGCTGAGTTTTAATAGAAACGAATTCCAAAACAACGCAATTATTTTCATGCAATAAAAAATAATTGGTTAATAGATACATATGTACATATGTACTTATGTAAGTATATACATGTGCATGGGGTGTGAGGCCATTTAAAGAAATAACTAAGCACATGCAGGTAAGTGTACATATGTATGTATGTATGTTCGAATAAACTTTTATAAAATGTTAAATATGCATAAGTATATAGTATATATGTACATACATATGTATGTATAATTAAAAAGTAATGCCACTTTTCGTTGTAATTTTATAACTTCAGAACGGGCTCACCTATCCAAACCAAATCTTTAGGCATTGTTCCGACTATTTAGTAGATAGTTTAGGTGAAGTTTGCACAAAATCAGTCGAACGGCACGAAATAAAGCTGTTGACCCGATACTTGTACTGAATCTTGCACGGCGATCACGAATACGTCGTCCTGTTTTGGCGGAAATTATGTTTTTAATTACAACAGTCAGACTGATTATAGTATGTACTCATACATTGGACATCTCAAACTTCGTAGCTCTTTTTGAGTCATGTTCAACAATACAATTCGACATTTCAAATGACATCTTTTGGTGCTACAAAAGTTATTATACTCTTGCAACCTGTTGCTGTTGGTAGTGAAAAACTACGATCTTAACTGCTAAGTCAAAAGGAGAAGTGTTTTGTCACCGCGAATCCCTAGGTCTAACTGATATGTCTTTTTTTTGAAATAGCTAAAAATTAACAAAATATTTTTTGTTTGAATAAATGAATTTGATGCAAAAATAAAATTATTTTGTTACTTCACTTTGTACGTAACGAAGCACGTCCAGCGCCGCTAGTTATTTACAAAAACTTCAGCATACGTATAAATGAATTGGGTATATGAACAGTTTTATTAATATACATACATACAAGGTGCGTTCAAAAGTAAACAGGACTTAAAAAAATCAAAACAAATGGCTTTTTCGGCAAAATCAATTTATTTTATTCAAAATAGTCTCCTTAAGCTTCAATATAGCTTTTTGCACGGTCCAAAAGTATGTCGAACGAGTTTTTTAGCTCGTTGGCCGGTATGGCCACCAGTATGCCGGTGCAAGCCTTTCAAATGGCCTCTACGTCTGCATAACGGTGTCCTTTCATCGGTAAATGCAGTTTTCCGAAAAGGAAGGAAGTGCCATATCAGGTGAATACGGGGAGTGATTATTGGTTAAAATGTGATTTTTGGTCAAATAATCGGTTGATGAATTGATGAATTCACGCACAGTTTCGATGGAATTTCCGGTGATCACGATTTTGATTGGCCCACATGTTGATCGTCATTTATGTCCTCACAACCGCTTTGAAAACGTTGAAACCACTCGTGCACTCTGCTACGGGATATGCAATCATCGCCATAAACTTGTTTTATCTATTGAAACGTTTCGGTAAAAGTTTTACCAATTTCAAAACAAAATTTAATGTTGGCTCTTTGTTCGAAGCTCATTTTCGCACCGTTAACACAAACATACTGACACTTAAAACGCAATAACTTCACTTCCAATCAATGAAATGTCATGAAATTCTCACTGGACAATCGATAAAGATAGCAGATTCTAACGCACCAGTCGATATATAGATGGCGCCACCAGGGGGCGCTAGATTCAAAAAGTCCTGTTTACTTTGGAATTCACCTTGTATGTATATGTATAGACCCCATTAGGTGCATTCAGAAACTTACCCCCAAAACCAGTTTTGAAAATTTTATTTTCTTTTATTTAAAAAAATAACAAATTAGTGAAATTTTCAGAATTCGTCAGAAAATATTTATTTTTTAATATAATAATAATAACTATAAATTATTAGTTTATTATCATATATGTAGCAAATTAATTAGCAATTGGCTTTTCTATTAAAACCACCCGAAATGAGATATATCTGACATGAATTTAACCGTAGAAGCTAAATTTAATAATGGTTTGTCAAAAAAGTCTTGCGGTATTTTTATTGAATTTTTTTTATTGAAATTGAAATGAATTTTTGATGACTCACGCCCAGCTCTTGACCGATGCTACGGCTGCTACTATGCCGGTCTCTTTCGACCAATTCAGCGGTTTTATCGCAATTTTCGACGACAGGCCTTCTGGAGCGTGGCGCATCTTCGACCACCTCTACACCAGAACGAAAACGTTGAAACCATCGTTGTGCGGTGGAAATGGAAACTGTATCGGATCCATAAACTGCACAAATTTTATTGGCGGCTTGAGATGAATTTTTGCCTTTATCGTAGTAGTACTGTAAAATATGCCGTATTTTCTCTTTATTTTGCTCCATGTTTGCGACGCTATAACTCACGAACGACTTAAAAGAAACGACAATCAATCAAACATGTGTTAGCGCGTGAAATGAGCTTTCCAAAAAGGTATAGCATAACCCGATGCGACGAATAAAACTATAACGACTCGCTTTCAGCGCCAACTAGCGAAAATACCGCAAGACTTTTTTGACAACCTATTATATTGAGTTGATGTTCAAAACGTCAACCAGAAGATAGGAATGGGTAATATTAGGGATATGAGGTTTAGAGCAAGGTATAGACCAACCCCAATCATGTTCGCCGCTAAACCATTAACTTAATAAGGTCACATATTACTAACAAAATAGTATGATCTTTGAGTTTAATTAAGGAACCTCACATACCGTCAACAGGTTTTTATCCGATTTATGCGTAGGGATATGCTGTTAAGAAAAAACACGCTTATTAAATTTAGTTAAGGTAACTAACATATTGGCCGATATATATTATTATCAGAAAATGAGTATCTCCGAATTTCAACTATATATCTCATACATCGACCGATACTTGCGATAAAAAATTACAATAATAATATGTATATATATTTATTAGAAGGTCCCACTTTTTAAAAATTTGTAAACCAAGGGTGCCCCTTATTATTGGGATTCGTTTTATCGACTTAACGGACAGACAGACAGACATCCGAATTTCAACTTGGCTCATCATCCGGAACATATACATATACATATACATATATATATGTGAATAAATGTATATACATATATACATATAAACCTATATGGATTTCAATTAGTTTAGGTGATACAAGCAATGGTTAGGTGAAAAAACTATTTTACTCTGTTAGACATGAAAAGTCTTTAAAGTAACCGGAAAATACTTTCGAATTAAACCGATACTTCTGAACTGGGAATCAGGCAATATAATACGGATTAAGAATTAAATCTCGCAAATGGCAAACGGACTAAATTTTTAAATATATTTCCCATTTTAGAATAATTTCTGCTAAGTTTTTTATCCAAATTATTCGTACATATTTTTACATCAACTTCAAAGTACATAAATCATACGCCATGCTGAACAAATAATCATTTCGGTATGTCATTGACAATTGTTTTTTTTTTATTGAAATTGGTTTTTTATAAACAATTTTGCTAATAATTTTTATTCCCAGAAATATGGTATTAAAAACATTATTTGATCACTAGTGTATAATATAATTATTTAATTTATAAGTTACATTTTGGCATTAATAATTAATTTAAATATGTAATATGTATATTCATGGAATTTTATGAATTTTATGAACTAGTGATGGCTGTAACTCGAATGTCTTTGTTTGTATTAGAGTTATAAATCACTATCTGTACGTAAATAAAAGGAAGTTAACTGTGCTTTTCTAATTTTCAATAGAGCAACTTTTTACACACCTTTACACTGATTTTTTACACTGAGTCCTTAGTGATATAAAATATTTATTATATTGCTCTATAACTTTTTTTAAATTTTTAAATACAATTTTCCGAGTAAGAATTTTAGAAATTAACATAGGAATTAGTTTTAATTATAGTTTTCAACAATTGTATACGGCCCACTAATACTTAATAAGCTAACTTCGGTTTACCAACAACATAAGGTGTAGGGAACATTGCCTTGTACAAATGAAATAGCATAATATACTTAGGATTATATTACTTCATTGAGCTATCAACATACATAAGTATGAACTCTCAAAAATTTAATGTACATATGTATGTACTTATGTATTTGGATAATAAGGAATCGAAGTTAAATAGAGCGAGTTAAGGAAACGGTACAATATTCACCCATAAAACACAGTTCTAATTAAAGTCATGAAGCAGTTATATGTACTACATACATATATGTATATGTACTTACATACATATGTAGGTATTTGTAGATACTCAAGAATTTAGAAACTTTTATTCACAACTTTCAATTTTATTACAAATTCTTAAAAATGCTGACACCACAAATAGAATTGAATTGCGCAAAACCTTTTATCTATTTTTATTCAAAATAAACCTGAATGGCGAGAAAATTTTAAATACGCATGTACATACTACATATTTGATACGAATTTTGTATCACCAAATGCGATGTGACGTTTTCTGTATTCTACGATCGAATTGCTTTTAATTGTCGCGGCGAATTCGTTTGTCTTCGTACTATTGTTTATTAGGCTTCGCTTTTTGCTTGTTTCCTATGAATAAAGATGTAAACAAAGGCGGCAAACGATATGAAAAGTGTTTAGAAAATGTTAAATAAATATGCGCCGAATTGAAATACAGTTTAGGTGTTCCCCTCCAAATGTACTTATATCACCAAACAATTCATTCGTCTTTCAAAACACGCGCTGTCACATTGGGTCTGTCTATACTAAGCGATCTGTCTGCTTTCTTTTATTACTTTTTATACCAGCATACCAATCGTTGCACAAAGATATTAACATCGTAATAACGAAATGATATAGTAAGTACAAATCCATGGGCTGTAGACGTTAAGTTTGAAAACGGCCGATTTCATATTGATCGAAGTTATTACGCCGTATTATTAATAAACTATGATGACCTTGAAAAACCCGTGCGGATATGGTTTTATGATAAAAAGCGAGCTCAAACGCAGACTCAGTTGTGCATTGAGGAAATGAGCTCAAGTTCATAACTGATACTGATATAAACGCCAAAGCTTAAGCTTACTTTTATGAATTGATACGAATGAGTTTTTAGAAAATATCTCAAAAGTAATGCATATGGACCCCGTGAGTTTTGTTGTTATCCAATATTTTGATTTCTGTTTTTTAATGGCTCTTTTTTTTATCAGAAAACAAGGAAAAACGTTGACTTCGTCTGCACCGAAGCATACTTATACTAATTCATTTTTATAGCAGTTATATATATGTATACCTAATTCTGTATAGATAAACATTCTACGGTGCCATTTCACGGAAAAAGTTTTGCTAGTTCTTTCTGGCCACGTTGTTTGATATAAATAACTTTCATGTTGAATTAACGGCCAGTTTGTATGACAGCTAAGTATATATGTATATTCTATGTTGCTCTGATCCGAACAATTTTCGTGGATTGTGGTGATGCTTGGGTTTGATTCGAACACACCTTATTATTGCAGTCCACTCACTAGGAACCCACAGTGTTCGATTTCGAGTACAGTGAAATTCCCACTTACGGACCGTCCTTATAACTGGACAAATGTCACGAACACAACGTTTACATTAATATTTTCATACAAAACAAAATCCTATAACTGGACATGAGCATGTTCCAATGACAGTGACACTAGAAAAAGACTAGAAAAGACTTCATGAAAATTGTAAAAAAAATTGTTTACAATTTGTAATACTGGTCTTCTTAATTCGTATTAATTTGTGTAGTTTTGCGATAGTGTTTTTTAAAACAATACGCAAAAAGATCAAAGCAAGCACTTGCGTTGGCGCCTTGTGTTCAACGGGCCTTCATTCCTTCTGTCTGACTTTGGCTCGCATTCATTGGTTACACTTTGAAGCATTCTCGGAACATGTTTTAAGATTCTTCGTTGTCCACATCAACATCACCAATATCGGCAAATGTATCGTGCATTGGGCATAAAAGTTCGGTTGCACCTGACGGCAGGCTACCTTACTGGTTTTGTTTTGGAATTATTTTTATTTATTTGTACCTTGTTGACGACAACTTTTTTGCTTTGCGTTTTGTATGCATTTTTAAATCTTTAGTAGCTTTTTGGCTTCTTTGCTGGTGAAACCCAAACAATTGACTGGTTAGACCATTGTCTCCGTCACTGCGTGCAGTTAAATGAGACCAGCTGTGAAATCATATTGCTTTGATTGTGTGGGCGCTGAGCACGTACAAAAACATTACAAAGTGGGAGTGACAAAAGTGTGGATAGCCAAGCAAAGAGTTGACGCAGATAGTGAGCTGCCATTGATGGCTGGCATTTATTATGCATAGTCTATTGTACATATCTAAGTATATATGTATGTACATATGTATGTAAATAAAAGCGCATATTTTAATACATTTGTATACATATACATATGTAAAGCAAAAATATACATATGTATGTATGTATGTGCAAACTTCGTTGAATAAAAACAAAGAAAATTTACTACGGTTATTCTAAATGCTCACTGGCATAATGGAAATGCTGAATAATTTAATAAGCGTATTCAGAATTATTCACATGTTTCGCTTCCTGATGATTTTTTTCTAATTGTATATTATTTTATAACTTTTACTATGGATTGGCAGCCAGTATCTGAAAATATATTAGAGCATGTTTTGACTTTTTAATCCGCATCCTCAGAACTTGAATTGAATTGTTGCAGTAATCGTTTTTACATTGAAATATTTTTTTCAAAGCTTTACTATATATGTACATACATACATATGTAGTTATTTAAATAATATATAGTACACATGGACAAGTCTCAATATTTAAATATTTTAGCGCGATAACAATATATACAGAGTTTATAGCTAGCGCCTACCCAAGAGGTAAGGAAGTGTAATTGATTAAATCGCCGCTTATATTGTTATTATTCTACAAGTATATACACAGATATACATATACCAGGAAAGCTGAAAATTTGGTATCGTTTTTGTAAGTTTTTGTTTTGAAGTCATTACGAATAAATCAAGATTCTTTGCAGCTAGTCCGGACATTGAAAATACTATTCTATTACTGTAAATGAAAGTTTTTCGATAAGAGCGGATAATCTAGAATAAGCCAAAGCTCTGTGCAAAGTTTGTATGGGCAAGCCCACAATCGTCCGATTCACCAGGGGTAGTTCCCCACGACTCACTGAAAATTAACCAAAATGTAATGAATTTGGTTTGGAACTGTTTCCCCATCCATCGCATTCTATTTTCAAAGTTAACTGATCCCAGGCCTTAAGAGAAAAAAATTCCGAAGCTGCGTTAGCAATAAATCAGTTTAAAAATTAGAAGATCGCCATCGACGGCATCTACATATTTATTGAATAACAAAATCGAATTATTACCAAAAGTGTTATTTATGAGCAAATCCCAAATTATTGATTGAGGACTTGAACAAGATCAAATCGAAAATTGCTGCAGGTTTTCCTGTGAATTTTCTGGTCCGAAAGATCTATGTATATTTAAAATTTATTTTTCAGTAGACAGTGTATATTTGCAGCTCTAGCGCAGTGCAATGATAATGATGCCACTCAATCTGAACTAACAATAAAAACTATGTACCGACAATCTGTAATATAACGTGTGATTTGGAAAAGAGTGTGAGTATGATAACACAGTCCGGTAGATTAAGCTCACTGGACGGGTATTTTCGGTAGTCATTAAATTCATTTTGAAGCATTAATATCAACAAGTTATCAGAGCTTTTGAAACATTACTCTAAAAAGGACGATGACAGAACGTGTCAACGTTCATTTTAAGAGTGATGTATTATAAGATAGTTTAATACGATGTTTTTTAGCATGTCTGTAACAGTTCTCCATATGTACATACATATGTACTATACCTGTAAAACCACATTTCGTTCAGATTCATAACATACGAATACAATGACATTTAATTGACAGTCGCCATCAGAAAAATAAGATTGACTTATGTATATAAATGATTTAAATTAAATGCAAGCAAGGCGATATCAATCCAAGCATTCCTTCGGCGAAAATAGCGATAACGCACTCACCTATTGACATTAGTGGAGAAATTCAAGGAAATGTCGAACTTAAAAATAATCCATTTGTGTAATATATTCGAAAATAAAAGACGAATTTAAATTAAATATAATAGGAAACATTATATTTTTTAATCAACATCTTATAATCATATTGGTATAATAGATAGACAGATAAGAGGCAGGCAGGCCATTCAAGTGGATGACTCGCTACGTTAGGCAACATGTTTAACTGTTAACATACACTTTTTACGGCTGGTTTAACTTTATGGAAGTGTGTGATAACCATAAGGCAGATTTTAATAATGTATGCCTTCGAGGGTGGGGATTTGCCGTGAAATAACAAAATTGTACATTGAACCTTGTTAATCGGGAACAACAGAAGAGATAAGACCATTTCTGAATTACTACGATTTAATACAATTAACTGACTCAAATATATTCTTTGTTGCTTTCACATTCAAACGTTTACCTGAGCGTATTAGTCATTAAATGTTTATTGATACTCAAAGTTGCTTATAACACCCGTCAACAAAAAAATATTTTTTTTGGGGTTTCTGTTCTCATGCTTGAATTCTGATTCTAGACATTGAAAAACACTTAAATATTAATCTTTAGTTCTTTAAGTTTGCTTTGGGCTGATCTACATCGATAAGTATATTTGGGGTTTAATACGAGAGAGCCCATATGAGCATAAAAGAAATACAAAAAATATTCACTTTTAGACAGTAATTTCTTGTTATTTTACATTTATATCCGTATATTATTGTTTATCACACATCTTGAATAAAAACGACTCTTGTATCTAAAAAAAAAGGTTTTCTAATTATAATCTATAGTGAAATTGTAGAAAAAATATAAAGATCATCGAAAAATTGCTCTAATTTCTACGAAAGCAAACTTTAACCGGAAAAAATCATTTCGAAAATTGGGTTTTAGGCATTATCTGAAAGTATTTCAAGTACTTTTGGAAATTAAAAAAAAATAAATAAAAAGCATTGTCGCCTTAGCGAAACCTTCAAGACTATCGTTCATAAATATCAAAGACATGCCGAAAAACCGCATTTCTGTTAATATCTGAGATGAATATGAAAATAATGAATGTAATTAGAGTAATTAGTGCATTTGAAGACATTGTGTAATATTAGGGTGCGTTCGAGGTGGCAATCGCGACAGTAGTGTTGCACATTGATTGGCATAAAGTACCACGTTCTACGCGAATTTCTGGCGTTTTTTATAACATTTTACATTGTAGTCAGATCTGACAAAAATACTAATTTTTAGGTGTTTAAATTAAAGTACCAAGATATTATAGTTTGGTCATTTAATATATGAACAAACTATGGTATATTAAAAGAAATAACTTTTGGCCTTTCAGTACTTAATAAAGCGATTTAAACTTGCAAGCTCTCAATTATTAAATCTTTTTAATCATTTTCAAGTGAAAACTAATACTAATAAAGGTTGTACGTACCACCTAAAACTAATCGAGATAGATATAGGCTTCCATATACATATACATAAATGCTCAGGACGACGAAACCTTTACGAGACGAGTTGAAATCCGGTTGACTGTATGTCTATCCGTCCGTCCGTGTGCATTTTAACAAAGAGTAAATATAAAATGTTGTGTTAAACTTAAAATAAATATTCGCTAAGACATACGAATTGATGAAGAATGTTTATGGTGACGATTGTATAAGTCTGTCTTAAGTCTATGCGTGGATTACATGATTGAACAATAATCGTAAGGATTTAACTGACAATCAAGGGTCATCCATTAGCTAGCAAATCGTACTGATTGGGAAAAGGTCCGTGAAATTATTAATATTGATGCAAACTTTACTACAAGCACGATGGCTGAATTCCTCAGTAAAAACACTATTTGGAGAATTTTAACTGAAGATTTAGGGATAAGAAAGGTGTGTGCGCGATTTGTTCGACATGAATTAAATGAAGAAAAACAAGTTTGGAAGGACTAAGTTCAGGTTAATTGAACATTTCATACTCTTGCAATTTGCCAGGATCAAAGCCAGTATTTGGGTCTTTAGGTGCAAAGGTTTGTAAGTTATATGCGATATGGGCAAGTTTTCATCCGATTTTTGCCGATATACATATGTGGTATAAAGTCAAGTGCATGCTCGAAAATCTTTCTATAAGTTAAAGGAAGGCTAAAGAAATTATTGATCCGATTCAACCTAACTTCTCTCCTATTTATTATACATATCTCACAGATTAACCGATATTTTCGTTAAAAAGGTGGTTTGAATAGTTTTGGTCCAATTTGGACAATTTTTGGTCATAAAGTGGCCTTCTTTAAGCGCACTATTTGGGCAAAGTTTCATCCCGATACATTATTGTTGAGTGCATAGTTATGGCACTTTATAGATTTTCGTTCAATTACGATTACGCTACGAATTCGTTCTCATTTTTGTGCCAAGAAACACATTTACCAAGATTCATTAAAATATCTTAATTTTTACCACTTTATGATATACCAGCCATTCAAGCAGTCGAGGTGCTGAACAACACTCCTATAGTATAATTGGCATAAAGTTCCATATGTTGTTTGAATCTAACGGAGTATATTTTAAATAAATAAAAACATTAAAAGATTATCTGAAGTGCATTATACTCCACTTCCAAAACCTTCGATTACTTTAGAACACACCTTGTATTTAATTCTTTCAACATTCGTTTTTTTCTGCAACTCAACTACAAATAGAATAGAAGAACATGTTTATTATAAAACTCTGATTTGCACAATCTACACAATGTCATTGCAATATACTCTTCATTGTAAAATAAAATCAAACGTTAAAATCAGATGAAATGAAGAAAATTTCAAACGATGTAACCTTCATTTGGCCACTACTGTATGCAAATAGTTTCTGTTTGTGGATTAATGTGCACTTAAGTACTTATATAGCAAGTACATACGTTGACTTAAGCATTCGTTAAATAGCAAACATAGACACTAAATGATATTCTTCTATGAACATCAAGTGCTATAGACTTGAATAAATTCATTCATGTATCTTCTTCAATGGAGCAAATGTTCGTGTGTTTATGTAAATAGATTATCAGTTTGTGTATATGATGTACTTAAGATATCAAGCTCAAAGCAAAAGTTTTTATTTTTAAGTAATCACTTGGACACACACTCATATGCCTCTATGCGGTTAGAATAGCTTCGTAAATGGATTTCAATGGAATATCAGAAATTTTGAATCCGTCCTTCCTTATCTGGAGATGGAGAGCCACAAATATTGATTTGCTTTAAGTGTACTCGGTTTTTAGCTATTTATTTATATTTGCGTAAAATATAAGTATGCGCTTATGTGATGATTCAGATTTCAATACTTGATTAGATTATATAAACTACTGCTGTTAACCTGCTGGGTCGGCATCTTTGCGTATGGAAAACGTGAGCGGCTACAAGTTATTAAAGCATACAATTAAAAGCACTTAAAGGAATGAGACGCAAATTAATATTTACATTGCTATTCCAAGTAATGAATACATACACTGTATATATGTATACATATACATATGTATATACAAAAAGCATCACGTTTAAAAGTCAAATCACTTAATTACTATTTTCCCAGTAAAGCTAAGTCAACATTAAGTATACAAAAATTTAGTTTATTCAATACAAAGTTATTGATCTACTGATATTGCTTTCCTATTTGCCTTGGCTTATGCATTTGCTTGACTCTTTTGTTTTGATTGCCAGTTTTAAATTCCTAATCAAATGGATAAGATATACTGATTCCTGTACATCGTAATGTAAACGGTCCAACAGATCGGGGGTCGAACTGAAAATATGCTTTCGATATTGTCTTAACAGCTAAATTGAAAAGTCAGAAAAACTATACACAATAAAAGACATTTTTCAGAATTCCTTTTTCTTATTCCACATAATTCCCTTCAAGGGCAACATACTGATTATAGCAACTCTCCAAGTTTTTGTTATCATTTTTGTAGTACGATTAGTTTCGGCGACCACCCTTTCATTCGACGGAAATTTATACACAGCGAAAATTCTTTAGAGAACTAAGAACTAGTGATAGACTCTGGGACCAGATCTGAAGAATACGGTGGATGCGAAAGCAAATCGAAACCCAATGCATGGATTTTTGTCATCGTTTTCACTGACTGGTGACAAGATGCCATGGTAAAACAGTAGTTTCTTCAAATGTGGTTGTTTTTCGACCCAAAAACACTATGTACGAGGGCTGCTATATATATTCTGGCCGAGGGCAACACTAAGTGTTGCCAGGTGCAATCTGACATTTCCATTGGAAAGTTTGACATTTTTTAGCATATCATCACTCAGAACGTTTTGTCATTTAATCGTGAATTGTTTTATTTACAGAATTAACTTGTCAACATTTTCGTGCGATCATTTTTCACAACTTTCGACGTGGATTATCACGACAAGAGTGCATCGATGAACTAAAATCTTTGTATGGCTATGATGCACCATCTTATAGCACTGTGAAAAACTGGTACAACGAATTCAATCGTGGTCAACGCTCGCTCAAAGACGAATTCCGTGAAGGTCGTCCAAAAACAGCCGTTGTGCCAGAAAACATCGATGCCGTACGTGAACTAATAATGCAAGACGGTCATGTAACATACCTTCAGAGAGAGGCATGCCTATGCATTTCTCCCACCAGCATACATTCGATATTGCATGAACACCTGGCCGTAAAAAAGGTTTGTTCTCGTTGGATCCCGCACAATTTGATAATCGCTCAAAAAAAGGCTCGTGTGGATTGGTGTAAAGAAATACTGAAAAAATACGATCGCGATGCTTCAAAAGACGTTTATAATATCGTCACAGGTGACGAATCATGGATCTATGCGTATGAGCCCGAAACACAGCTGCAATCGACAAAAAAAAACAACAACAAAAAAAAACATTTTCGTTGATAAATATGCCTATTTACATTATTAGGCCAGAAATATATATAGCAACCTACGTAATAGTCGCTATTGATGGTCCTTCCTTGTTCAAGGCAGTCACTAAAAATTATGCCATACGCATCCCAAGACGACATAACCTTGTCAGCCGACTGTTCCGTTTTTTCACGGTTTAGATCGGGTTCATTGTATGGAGGCCAATCGGATCACTGTCGATTGAATTTCGGAGTAAAATGATGGAGCCATGTTCCAACCATTGCCATATATCGACACAAAAACTCAGGTTTGTTACACTTGAACATCTCCAAACACTGCTCCGAATCATCAACACGTCGTGGTTTATGGTCAAAAGTGAGCAAAAGTGAGCGCGGCACCCACTTTGCACAGAGCTTTCTCTTGCCCACATATTCGTGAATGATGATGTACACATTCATTGGGAATCATTAGAGTACTGCTATCCCGCACAAATTTCCTTTACGGTCATTAAAAAATATTTAGTGTACTTTTTGATGTTTTCGTCGATAACAAGTTCTTTTGGCCGACCCCTGCGATCACCATCTTCGGTGCTTATTTCACCACGTCTAAACTTAGTATACCAATACGTGATGGTTGATTTTTCTGGGGCGGTCTCAGGAAACACAACATCAAACCAAGTTTTTGCTTTAACTGTATTTTATCCCTTCAAAAGGCAATATTTTATCAACACACGAAATTCCTTTTTATCCATTTTTTTTCTGATCCGACAGATGTAAAATTTATACACGCCCTGTTCGAATTTTAAGGCTGACTTAAAATCATATGGATTTAATTCTAGTAGCGTCATCTACATAACGGACTTTTTTGCACGTTCACATAAATGAATTAGCTGAGGCAATTAAGATATACATACATAGCATGATGCTAAAGTTATCTCATCGTGTTTGGTATTCCAACTTACTCAATTTAGCTTAAACGATTAGTATTTGTCATTTATTTAAAAAAAATATTATTTTATTTAAACACTCAACAACTTAAAAATGAAAAACCAAGAAATCACGAGACAAAGTTTTCGCTTTCTGCCCAAGCGCTCATATACGTGATAGACGCTCAGCCATTATTTCCCCTCTAGCTTCGACAATATTTCGAGTACCCATCTATAACATTGGAGACATAGATTTAAGAAAAAAAAATGATTTTTTGAAGCTTCTAAAGCAGGATCCCCTCTTAAGTAGTTAACAGCATTTGAGCTTTGCAACAATACTAGAATAATTGGATTTTTGAAATTTCCTTCAATAAAATTTGGTTAACTAGACGTTTTCCTGATCTCATTTAACAAACTGTTTTGGTTTTTTTATGCTGGAGGAGGTCAAGATCATATCACAAAGCTCGCTTCAAAAGCGTTTAGAACTTTTACACTTAAGAGTACATACATTTATTTTCTGAAACGTGAATTTCAGATCATTCAGATTTATTTATCTAAATTTAAGAACTAGTATTACAAATATATAAAAACTAATATCGAATAATACACATTTGGATTTTTTTATTATCAATCAATTCTTTAATCATAAACTATACAAAACTCCTTCAATTCTTTCAGAATATCAGATTGATTTGTAGAAACTTTATATGGCTTAAACAATGATCTTATGTATTGCTAAAACAATTATTATGCATTATATACTTGTATTTATCGTACTCTTATTTTTCTGATCTACTCAAATACTTCTTTATATTTGACAAGTGCAAAAAATGTACAACTGTCAAACGTGTTTTACGTGGGATCCTGCTTATGTAAAGCTTAACTCCACGGTGCTCAAAAGCACAACGGATCAATACAATGCGTCGATCAGCGCCCTGAAAATTGGGTAAGGATTTTCAGTACCAATTGGCAGTGCGGTAAGGACACACTAACCACCTTGGTAGGGCTCGAGGCCCATCTAAAACCTCTGCCGTACTTTGGGTCCGGCACCCGGTTGCAATGCAACTCCACATTCGACTGACAAAGTCAGTTCTTCCCGCGATTTGGGTTTTAACCACAGCCACCACGAATCTCCACAGGGCCAAACCCAATGAGCAGACTGGAGCGAACTCCAGGGCTACTGCTCCCCGTGGTACCAGGTTAAAGTCTTTGGTATTGACCTTGTAGCCGAAACTACGACCAGTTGAGCCTCCATACAGCCCTGGACTGGTGGCCAGGATTTTAGTCGCCTCTTACGACAGGCATGCCTTACCGCGGGTATATTCGGTTTCCCCTCGAACCCGGAGGGGTCCCCCCGCACCCGCAGGGGGAAAAAAAAAAAAATGTACAAAAGTATCTCTCATGTCTGAAAAAATAATACGTGCTGCTAGACACTTAGCCCAACCTACATAAACACATACAATTATTGAATCAAGCCAGAAAAATATAAATTTTTCACAAAATTTAAATTTTATTTGTTTACATCTAGAAAAGTGCTTTAATTGAAATCGCATACTTCTAACAATTTATACTACTGGAATCAATTAACGAGAATTCGCACAAAATCAGTAAATAACAACAAAAAATTTAATATTGAGACTACAACTTGTACACAAATATTTAATTTCATTATATTGTCTTTTCTTAATTATATTATATGTACATCGCAGCAATCGAATTTTAATTGATCATAATATGAGAAGTGAACATTTATGAAGAGACTGAGTGGGTTTTAATAACAGGTGATCCAAGTAGCGGTACTTTTTCAATAGCCTTTTTTTGGACAGATCACGCGTGTGTCGTGTCAAGCTGTCATGTTATTGTTGTTCAGTATTGTTTGGCATTTCATCATGGAAAGACTTACTCCTGACCAACGTTTTTAAATCGTTTAACTTTGTTACGAGAATTCACGTTCTGTAAAAAATGTGTTTCGCGCTTCGCTCAACTTATGGTCAACACAATCGTGCTACTGAGCATATTACGCGCAACACCATCACTAATCTTGAGACCCAGCATTCATTATTGCATAACTTTATATTGATATTCGACCAAATAGACCACGTCCAGTATGTAGTGAAGAAAATATAGCTTCCGCCGCTGAGACTGTTTAAAAAGACCATGCAGAGTCAATTTGGTTCCGTTTGCAGCAACCCGGACTGTCGTATGGACCGACTTGGCGCATTTTACGTCGAGATCTTAAATTGAAAGCGTACAAAATACCGTTTGCAAGAACTGAATCCGATCGACCTTACCTAGCGACATCGCTTCGCTCTATGGGCTCTTGAAAAGTTCCAAAAAGATCCGACGTTTTCAAACCAAATTTTGTTTAGCAATAACGCCCATTTCTGGCTCAACTAGTATGTAAACAAGCTAAATTGCCGCATTTGAGTCGAAGAGCAACCTGAAGAGATTCAAGAGCATCTTCAAAAATTATGACGGTGAGAACGTAACCGTCAATGTCGACCGTTATTTGATGCCTGAAATTGAAGCTCGTGATATCGGCCACATTTGGAAAAGATGGTGCGTCAATCAATTGAAATATTGATTAATTTCACTTTTGGGCCGATCAATTGGCCACCAAGATCGTGTGATATCTTACCGTTATACTTTTTCTCCTGGGGATATATAAAGTACAAAGTCATTATGGACAATCCCACTTTTAATCAGGCCCTGGAGCAATTCGCCAGTTACTAGTCGAAATGCTCAAACGACTCATCGAAAATTGGACTCAACGGATGGGCCATCTGAGACGCAGCTTCGGCGATCATTTGGAAGAGATAATCTTCAAAAATTAAATGTCAAAGAATGTTCTTTCGAATAATAATAAACATTCTCCTTTAAATTAAAATGTTCTGTGTTTTTTCTTTAAAAAAGTAAGGAACGTCGAAATGGATCATCCTTTAGAGATCTCTCAATAATTTGACAAATAAAATCGTTCGACAATTATTTGGTTCATAATTATATGGACTTCAAATTTTGTACAACTACGTCACAAAGACGAGTTCAGTAATAAACTACGAGTTTATCAAGCAAAACATTTTTCTCCACATCTCCTTTATCATTCCTTTAAGGTATTAACTTGTGCTGAAAACAAATATGAATTTACTGTTTATTCCCTTCAAAAAATTCCTTAAATAATTAACTATCGTACACAAAAATTGATAAAGTAAACATAGAGTTCCTTAAACACTAAAAACTCTACAGTTCATAAACAAGAAACATCAAACTCGAGTTTATGGAAAAACTTGAATATGATTTTAACTTCTTTCCAATTAAATAATAATTCGTAGCATTATTTGTAACCTTCCGAATTTAACTTCCTTTAAGGGGTTACATGGATTTACAGGCTTCAAACAATCGATTTTTTATGGTCTTATTAAATTCTGTAACATCTTTAGAATAGTGTCCTAAATTTTCAATTTGATCCGAGTAATGGTTTCGGAGATACTGCCTTGAGAACTTGTGCGCTCGAGGCCAGCTTTTATAGTCACTCAAATCTTTAAACGCATTTTTCTCGAAACTGTGTTATTGAAGTCGGTTGGCAAGATTTCTGGAAAACTATTCAACCGACCTTCATGAAATTTTATACAGGTCTTTGAGATACAATTCTTAAAGACGTGGACGATGGATTTTTTTTCGTTCAGTTGCAGAACTATTAAAGAAATATCGCGAAATTTTCACTGACATTTTTTTTGTAAAAATGTCTACCAAACATCCAACTTTCAGTTTATTTTCCTTCGTCCAAGTTCTAAGTTAAGATTTTAACTAAAACACGTATTTTTTTCACTTTAGATGATGATGCTGTAAGGAGTTATCCTGCCAACACGAGCGCATCTTTTTTTCGAGGGGTCACCGGAAATGGCGTCGCATTGGCCGAGTTTAAAAAACTGTTTTCCAAAAATTTTAGAATTTCTTTGTTAATAGTGTATGTATGTAACAATAAAAAATTCGAATAAAATATTTCAGTTTTTACATGAGAAAAAACAATAGTGAAACAAGAAAAAATGTTAACTTCGGCTGCACCGAAGATAATATACCCTTCACAGATGCATAGCTATGTATATGCTATAGTAATCTGATCTAACAATTTTGTCGGAGATTATATTATTACCTTAAGCAGTACTCCGTGTCAAATTTCGTGAAGATACCACGTCAAATGCGAAAGTTTTCCATACAAGAACTTGATTCCGATCGTTGGGTTTGTATGGCAACTATATGCTATAGTGAGCCGATCTGAACAATTTCTTCCGATATTACATTATTTCTATGAACAATAACTCATACCAAATTTCGTGAAGATATATCGTCAAATGCGAAAGTTTTCTATACAAGAACTTGATTCCGATCGTTCAGTTTGTATGACAGCTATATATTATAGTGGTCCGATATCCGCAGTTCCGACAAATGAGCAGCTTCTTGAAGAGAAAATGAAGTTTACAAAATTTCAAAACGATATCTTAAAAACTGAGGGACTAGTTCGTATAAAAACAGACAGACAGACAGACGGAAATGGCTAAATCGACTCAGCTCAACATACTGATCATTTATATATGTATATACTTTATAGGGTCTCCCACGCTTCCTTCTGGGTGTTACAAACTTCGTGACAAACTTAATATACCCTGTTCAGGGTATAAAAAGGCTGGTTTTTACGCGAGGACACCCATGTAACTCTTTAATCTTTTTCAGTCGATGTAGTTTTCCATTTTAGCTTTTTTGTAGAACATTTAGCAACATAAAGATTTGGTAGTCGAAAAAGTCTTTTCGTATTTCTAATCAAATTTTAACTTATTTTCTTTTATATTTATAATAATAAATAAGTGAATAAATATGTACCATTTTGGTAGACCACTTTTTGTCATTTTTCCGCTAGAGCCAACTTTCATCAGTGTAAATCGAAATTTCCAGAACGGAAGCGAACGAACCATTGTTGTACTACACGAACTGATACAGCATCGTCTCCGTAAACTTCCCAAATTTCATTGGTGGCTTGCGTTGCATTCTTCCTTTTTTTATAAAAAAAAATTCAAAATATAGCGAATTTCTTTATTATTTTCACTCATTTTTGAACGCCTGTAACTTTTTTTCGACTTCCCCGAAGCTTAAAATCTCACCTTTGCAACACTATATGGTATGACACAATGTGATTGGTAGCAATGGACATATATAATACAACTGCAACGACATCTATTGACAAAATACGAAAAGACTTTAGACTACCCAATATTTATATACTTTGAATCTAAACATCAAATTACTATACTATATAATACTATATAATACACATTTCATTCGAAATTTTTCTTTAAGTATATTTCCATTTTGCCACCTAATTTCAAGTAAAATTTTGTATTTGAATGAAGAAAATTAAAATCATAGAAATAGTTACTAAAAATTAATATCACAACATGAAACTGATTTGATTAACATAATTCTGGATTTATGGTGACTAAAGATAGCTTTGTATAATGTGACATGAAAAGGTTTTAAATTTATCTCATCATTGGAAAAGAACATAATTTTATTATGCGTATACTATATATGTAATTAGTTGATCGCGAGTACCCTTCAGCATTAGAAATTTTATATTTTTTATTATGCTTGCATTTAAGCAAATAAAGTAGTTTAAAAATATTTCAGTTCCTTACTTCATGTATGCATAAATGCGCTTCGTAAAGAAAATCTGCATAAGGCTACTAATTTAAGTGGTCCTACCAGTAAAGTGCCTACATACTCTTACGACTGCCTCATAGCCACAACAGCTGCTGTCAACTGTATGTCATCCACTCTGCTCTGTGTTCTGAAAATGCCTCTAGTGAGGATTACGCAGTAAAACTTTAAGCGCGTCACCTTTGAGAGACTTCAATCTAAAAGACACACAGCTTAATGTAGGACACTGAAAACATATGCCACGCAAAAGTATCTACCTGAACTTGGTTATGGTAAAAGACATCAGTTACATAAGTTTGTATGCTTGGATTTGCCTATGCTTACCCTTGTTAAAAGGACTCGCTCATATGAATTCGTACGCTTTTAAAGGGCTTTTCATGTGCGCATTGGCTTAATGACTTTACGCAAACGAACGAAGTTTTCTTGTAATTAAATATGCAGTACCCGAGAAGAGAACATAGAAGGTTAAATATAGTAACTTACATATCTAGGCACATAAAGAATAATTGAGCTTGTAGTTGCGGAGGTAACACTTACCTGTAAAGAGAAAATAAAATTTTTTTTATTAAAAAATTTTGTTGAGCTTAATTAAATGCAAATTCATAAAACAATAAACCTTAAAGCTAATTTCATATAATCATAATCTAAATTCAGAGAAAATGAGATCAAAGTAAATGAATATATTTATTATTTTTAGTATTTTTTCAATACACAACGCTTTAATGTTAAGTTACAAAACTCTTTTTTTTTTAACTTGTTGAGAGAGCCCATGATCGAACTATGAGATCTGGAGGCTGGTAACGCTGAAATAAAAAACTGTCAAAACTGTTAGCTGCTAATAAGAACAGTTAATTACCAGTGAAGTGGGTTTTGTTGTGAGAGCAATCATAATTTACCAAAAAAAACATTAAACAAATATTTGAAATCTCCTTTTTTGGTTTCGCGAAAAATTACAAAAAAAGTTTTTCTTCTTTTTCTTCGTATGGCGAAATGTTCAAAAAAAAGGTTTTTAACTCGATTTTCGTTACATTTGTTTTTTATGGTCTTTATTCTTTAAAAGTTTGGATCTTTCAGTTAAGTTCGCTCTAAAGGAACGATTTACTCTTGCAACCTGTTGCTACAGAGAAAAATATGTCCTCGAGTATACCTGAGCAATGTCAAAATTAATACAATCAGCCTATCGATCTCTCTGCCCCAATATACCCCTTTAATTATTCCCGTATTTACAGCGATATTTAAGCCGTTCAATGTGTGATATTTCAATGAAACTAAAAGAGGAAATTTTCTTTAAAATTATTCTGATCCTCTAGTTGACGTTTTCCACATTAACTCAATGTATTAAATTTCACATGTTCGTGTGAGACAACTTTATAATTTGTGTAGTCATTTGTAAATCCCGACTGGGGCAGGGATTTAAAATCACTGGAAACCCTCACGAATTTAAACTTATTGACTATGGGGGACATGTTGCATACGCAAGACATAACAACTAATTAAGGGAAAACTGGTATCTTGCCCAAAGTCCAACATAATTTATGTTTCATTTTGTTGTTAGTTGTCTTCAACACTTATCTTAAACCAACCTGGTACATACATTTTCTTCTTTTACCGAGTATAGTTTTCCAGATTAGATTACTAACAGTCAACATAGTCACCTTATTTTTGTTAGACTTGAGTATAGGATATAAGGATAGTGGCGTAAAAAGTAAGTAAATCCAGTAAATCTTGAAATTTTCATGAACTTCAGCAGCAAAATGGGAATGAAAAATACCTAAATTGTCAATGGCGATATACTTATTGCATTTAATGCAGAATTGTTAAGTTGACGACAAGCATGGTTACTGTTATCTTTAAAAGTGCAAACATACAATTATTCTGTAGATTTATTGAGTTTAACCAAAATATAAAATATAAATTATGTTTTTCAGAAAAAAATTTAATAAAATATTAATTACTGTATAAAGTGTCTAACATAGCCAGAATAGCGCTCAACTAATAAATCATCACCCTTTGCATACTATTTGTGTCACCAAGTAAAATCTGAATATTCCTAGTTTTGCCAATTCACTTATTTTATCTGCAAAGCCGACAGCTTTGGCAGCAATATGCTAGAAATAATATTATGGCAATAACTATCCAAGCGAGTTCGGGTAGAGTGATGTGACGCCGAGTATCAAGTCATTTAATAAAAATCCACAATAAGCAAACCACCACGCAAAGAATGAGGACATAAGGCTTTGGTTGGTAACTAACTTTTAGAGCCATATAAATAAGTATATACATGTATGTACAAATGTATATAGAAAGTGTGTGATATATTGCAGTATATGTGGGCGTCCATTAGCACAAATAAATAGGAACTCTGGCGTCAAATCCCGTGGGTGGCAAATCTGTAGGCGCCGTAACATTTTCGCAATATTAGAAATACACATAAACATATTTGCACCGCGTTACAAGCTTAAAATAGGATTTTATTGGTAGTAGTAGCAGATTGGGCGTCAAAAGCCGTTACTGTGATGGAAACTTGGTATGAGAATGTTAATTTGTGAGTGTGTGGTTTTATACATATGTATGTGTGTGGTTCTGTTTTTAATCTAGTTAACTGCAAATACATATATACATATGTATAAATTTGGATAAATATTTACAATTTATTTAATATTTACTTTTTATAAACAAGTTTGGACAATACCTTTTTATATGCAGATTTCGCCCAATTTCAAACACAGTAATAGGGAATAAATTGCATGACGTGAAGTCATTTAGAAAATAATAAGTTTTAATAATTGAAGTCGTAGAGTGGACGTTTTAATTTGACTTCTCACAAATCAATAAAAAATTGTTGGGAGAAATAAATGCTTGTATCTTAGTCAACTTAAGCTTCTCTTCCATATGAGATAATTAGAGATATGTTAAGAAAATAATGGAGATAAATATAGATATATGTATCTAGATAAGTAAATACTTGTGGTGGCTACATCGATGCTTTATTCAGTACATGCATACTTATACAAGTTGTTCATACTCTCAATTAACTGTCAGATTCAACACTTCGGTAGGCAAAAATCATATTGCTGTAAATTACTCAACTGGGCTCGAAGTGGCATGTTAATTAAATGCACTTTGTGCGGTAAAACCGGTTTCACCATTATAGTTGTGCGGAAAATCACGCAATCTTCAACTTTTAGCTTTGAGCAAGATATAAGTATTTTTTAAAGGAAGATGATTGGTTTAGTTGAGATTTAAAAGCATTAATTGCTTTTCAAAAAGTTTGAGAAGCCCTTATATGAGAGATGTACAGTGATTTGCCTGATGGCATAATTTCACATTTGTTTGTCTTTAATAATACTCTTTGCCTCGAATGCATCTAGACACACAAACTGTACATTCAAGCAAAAATCAGTTTAGGACGGATGATTTATTTTGAAATTGGTGCCAATGATTTGCCGAAAGAAGCATTGTTTATTTTTGGCAATGGTGTACATGATTCTCCTCTCAGCTACGAAATATGTCCTTACTATGTACATAGAAGTATTTACATACATATAGTATGTATCTCTATGTATATAGGGTAAAAAATTTTTCAATTTTCACTCTCCCCTGCCGTATTCATCATTAGTAGCATCAAAGTAAGGCAAAAATAAAACGAAATCCCAAAAAGGGAAAAGCAAAAGTCAAAAAATTTAGCAGAGCAGCAACAGAAAAGTTCAAGGCAAATAAAAAGTTTAGCACATACCCGTGTAGGTACATATGTATGTATATATGTACATATGTATGTATCTGCAAGATTGTATGGGTGTGTGTGCCATACGGTCGGCGCATGCAAATACACTTTAACAACCTAACTATTTACATTTACTTTTTTTCATTTTCCTAAAGATTCAAGGAAAACTATGATAAATAAGCTTCACACAAAGAAATCATGCAAATAAGTCGAAAACAACATTAGCATTAACATAAGCACTGAAGCCCTCGAGAGGGCAATGATATTGTCGCCCATTTTATTCGTCTCTTACTCTCTTTTTTGCTATCTGGCTCGTCTTTTGTCGTCACATTGGCAATTTGTATGAAATGAGAAATTCTATTGTCAAGCAGAGCAAGGCGAAGAGATGCAGGAAACCCATGAAATGACATTAGCGTGTTGCTATATGGATGTACATATTTAAGTCAGGCTTTTACTTCGATCATAAAAACCAGAAGAACCACCATTGCTAGTAGGGACAGCTGAGTGACGTATTGACATAAAGATTGGTGACATTATATGCTTCATGGAGTAAATAAAAATTTCCAAGTTATTGCAATTGGCGCGGTTGTAAGAATTTAATCATGTATTTATGTTCTCTGCAATAGAGCTTTTATGACTATGAATTAGAGAAATCATTTGATAATCACTGTCAGCAGTGAATATAAAGGCATTTACGAAAAATTAAAAGTACAAAAGGAATCAAGACTTTTTCGATGACGTCTTGTGAGTAGAACTGATCCCAAACCAGACCATGTGCTATCGAACAGAACCACTATAACATATAGCTGCCATACAAACTGAACGATCGGAATCAAGTTCTTGTGTGGAAAACTTTCACATTTGACAATGTCACCTTCATCATCAATCTTCACGAAATTTGGTGTAGATTATTTTCTAAGGCAACAATGTAATCTACGAAGAAATTGTTCAGATCGGTTAACTAAAGCATATAGCTGCCATACAAACTGAATGATCGGAATCAAATGCTTGCATGGGAAACTTCCTCATTTAACGATACATCTTCACGAAATTTGGTATGAGTTATTGTGTATAGAAATAATGTAATATCGAAAGAAATTGTTCAGAACGGTTAACTATAGCATATAGCTGCCATACAAACTGGACACATATGTAGTTACTAAAAGAAATGCACCTGTGAAGGGTATATTAGCTTCAGTGCAGCCGAAGTTAACGTTATTTCTTGTTTGATGCTCTCTTTGGTAAATAAAAGCAAACTGACAACTTTCAAGACTTAAAAGGGTTGTCTAGTCTATGGTCATTCGAAAACAAAAAATAGATTTAGATAGATAGCGTAGATTTTCAATCAATACAAATATTATTATGGCGGAAAACTTAGAAACAGAAAAAAATAACAATTTTCCCTCAAAATGGCGGCCATTAAAAAAAGCGTATTATTTGAGTCATTTATTTTTTTATTTGCTAGTAATTAACAATTGATTTTTTTGTGCGTTACTGCTATAAAAGAATATATAAAGAAAGCTCATATCAAGTAAATCGATGGATGATAATTTGAGATTTTTTGACAAATGCTTTGAAAACAAATTGTTTAGGGAAATATGGTCCAAAATTTTAAATTTCATCATTTAAGTTTCAGTAAAAAGTAGATAACTTCAACTAAAACTCACAAAAATTTTAAACAGAACAACAAATTTAAATTAAATAACCACTACCTGTGCATCCTAGCGCTTACCAAACTAATTCCTGTAATGTGAGTTTAATTATTTCTTGAGAAAAGTATACCTGAAGTATATTTTCAAAATGCAGGAAGCCAAACAATTCAGCAAAAACAAAAAACGCTTAACCAAGCGAAATCGAATGCTTTCTGAAATTAAATTTGAAAATAAATGAATACAGACTACAAATTGGAATGTCACGCAGGAAACTTTATCACAAGAAGCCACACATAAGACACCTTACACCTTGGAATAACTTTCGAACATACATATGTATGTATGTGCGTTTATCATGCATTTCCTGTATGCAGTTATTTGTAATTAATGTTTTTCAGAATTACTTATGTATATGTACATACTATGTGTGTATTTAAACATTTGCAAACATGTGGAGCCTGAGAAGAGAAACTAATTGGAATTTAGCAGCGACAATTCTCATATTACTAAAGAAAGGTAAAGCGGTAATTTAAGCATTTAAACATACACAGGCAAACGATCATCGTGATAAATTGAGACGAGTTTTACAAATACTATTAAGACAAATTGAACCATAACATACATACATACATATGTATGCACTGTGCCCGAAAAATAAGGTGACATTTGAATTTAAACTGCGCGCGTCGAAGGATTTGGAGAGTTATTTTTTTTTAAGTTGGTAGTACTGTCAGGCCCATTTATGTCAAATTTCTTGTCAAAATATTCATTAGTACGTATTTGAGATACGTGTCGTTTTGTGAGCTGATAAAAGTGAGTTTTTCGTTTTTTGCGATGTCGAAATTTGATGAGCAAAGAATTTGCCTTAAATTTTTTTACGGAATAAATTTTCTCTGCGGATACGTTGAGGATGGTGCAGAAAGCCTTTGGTGATGAGGCTACGTCAAAAAAAAATGTTTACAAGTGGTATAGTGAGTTCCAAGCCGGCCGTGAACGTGTCGAAGACGAAGAGCGTCCAGGGCGACCATCAACCTCAACCGACGAAGCTCACGTTCAACATATCAAAGATTTGGTGTTCAAAAACCGTCGATTAACAATTAGAGACCTTGCTGATGAAGGTGGCATATCGAAAGGCTCAGCCAATACCATTTTGAAGAATGTTTTGGGTCTCAAGGTATCGAAAACATTGAATTTTTTGGAAAAAAGGCTACCAGGGAGTCATGAAACGCATTATAACTGGCGATTAGACTTGGATCCGAGCCGAGACCAAAAAAATCGCGCCAAAGTCGACCACAAATCAAGGTCATGTTGACTGTTGTCCCATACCGCCCTCGTAATTCGTGATCATTTCGCCAAAAACTCAACAATCACCGTATTCACCTGATCTGGCGCCGTGCGACTTCTGGCTGTTCACCAAGCTCAAAAGACCGCTCCGGGGACACCGTTTTTATAAGAAAGGAGATTCTTAATTGATGCATCAACCATTTGTTGAGTTGGTGGATGAGTAGGAGCGACTGAAGGCTTTTTTGGCTTAACAGCTTTTTTAGCAGCAACTTTTTTCTCAGAAATAGCAGAAGATCCGGCTACCGGAGAATTAACATTCGTAACAGCAATTGCTTCAGACATTTTCACTTTTATAAACTTTTATTTTGTATTTATTAAATACACACTTTACGCATCCCGGAAAGTGACTACAACCAGTGTTTCGAAGATTGGAAAATCCGTTGGCATAAGTGCATTGCATCGGGAGGGGATTACTTTGAAGGGGATGAAATTGATTTGGAAGAATTTAATAAAGAATTTTCAAAATAAATACAATGTCACCTTATTTTTTGGGCACAGTATATGTAGCATAAAATCATATGTGAGCGAAATATTTATGAACTTAAGGAATCCCATGTGATGGGCTTAAAAAATCGATTTCTTCTTTTTTTTCAAAAATTGCTTTCTTAACATACATTTCTAGAATACGGTAGCAAAGAGATTTTTAAAAATTTGAAGCAATTTAAAAGAAGAAGTTAGAAGAAGGGGGGATTTTTCTCAAAACTGCGTGTTTTCAAACCATCCTCCATCGGCTGGACTGAATGACTTGAAATTTATAACGTACACACAGCACATGCAAACGCATGGAACCAAATATACTCAAAATGCAATTTTTAGTAAAAACAAAAGAAAACATGCAAAATTCACAACTTTTTTTTTCAAATGTCTACTAAAAGTTTTGGTATATTCATTTGATAATAGATCATTCCATGCACTTCGGCTTACAGATTAAAATCAGCAATTTCTTTTTTTCAGATAGTTTTCTATATTTTTAGCACAAAATTTACTTTTACTGGTCATAGAAAAAGAATTCTAAAAAATCCCTAAAAAATAGGCCGTCACATGTGATGTTCGCCTTAAGGCTTGTTCTATGAATTTAAAAGCAAAAATTGAATTGCATTTGTGATAAAAATTGTTAAAAGTGTAAAATAAAGTAAAATAAAACGTTAGCAGAATTGGTTCTCAAATTTCTATCTACGTTTTTAATTTTTCTTATATTTAATTAAATATTTAAAAACTAAAATAAACAAATATTGCCTTTCTATCCGCTCGAAAATTAGGAAGACTTTTCCCAAATATTTGTATCGTTTTGAGAATATTTTGCACTGTGAACGTTTCTATTTCAAGTGGTGAACGTTGTTTAGTGTTTTAGCATGGACCAAATTTTCATCGATCGCTAATCAGCACTAGCTATACTGTGCCTAGAGGCAGAATTAGTCAAGAAGTTGGATATCCATTATCGAGGCATCCACTGCCACCAAAGCTCAAAAAACTGACTTCTAAGTTCCAAATAATTAAAGATTGGAGGATTTTAGACTACATATTCAAAAAGTTAATCATGAAGGTACAACAGATTTCAAATAACCATTGATTTTCAAAGTCATGCAAAACAAATTTGTTTCACCCAACATCAACAAGAAAGCAAATTTGGTTTGTAGAGAGCATAAAACACTACGTCATATTTCACTTTTTTCATTCAAAAACAAAGCATTGAAATAGAAGAAAGTTAATAATATGTATTAGCAAATTCCTGTAGGGACGGCGTCCCACCTTTTTACCTGAGCCTGGTTTTTCTTTCGTCGGGAAAAATCTTCCCCTAATATCAATATAACAAGCACATTAGTTAAATTAATTGAATATATTTTCTTCTGTATTGAGAAATTTTGAAAAAAAAATTATTTAAATTTAAATAAAATCAAAATTTTAAATTTTATTGAATAATATGCCAGAAGAAATTTCCCGAATTAACTCTCAACCCTAATGATTTCATATGTTCTAATCAGTTTGAATTGCAAAAAATAGCATAAAAATATTTGTATGAAAAGTGTGAAAATAAACAAAAGTATTTTACGCCGCAGTAATACTTTAGATTGACTTTTGTATTGGCGAATTCACTAGCTCATACATTCCTCTAACAATATATGCAAAATATGCATTAGTATGCTTATATACACATACACATACCTATGTCAATGTACGTACATCAAATTCTATAAATATATACATACATATGTATGTATTTTGTTTTCAACCTTGCACTTGAATTATTAAAACGCAAAAATAGTCTGTGCATATTAAAAGTTGCAATCAATATGAAAATGCAAAATGTTAAATGATGCAGTGGCGGATCCAACGGGGGGGTGGAGCGCGGAGGGTCAAAAATAAGTAAGCACTAATTCTATCAATGTTGAAGTTGTTTTTACAATACAGTCTTTAATACAATAAGTTTTATGATACCATAGAATGCAAAATTGGGTTGTCAAGAAAGTCTTGCGGTATTTTTATTGAATTTTTTTTATTGAAATTGAAATGAATTTTTGATGACTCATGCCCAGCTCTTGACCGATGCTACGGGTGCTACTATGCCGGTCTCTTTCGACCAATTCAGCGATTTTATCGCAATTTTCGACGACAGGCCTTCTGGAGCGTGGCGCATCTTCGACCACCTCTACACCAGAACGAAAACGTTGAAACCATCGTTGTGCGGTGGAAATGGAAACTGTATCGGGTCCATAAACTGCACAAATTTTATTGGCGGCTTGAGATGCATTTTTGCCTTTATCGTAGTAGTACTGTAAAATATGCCGTATTTTCTCTTTATTTTGCTCCATGTTTGCGACGCTATAACTCACGAACGACTTAAAAGAAACGACAATCAATCAAACACGCGTGAAATGAGCTTTCCAAAAAGGTATAGCATGACCCGATGCGACGAATAAAACTAGAACTACGCGCTCCTCTAATTTGAATAACATAACTCACAGATTGACCGATATTTTCCGAAAAAAGTCGACCATGCGCACTGAGGTCCACATATGTACATATGTATTATATTTGGCGAGTTTGACAAAGTTTTATTCGAATATATTCATTGGTGCTTGATTTATGTACTGAAAAGTAAAAAAATCAGATGCAATTTAAAGCTGTGTTAAAAATTTGTCCGAACTTTTTTGCGCGTGTAACAAAAAAGTTGGACATATGGTTTATAATTAACTGGCCACAAAACTGCTTGCTTAGTCTATTTTTAACCGGGCTAGTTGAAAAATACTTCCAGAAATATAATACATATAAAATATTGAGAAAAGTACCTTTTGTTATTGTGGAAAAAATTGATAAAAACGAATTTTGCTTGTTTCCAAAATATGGTTTTTGAAGGGCAAAAACATGGCTTCATGACGAGTTTCCGGTCACTGTCCCAAAGAATCAACCATAAAAGAGTGGTATGCTAACTTTAGAACATCATAAAAGTCCATAAAATGGTTTTGGATGGACCGATGAACTGAACGTGTTCATCATAACATTCACCAAGATTTGGAAAAAATGGGTGCCGCAGAAGCTCACTTTTGATCGAAAACAACGACAAGTTGATGATTCAGAGCAATGTTTGGAGATGTTCAAGCGTTATATGATAAACCCGAGTGTTTGTGTCGTTATGTGACAATCAGTCATCCGATTGGACTACACACCCTGAACCCGCTCCAAAGCGTGGAAAAACGCAACGGTTGGCTTGCAAGGTATTTTGGGATGCGTATGGAATATTTTTTATTGACTATATTGAAAAAGGAACAGCGACTATAACAGCCTTATTGAACCGTTTGATGGTCAATATCGTCGAAAAACAGCCGCATTTGGAGAAAAGGAAAGAGCTGTTAGACCAAGACAATTCACAGCGTCACAAGGTAGTGAAAGCGATGGAAAAATCTATGTACCATCCACTTCGAATTGTTTCCGCATTCAACGTGTTCTCCACATTTGTCCCCCACCGACTATTTCGAAAGAGTGCTCGCTGGGAAGAAGTTTTTGTCGCCAAATAAAAGTTTTTTCTTATAGTAGGACGGGGACTTTTCAAATGACCTGTTACTGTAATGTAAATGTGCAATCGCAGTTAAAGGGTGCAAAGTCAAAAGCAATAATGTTTTTTAAGAGTGATTTGTGCATTATACATTCTATATAAGTAGTTTTTGCAATCAATTACTAGTTTCAGTCGACGATAAGGAAAAAATAGAAATTATTGATTACTTCAATAATTAAAATGCATTAAAAAAATCGAGTTTTCAAATATTTGAAATTTTGCACGCGTTCTTTACTCCCCAAGAAGCTGCTCATTTATCGTAACGCCGATACCAGACCACTATAGCATATAGCTGTCATACAAACTGAACGATCGAAATCATGTCTTTGTATAAAAAACTGTTTTATTGTGAATATATGTATGTATGTATGTTTCTTCTCGAAAATTGGCGTGGGTTATTGCCCAACACAACTCGCAATTTACGAAGCAACTGTTCAGGTCCGACCACTATAACATACATAGATACATATAACATACATATGTACATAGCTGCCATACGTACCGAGTGTGCAAAATCAAGTTTTTTTATGGAAACTTTTTATTTGTGATGGGCATTCTAGCTTCGGTATAACTGAAGTTAACTCTTTTCCTGGTTTAATACTTTTTTGTGAAAATTGTATACAAGATTCTTCGAACGTTATACTTCGATCTACACACAATTGATTTAATGAAGAAAATTCAACACTGTACATACTTAAGTATGTATGTATGTACCGAAATCATATGTTACTACTAACATTTAATATAATTTAAAAATCTTTTAGAGTTATTTTAAATTAATTTTGAGTGCAAACATTTAATATAAATATGTAAGTACATTTAAAATTAGAAATATATACATAAGTATGTATGTATGTATGAGCATACATAGATTGAGTTTGAGGTTGTGTAAGTAGAATTATTTGCTTTATTGTCACGATAACAACAAAAATATTAAAACAAAATATTTGTATTACATACACATGAATATATGTATTTACTTATTTGTCTCGTATAAAAATAGTATATTTTTGTTGTTTAGCTTTTGCGCATTCTGTACGCTTTATTTTGATTTTTTTTGCTTGTTTATATTTTAAATATTGTATGTGTGACGCAACGTTAGCTAATTACATATATACAGTAATATTTAATAAAAACAGCAAACTAATTTAAGTATTACAACTTGAATGGGCATCGTTAGTACACCCAAATCTTTTTTTACACGGATTTGAAGTTACACTGTTGAAAAAAAAATTTTTTTTTTAACTTTTAATCTAATACTGTCTTGTAATTATGCGTGTTTTTTACCACACTTAGCACCATTGCTGAAATGAACATACATACATAGTAGTAACTGGGAAATCTACTTATTCGATAACTCTTACCTACACATTTTGTTCGCATGATATTTACATTGCTGAAATGGATATCTCCAGCGATGATACCGACTTTAGTTCAGCTCACCGCAAACAATTGCGCTTGTTATCAAGTAGCGACGAATAATTATGTAGCTATGTAAATAATTTTTCCTTATTTCTATTCTAATTTTTCTGTTCTCAATTCTGGATTAACAGATTTCTTTTGTTTTTTGCTTAATCTACCAATTTTTCACCTGTATGAATGTCATATGAACATACAATTTGTATGCATATCTGAAATTTTATAGTTTTCAACATTTTTTACACAGTTTTTCGAAGTAAATATAGTTCTTTATTTCATCATACACGGGTTTCAGATGTCATGGAACGTATCCCCCATTTTACTATAGGAAACGCCTCTTTTTTTACACGGTTTTTTTACACGGCTTCTGAGGAACGTATCTACCGGCATTTTAATTTTTCTGCTTTTCGATTGATATTTGTATACTTTCTAATTTTTCATTGCTATGTTTTGCTTTCAGGTGTTGTCACTTATACATATTTACATATATAAGTATTTACGAATGTATGTAAGTCTATATGTATACATATGTATGTACATATGTACCTACAAATAACAATACTTACATATTGTTTATTTAATATTCTTTTTGCAAGAGCTAAACAAATTTAATGTTTTACAATTTGGCAATTAAAGCACTTGGATCAAAATATAACCCACGCGCCACAAGCTTCCAATAGCCGTGATCGTCTAGTGGTTAGGACCCTACGTTGTGGCCGTAGTAACCCAGGTTCGAATCCTGGTCACGGCAATGTTGCACCAGCAAACATTGTCACGGATGGAAGTCGGTATTTTTTTATTTTTGATTAAATTATAACTTTGTATTTTGCACAAGTTTACAGCTTCTAATTACATGTAAACAATTATAATCAGTATTTTACGATTTCATGAAATATAATAAATAATTTTAAGCAAAATTTTCAACTGGGAATCATTGTTTTACAGAAAATATATTTAAAAAAACCATAGGCTACGTTTTTCTGACTTTTATATGACAAAAACGAGAATAGTTCAACAGACACTGAACTAATCAATTAATAACTCGACTTTTGAACCATTATAGTATGAAAATATTTACATAATGCTTTTGTAATGTACTGTAATTTTGTTGCAGTCGATGTATGTAAATTAAATCCAATTTTAATTTTTGTGTTGAATAAATTAAAGACAATATACAAGTGTACTATGTACATTAAATATGTTGATCAAAGTCAGACAATTTTGAGAAACATTATTTTGTAAAAGCTGACAGTTATTATTTTTAAAATAATAATAATAAATAAATTAAATAAATAGACTATTTTAGAAAAAACGACAAAGAGGCCCTGGTGCACTGTTAATGAAAAATTAGCCGAAGCGAGTCAGTTTCTCATTGACAGAGAAGATATTGTCTGGGAGAAGCCATCATATAATGTAAATCATTTCGCCATCTAAAATATTCAGTTTGTATACCATATAAATTTTTGCAATTTTAAAAAATTTCTGAATTTATATGATATTCCAATAAAAAATTTATCGGGTTTAATATTAATAGATATAATTGAGTCATTATATACATACATATGTATGTATGTATCTAATAACTAAGGTTATGATGGTTCAAATTTTTGGGGAATTATGTTCATTAGTTCTTGATGTAACTTTAAAAATATTTAGAAAAAGGATCAAGGAAAAAAATGTTATTTGCTGCAAATAACCCGAATGTAAACTAATAACTACCAACCGACTCACTTAAACTTATAGGGAATGAATTTGTATTTAAGACCACTCAAAATTTATATTTGCAAGCTGATAATCAAATGTTTTCTCTCATCCAATACCCTTTGTCGCAGGGTGTGCCAACTACTTATGTTGTTCGCACAACATGCCACAAAAACAAGAGGTGTCTTAGGCACAAACCCCTACATAATTGTTGTCATCAAGCCTTATAAATGTCTGTGTAGCTATGTACGAGTAACGTGTAGCTATGTAACGACTCGAACAACAGGTAAAGCGTTTCATTTATCTAGATTGCGGTAAAACACGCAAATACTTGTGACTGGCGGAAAAACAAATAAACCAAAAAGTATGTATGTGTGTATGTAGGTACACTATAAGTAAGTACAAACAACGCAGAACATATTGAATTATTGCTAAATGTTCTAAAGCATAACAATTGTACTTCATATTTTGCTGATAACTACCTGAGCGTGAACAAACGGACGTACAAACTCATACTTAATTATAATTATTAATCAGCCGTCAACTTGAGGCGCCAAAGAGTCTTTGTCGCAAAGCCCCAAACATAAAATTTATTGCCCAATTGTTAGCTGGAAGCCAAATGATAATAGCACCATTCTGATGAAAACACATTTATTCCAAATAATTCTTTAAATCAGCAGTGTCACGTCTGTTTAGTAAGCCGCTGTCATGCGATATGTATGTATGTATGTAATGGGCAAAATTAAGCTGGGTGAAAATGCTTGACAAAATGACAAATCAATATATATACATATATGAAGAATAGAAAGAAGAGTTAATGAAATCAATTTCACTTATACAATTCAATGGCGAAACAGATTGGTTGTCTGTTTTAGAGTAATTAACTGCATGGGTCATTATAAGTTTTGAAGAATGTTTGGGAGATAAGAATTATTTTACAGTAAATATTTAAAAAATCTGTAAAAATTGTATTTATTTTTATTGTTTTCCTTTTATCAAAACTTTCACAGAGGAAGGTCGCTGGAATTAAAATTTTTGGAGGGTAAAAATCTGGGTCAACTACGGTAGGTAGGCCAAAAAATAGCCGTAACAACAGAAAATATTTCAGAATACGAAAAATAATCGTAATTTTTTAAGAATATAATATACGAAATAAATGTGTGTATATTCACAATTTTTAACGTGCTTTGTTTTGAATGTACAAATACTATGTATGTAATTATAATCATAGCTTTTTGTATGTTTCCAAAACAAGCACAGTAATTCTATTCTAATGTCATTTAAGTAGCTGAGTGTTTTACAGTTTTTTTATATTCTAAAAATTTCACACTGATAATTTATAAATATTTTATATAATCTTTTTTATTAATATAATAAATATTTTCAGGCACCAAATGATGTATGTCACTCTAAAGTTTTGTTGTTATATTCTATATGACTCATAATAATGTGCAATCGTTCCAAGAATATTTTTGGTGGAATGTTCAAATAAGTCTATATTTAAAATACAAATTAAATTGCCAAGATTAGCATAATTTTTTTTTGCTTAGTATAGAAATACATACATATATTTACCGGGAAGCAAATTTTATTACTGATACGTTTCTGTATTAATTATAAATTTCAGAAGTCGTGATTAAAATTGTATAAATATATAAGTACATACATATGTATGTATGCATAATACATCAAATTACCGAAGGCGAAATTTCACTTAAATGGAACACGCCATATAATAACGATTTGGAGCTCACAAGCAAAATAGAAATTTTACATTAAGTATTGAAACGAAAATTCGAAATATTTATCTTCTTTTATTACCAATCAAGCAAAATTTTACTTTATTTAACATGGTCTCTCAATTTTATTAAGATAACTTACATATTGGCCGATATATGCGGTATAAAGTCACCCGGAAGTTCGAAAATCTTTATTTTAGGTATATGCTCACAGAAGTCCCTTGCTGCTGCGATCCCTTGCGCCAAATTGGAGTTTAATATCTTAATTGAGTTCTTAGTTATGGTACTTTATACGTTTTTGGTAAATTTTTTGCCAAGAAGCGAGAAAGTTTCATCCAGATATCTTAATTTTTATTCAAGTTAGAGTTTGTAAGGATTCAACTTGTCATGTCATCCTGATCATTTATATATATTATAGGTACATATCGTCACCTAAAATGCAAAATAACGTACCAACATTTTCGAAAATTTACAGTGGCGTGAATGAAACACGAAATAAAATGGAACAAGAGTGAAACAAATTTTTAATATTGGTTAAAACTGGTTCATATATGAGCACAGAACTTGAAAATGTTGGACATATGAAATATTATGTATGTAATTTGAAGTAGTGAATCGTAATCTATACGAAACTCAATTTCGAACTTTTGGATGATACGTTATTTTGCATTTTAGGTGACGATATATAACCCTACAGGTATATCTATATCGGTTAGTTGTAGGTGATACGTACATACATATTATACTTTATAGCAACATGTTGCAAAAGTAAGTAATGTTAAGCTTAATACAACTTTCGACTGAAATACATGTCATCAGTACCGTACGCTAACACATTTAATTATTTGTAAGTAAAATTTAACCCAAGTTTAAGTGCAAATGTACATACATACATACATATACATATCGCTCATTTGCTGCAAGACCGGCATAAGTCTTATATCACATGTATATATTTTTGTATTTATTTAAACATATCTACATATTTATATACGACTAAGATAGAGCTGAACTTTGACTATCAATAAATGCTAGAGTATTAAAGTGCAAGATGCTTAACGAGGACAGAAACAATAGCCAAAAAACGTTTTGTAGTTACTACATTTGTAGCAAATGAGCGATATGTATATGCAGTGACATATATTAATCACATGTATAAATTTAATAAATTTTCGAAACAGAACCATATTTATATTTGACTAAGATTCCTGAACTTTTATCAATAAATGCTAGAGTATAAAGTGCAAGATTGTTTGTTGGAAATCAAAATTCGCACTATATAGACACTACATTTGTAAAATTGTTGCATACAGCAGTGACATTATTAATGGAAATAAAATTTAATAAATTTTCGAAAAAAACGGTAATGCGGTTAATCAGAACTTGAAAATCATGACAAGCTTTTGAAAAGTAATTTTCGAAAGAAACGTGTATAAAATTTCAGATAAAATTTACACAATTTCACGAGGATAATTAAAATGTTGGCTAATCCTCTTAAATTCACTTCGTAAAAAAAATAGTTTTCAAATTTCTACACCAAATTGCCCTCTTAAATACAACAAATATCAATCATATATTATATAACATTTTTGTGATAGATTAAAATAAAATAGATAAAATCGTAAATATGTATATATATATGTATAATATACATATATAATGTCACATATAATGTTATATAATATATGATTGATATTTTTTGTATTTAAGAGGGCAATTTGGTGTAGAAATTTGAAAACTATTTTTTTTTACGAAGTGAATTTAAGAGATGTATATGTATATACATTTGCTATATATTATTTAATGTCGTTTTTAGCTGTTTAACAGTCCTTTTCCCGAAAAACATAAATACATAAACGCGCTCGTTTCTATTATGTAGACCTGACTGTCGTGAGAAACTGTATATATTGAAGTTGTATCTAATGCTATGACCAGCACTGTACGTAAACATGTCGTTAGTTAGGCTCCAAATAATGTGAAAAAAAGTGAAACAAGCAAGTGACTTATGCAAGACATGAAAATAATGGTGTGGTCAATTCAAATGGTCAAATTACAGTAGACTCCCAACACCTAAGAAGTACCTTGCGAGATGTAATAAGGTTATTCTCTTGCTCTTGCAAAACCCTTGCACGGTGCACGAATTGCCAATTTTTCCACCTAATGCAACGGCGTTGTGCCGCAGAAAAATATTTGCAAAGGCTGTAAAATATGTCAGACCAAAACCCATGTTTATTTCCGTGCAACGACACGTAAAAAAATAATTACATCCCTGTGCTAGTTGTCATTTTACTTAAATACATATTTTGACGTTAAATTGTTGAGGAATGTAAATTTTAAATAGATTTTATAATTTCTATTTAAATTATAAGGATTTGTTGCAGTTTTTTCTGTTAAGAATGAATGCAGAAGGTGCGCCAATTCACAATAGCCATGCATAATAGTCATTTACAATAAATTGACCGAACCAGCCGTTAATATATCACTAGATTCTGCAATGGGTGCTCTCGTGCCCTTGTATATTTCGGTATAGGATTTTTGCAATCTGCAATCTTGCAAGAGCAAGAGAATCCCCCTAATGTCTTTAAAATGCAAACAAGCACATTTACACAGATAGTTACAAACAATGGATGTACATATGTATGTATGTATATATTTTATTTTTATTTCTTTATTTTATATAAGTAGTTGTAACCCGCTGTGAATTCCCAGAGTTCGAAAAGCCAAATAACTAACTTTACAAATCGAACGGAATTGTTAGCATCACGCTGGGTACTGGTCTGCTCACCTACTTGCTTCTCGCAACTAGGTCTGGCTTCACAGCTGACAGCAGATGTGTAAACGAAAGAAGAAAAGGTAAGGTACAACCTTATCTTAGCAGAGAAAAGGTAAAGATAGACTGGTTGAATAGAAAAAAGATAATACTAACTCAGTTTAGTGTTTTGTTTAGTTAGTTTTAGTGTTATTTTTAACCAAAAAACTTTTTTTAATTCAAAAACTGAAATGAAACGGGAATAAATAAAAGATTTTCGTCCATATTTCTAACTAAAAAACTAAATTTTTTACTTAGGTAATTAAATATAAATAAGACAAAAATTAAAAAAAAAAATTCATTAAAAATGTGTTAGAGCGGTCGGAAAACGTTATAACTAATGCTCTATAATAAAAAAAAACAACAAAAATGAAAAGGAAACTCATGGTCGTCAAAAAAACTGGTTTGATTGATGATCACCGTGTACTTCTCTTTACAAACAAGGACACTTATTCTGAGATGGTGCTATCAAAAAGATAACGACCCGAAACATACTTCGAGGTTGGTATCAGAATGGTTCAAGGATGCAAATGTGACCTGTATGCAATGGCCTAATCAACCCCCCGATCCCAATCCGATTTAGAACTTGAGGACTGACCTTAAGAGGAAATTGGAAGCTATTGTGGTGGAAAGTAAAGGAACTTTGAGATGATACCCCATTGGAAAACTGGCAAAAATAAATTCTATTCATGCAGAACAGAATTCGAAAGCTTATGAAAAAATACGGAGATATACAGATCATCAAAAACCAGTGGACAGAATAAAAAATAAATTGAATTTTTGTTTTTTATTTAGAAAAAAAAAATTTACATTCATTGTTTTGATGAATGCTATATCTTGTTTTGAAAAAAGGTTTAATAAAGTAAACCAAAGATGTAATTAAGCAACCAGTTGATACAGAGTATTATAGTTTTGTTCACCTAACGGTTGTATAACATATATATAAATGATCAGGGTGACGAGAAAAGTTGAAATCCGGTTGACTGTCTGTCTGTCCGTCCGTCCGTGCAAGCTGTAACTTTAGTAAAAATTGAGATATCTCGATGAAACCTGGTATATGGGTTCCTTAGTTAGGTGTAAGCGAACCACTGCCACGCCCTCAAATCGTCATTAATCGAAAACATTTCAAATGCCATAACTAAGCACTTAAATAATAAAGCTGTGATTTGGTACAGAGGATCGCAGTAGCTAGGAGCACCTGCAGGCAAAATTTTGGGCGTGGCCCCGCCCTCTAACAAATTTAATGTACATATCTCCTAAACCACTTAAGCTACAACAATCAAATTTGCTGAGAACAAATCTTATAAGAACTTCTACCGACAGTATCAAAATGAATGAAATCGGAGGATAACCCAGCTCCCTCCACATATAACGGTGCTGTTAAAAACTACTAAAAGAGCAATAAATCAATAGCTAATTACGCCAGAGACACTAAATTTTACCACCGAGATGATATGAGAGAGCTTTATAGGGCCCGGTATGAAAATTGGACGGTGGGTGTGGCACCGCCCACTTTTTGGTGAAATCCCATATCTCGGGACCCGACCAACTGATCTCGATAAAATTTAGTACATGACATTTGGAAATGGACGAAATCGGACAACAATCACGCCTACTTCCTATACAACACAATTTAAAATTCCACTTGATTCGTTCAATTTCCAGTACACAAATCAAGAAACAATTATTATAACGGGATACATCTTTGCACGAATAATGCCCTCAGTGTATGCCACCCTATGGCCAAAAATTGTTTAAATCCAATAAAAACTGTTCAAGCCCTAGGTTACCGAATATTTAGACCACGGTACCTATGTACACTTGTATATATGTAACTGAAATCCTTCTCTTATAATGGTATGCCTGTATGTATGTCAAAAAATTTCTCTTAGTCCCCATATACTTAATATAAAGATTTTCGAACTTCCGGGTAACTTTGTACCGCATACATATGTATATCGACCAATAGGTGAGTTATCGAAATGAAAATAAGAGAGCGTGTTTTACTCATAACTGTATATATTTTTGCCTAAAATAGATAAATTTGAACGAAAACTTGGCCTAGCCTTTATGAGGCTAATATCAGGATTTTCGAACATGCGGCTGACTTTACTCTATATGATTGGTCTTACACCATATTTACCTTGCTTTGATTCTTGCAAGTTGTAAGAGTATAAAATGTTCAGTTTCACCCGAACTTAGCCCTTCCTTACTTGTTTTACTTACAAATATTCCATAGTTATTAAGTAAAAACTGCTTACACCTATTATTTGGTCCATAAGTGTATATGTCAGAATATTTTTCAAAATAATATACATACATATATTAATATATGTATTTCTTTCACATCAGAGCAGCACATATCATAGATCAGGTTTCTTTCCAAGAAAATATTATTTTTTTTGTGTTTTCAAAACCCAAACTCGGGTTTCTTCAATAATAAAATTTTCCATTTAAAATAAATGAATATTTTGATAACCTCTTTTTCAGATAACTCTATTTAAATATGCTGGTCTTTTTAAATTTTGACAGCTGTTTGTTCGATTCGGCGCTCTATAAATGTTTATCAAACAAAGAAAAACAGCTAGTATCTACTTCGAAGTTATTTTTTTTTATTCGGAGCTTTCTTAATATGGCGGTTAGGTACTACTTCGAAGAGTCACTATTTTTACACATCTCTATTGTTTCAAGGAAACCTGGTAATATACCGTTATTTATTAAACACCAAATATCTACGCGCAAAGCTGAAGGGGTAATTATCCTATAAAATAATAGTAAACGATAAGAAATTAATGAAAAATACCAACTCCAGTTAATGTCGGTAAATGGCAAAAACCGCATCGAAAACCTGACAGAAATACTGTATACATATGGTATGTACATATGTTTGTATGTACATACATATGTAGCTTTAAGATTAAACAGGATTGCGCGACGATAGCCAACGGAAATTATAGTGACTTGTGCGATTTTTATGTTATAGAAGTGTGTATGTTTTCTTAGACAAAATGTTTGGCTTAGATTATGTCCAACACAAGTATTTGCAACGGATACGTCAATCTCGTCGCTAATAGTTTATTGAGCATTTCCGCGTACAAAATGTAGCAAAGGAAACAAAATATTTGTAAACAACCACGTACATACTTATGTATGTGTATGTAAGTTTGTATGCATGGGCATTTAGGCATGCCCACTTAACTGCGGCTACAAGCACGCATTTAATAATATACTTACAAATGTTAGTATGTAGCTCGTGTGAGCGCAATAAATTAATGCGTGCACAGTTTGTGAGTGAATGGCAGTCTAACAACTTCCTCATCTTCTCCCTTCCGCGTTAATTCTTTGCTGCTGCTGCAACAAGTTTTTGTATTTAAGCCACACCAGCAGCAACAACCAGTCATCAACCTATTTAATCTGTGCCACATCAAATGCGACCTGATCGCCAGCACTGTGACGACTCATTTGCTATAGCAGGTAGAGGGGTGCAACGAAGTGGCGGAGTCACAAATGCAACAGTGGAATTCAGCTTAAGTAAATTGGGTCATTCGATCGTTAGAGCTAGAGTGAGAACCTATGCAACTAACACAAGACGAGCAGAAAATATATACATACATATGTACATACATATGTACATATAAATAAGAATATACATATTTTTTGTCTTCATTGATGGAAATATAAAAATTATAAAAAGGGATTCCAGACACAGTTGAGATACAGCATGACAACATATGGTTTGTGCGTATCCATGCGGGGCTTCGCTTTGCACAGAATTCCATCATTTTAATATGTTAAGCATACAGAATTACATACCATACATTTGCAAGTGCTTCGAAGCGTAAAACTGAATCTATGTAGATATGTATGTTTTACAGTTCTGGAGTGTTGCATTACATGTTCATTATCCAGTATATTTATGGTGATGTGCGTGGCTGTGGTCTCAAACACACGTGCCACACTGCCCTGATAAATATGTCATATGAGCGAGCACTTCTGCGCCAAAACGAAATCTACAATTTCAATGAAAAAATAAAAGCTGACATTAAACTAGCGTCAACCTATTTGCATTTTTATTGATCTCAATTAACCGATATACTGAAGTGTTTGAGGTGTATGCTTAGAAATCGTACAATTTTTACCATATGTGTGTACATACACACATATGTACGTAAAAACTTACATAACTAAGCATGTACATATGTATGTACATATATAGTAGATAAATTATAAAATGAGGCGCCCAAGTTTTGTGACCTAAATATCAATTAAGTGTAATAACTAAATCATCTTTTCAATTGGAGTATTTTTATGAAAAGTTTTCCTGCACTTATTATTCGAGGTGATGTAATTTTGAACTACAAACAAAACTGCTAACTATTTATTTTCCCCTTCCCACGACAGCCAGGACTACGTAACCTAGACAGAAATCTTCATAATTATTTGAGAATTTTTTTTTGCTGAACAATTATTATTATTTCAGGGCAAATGCCTGTTAATATGCAATGTCTACGTTGTAAGACTTAAAGGTAGTCTCTCCACAGTTTTGGGGAAGGTTACTGCGTTACAAACCGTTCACCTCATTCAAATCCGGGTAGGTGAGGTTTCATGGGACCGATTCCAAACCTTCGAAATTTTAAATAAGATTACATTTACAAACTGAAATCTAATATATACGAGGGCTGTCTGATAAATAACCGACCTAACCATGATGCACGCGACTTTTTCAAATTTTTTTTTTTATTTTTCTATATAGTCTTCTGGTAACTCCACACACTTCTCCCAGCGATGCTCCCATCTCTGCAACCCTTCCAAATAGAGCGCTGGAAATGTTCATGCGCGCACGTTTGTGGTCTATCGTAAGCAAACGCAGCACCCAATGCGCGGACAGCTTTCTCAGGCCCAAACCTTGGTTTAATATGTGACAAACACGGTCTTTTGACATCTTCATAATCTCAGCTATTTCCCTAACTTTAATCCGGCGGTCGTCTAGTACCAATTGATGAACTTTAGCGATGTTATCGTTACTGGTTACAGTTTTTGGACGCCCAGGACGTTCATCATCTTCCAAGCTCCTGCGACCACATTTAAATTCAGCTGCCCAAAATTTTTCGGTGGTAAACGATGGTGCAGAGTCACCATACACAGAGTCCAACTCATCTTTGATTTGTGAAGGCGTATTGCCTTTCAAAAATAAAAGTTTAATTACAGCTCGATATTCAATTTTTTCCATTTTGGGGAAATCACCGAAATAGACTCACAAAAACGACTGTCAACAGATAATTGCGCAAGATAAATTTCTGAAATTTTGGCGAGTAGCTATTATAATATGCACAATTTGAAGTAGAAACTTTTTTTCAGATGTGCCGCTAGCTTCACGTTGAGGTCGGTTATTTATCAGACAGCCCTCCTAGTTATATATATCAAACCCAGAAAAATACTCCTAGCTAAGCAAATTTAGAAAAACGACAACTGTCGTTATATTATAAAAATTGAATGCATAGATTTATTTGAAAATGATGATAAAGAAAACAAAAAACATATAAATGGCACCTATTTGCTATAGTGGACCGATCTGCTGTGATCGATTTGTTTAGAGGTTGTAGCGTTTAGCATGGACAATAATCTATGCCAAATTTTCTGAATGTTTCTTGTGAAATAAAAATGTATTCCAGACAAGAACTTGACTTTCATAATTCAGTTTGTATGACAGCTATATGTTATAGTGGTTCCATATCGGCGATTCCGGCAAGTGTGTAGTTTCTTGTACAGAAAAGGATGTGAATCAGAACGAAATCTCAAAAACTGCAGAACTAGTTGTATGTATATACAGACAGACAAAATTTACTTTGCTCGTCACGCTGATCATTTATAGTATATGTATACCCCGTTCATGGTATTGCGATGTTATAACCCTACTTTTGAAACTAATATTCAGCAACAATAGGGTTCAAATTGAGAATATTATTCTCGTACTGAGAAATATAACTATAGTATTTAAATCAAGTTCAAAGTAAATTTTGAAGACTACAAAAATATGAAACCTCACTGAATAAATAAGCCACAAGTATTAAATTTCACAACCAGGATGGTAGGAAAGAGCTTTACAGAAGCAGGTGTAAAAATAGGACAATGGTGAAATTCGCCTTGCCAATCGGTAAAATCGGGCCATTACTTCCCTTAACTCCCATACACCTAATATAAACATTGTAGAACTGCCGGTCAACTTTATTCCGCATCTATTGGCCAATAAGTAAGAAATCTTAGCAAATTTAATTGAAAGGACTTATATTATTAGATATAGCATACATACCTAATAATATACCATAATGGTGTAATATATTTATATTTTGATATACATATATCCATGAACATAACAAAATATTCATATACCAGGCAATTGCATGTCATTTATTCGCAAAACTATGTCATCAACTGTTTAAACTTGGTCGTCAACTTGAATGGAAAAATTGATATGGAGACATGGAGACGGTGTTCAAATTCTTGATCGTATATGAGATATAGGATAAAAATCCGGGTTTGTTCATGTTACTTAGACGCGACTGTCGTGAAAACGGGGTTGACTTTACTCGTTATATATTGTTGATGGTATGTTAGGTGCCTTAAAGAAACTCAGAGAGCATCTCTTTCTGTGCAGTTTTGCCAAAAACAGATAAAATTGGGTCAATGCTGCTCCTATTTCCTATATACCCATTAAATATTTTCAAACCTCCGCCCTTTATATGATTAATATTATCAATTTCACGTTCAACATATTAAATTAATTATATTAAAGAGAATGATATGTTCAGTTACACCTCTAATTTAACCCTTCCTTACGTGCTTAATATAAAGTTTTGCACCAATTGAAAATATTTTCCCGCCTTATGTTCTCGGCATTCCGAGTAATAAAATCAAACTGATCGCACACTTTGGAAAGGCGCCGTATATATGGACCCTTTTGCAAGAAATTATCGTAAATATGTTATCCTCAAATTCACTTTCTAATACAAATTATCTTGAACAACCCTTTAGTTGGAAATGTATTTTATCTGAAACGTGTTTAGTTAAGTCCCAAACTGAGTTTATGGTTTTTAAGTTTGCAATAACCTCACAATCGCGCTTTGACAACATATGTAAGTACATTGAATAAAAGATATATGTAAGTACATACAATATTTGTTCCTAATTTTCGAATTAAACAAGTTTCCCAATTTCTGATCGGATCGGATTGACTTTTGTACCGTTCATTGCTATATGTAAAAAATAATCTTCGATATCATTATATTACTGTATATTTCTAGTTTGTACACACTCATATTCGAGCGAACATACATATACATACACATACATACATATGTATGTATACACATCTCCATTTATGATGCGCAATATGTTCATGCTAACCAGGTAAAATTGCACTTTTAAACGCCGAATACAAATATACATATACATATGTATGGACACGATATGCAAAAGCGGGTATTTATGCATGTACATGTGCATACATACATGTGTATAAGAAAGTATTGTCGCTTTGTATGCAGTCATGGCCATGACTTAATGGTTTAGAAATCATTAGTAAACATAAAAAGTTTTCTGATGAACAATTATGTTTGAAAGCAAGACATTGAATATGAAGCAACACTGCACAAATGTATGTATGTATGTACCTAACTACAAACCGAACCGAACGAACCGCGGCAGTGTTTTTGTCCGGCTAAAAGAGCTGTCCATAAATGGGGACGTGGCAAAAACGACAAAACAGTCGTCGTTTAGCGTCAAAAGCTGCAACTCAGAACTATATTTATATTATACTAATAAATGCGAGCCAAATGAATGATAAGTTGAGCCACCGTGTACTAGACGACGCCAGCGCAAGTCAATTTGTTTGCTGTGACAATTTTCGTTTTGTTCTTAAAAAAACCGTGTTAAAACACCAAAAATTAATAAGAATTTAAAAAGCGGGAACTATAAATTGTACACAATTTTCTTGACAAATTTTATGAAATCTTCTCTGTGTACGGTCATAGCAACCAACTCATGTCCGTTTATAGGAATTGTTTTTGTATACAAATATAAAAAAAGGTTGTATTCATGAGATTTGTCCAGTCCAGGAAATGTCCGGCTATGAGGAATGCCCATGGACTGGGTAATTTCACTCCAAATCTTTGATCGTGATCGCAATTGCAAATTTAAACACATAAGTATGTATGTATTTACTTTGAAATATACTCCTCCTCAAAAAACAGGTCCGATGTCTTACAGATAAATCTGTAAACCTTTTAAACTTGTTAACCAAATTCAAAGAATTCTCAAATCATGAATCATCGATAAAGAAACCACTGACAAAACTTGAAAAAGTTTAACCAATCTCAATTTATGCTATATGCATTGCCAACAGTTTTTGGAACAACTTTAACTTTATAACCGGTATTACAATAAGGGACGTTTTCTCAAGGTCTGCTTAGCAGCCATTTATCCGTTAAGTTCTGGTAAAGAACCTTTTTTACCAGAACTTAACTGGCAGATGGCTGCGAAAATTTATAAATTTCCCAATGATGAAAATATTAAATCCTTTCCCGAAATACGTTTAAATTGTATTTGTCATTTAACGGCGAATTAAATATTATTTTAAGCACTCATGCACTAGCATGTATAAAACATCTCATTTCATTAAGGATAGTTTATATATTTACTTACAGAACTCCTGAACACCTGGTACAAACGAAAGATCCAATTGTCATGTTGACGTACGTGGGACCCTTCTGGCCACAATCGAAACATTGCTTATTACCACCACCGTTGGTCACTAGTTCTCTCAATACCTGCAGATACTTGTCATCCTGTTTCTTGCGAACCACAGCTGCCATTTCCGCAATTTGTAATGAATGTAACTGCTTAGAGGAACTAATTTGGGAATGAATGCTGTTGTTTTGTTGTTGCTTTTCCCTGCGTATTTGTTGTATTATATATGGTTCCGCAGTTGCCGTTTTGATCCCCGTGGCTGTTGCTGTTGCTGTTGCAAATTCAGCTTCACTGTCTGATGACGCAAATCGCTCTGTATCCGATGGTGGATTAGAGACGGACGTCCCTTGGGGATCCGTAATTTCGGAATGTAATGAAGAGTTGTAAACAAAAACGAATTGAATTTTGTTGCCTTGTTTTGTTTTTTCTTAAGTATTGGAAAAGGCGACACAGTTCTTTGAAAATTTATGTAAATTTTTGAAAATTAATTAATTTCACACGGTAGATTTTCCCATATAATTTTTATAATATTTTGCCCAGAATATAAACTCCAAACCACGTAGATTAAGAACACATAATATATGTATATTTGGGAGCACAAAATCACACAACTACACTTTTACGTACTCTGCGCAACCAACCAAACAACTTATTTATGCAACTGCCACTGCCACTGACACTTTTTACAATGAATCCGCATCAACCATACCAATTCATCGACAAGTAGTTAGGCACGTTAAATATTTGTGTGTATATGTATATATACTTGTAAATTTTTCTAATTATTTACACACTGCACTTTGCAAACAAACAAAACACCTTTTTATATATTATTATAATTACTTAAAAATATTGCTTTATGCTTTATATTTAACTGATGAATTTTCGCAATTGAAGCGGTAATTTCGCGTTTCTTGAGGAAAAGTTAGTTAATAAATATTAGCTAACAACAGATAACAATAAGGACCGTAATATAAATTCCACAACAATACATCAATAAGCCACCAAATCTAACAAATCTACTACCTCTGCTCTTTTTGCTCAACTGAAAAATAACTTTTGGACTAGTTAACGTCAAGAGAAATCTTCCGAGTCCAGTGTTGTCCAACGCACACTTAACACTACTTTTTTAAGGTACGGATAGTTTAGGCCATTTCAAAGTGGTGTGTTCTTTTCAGATTAAAGTAAATATTTATATTTTTTTGAATAATTGGCAGCATTTTCGTCGAATTTTAGCAAATAGGTTCACTATTAAAATCCTTTAAATCCCTTCGTTAAGCTTAATTAAAAAGCAATTACATGCGAGAGTGGAAAAAGTTTCAATACAACACTTTTGAATGCGTTTGCAGATCTTTGTAATGTTAATCTACGTTTAGGTATAGATTAAAGGTGTGATGGTGAAATTAACAACTCTTACATATGTTTATTATCAACATATTTATTATTGATGACAATATTATAAATAAGTTTTATAAATAAAATAATAACACAGAAAAATATTCAGTTTCGTACACCTTAATCGATGTATTTGTGATGTATATTATGGTTTCAGATAGTACCTACTGACATAATTAACAGGAACGCATTGTTGTGCATACGACAACCTAGCGGCGAGCTTCATAACAAAAGTATTTTTGCGGACTCATAGCCAAACCAATACGAAATGGAGGAAACAAAGGGGACAATCAAAGAACAACTTGGTTTTCAGTCACAATTCAACTGCAAAGTTAAGGAAAATTTAACGAGATTTGTCGTCCATCGTTTCACAAACAAATGTGTTATCCTAGTTACACAGTACGGGGGTATTCCAAATTTATACTTGGTTCAATTTGATGCGAACGATGAACATGACAAACGCATTTCACCTTTGGTAAGGCAGAAATTATTTATGAAAAATATTTTATAACGCTTGTACAATTTAGAATATATCGGAGCTACACACGTCGGTGCCAGTGACTATGAAATGCTTGTTGGGTGTTGACCAAATGGAAGTACGCGCCGGTATACAGTTCTTAATCAACAGAACTAAACTAAGCCAATGTAAAACTGAAATTTTAATCACGCTTGGACTGAGAGAAACTAACGGTGATGTCCTTAAAGAAATAGCAGATATTCTTGATAGAAAAGCGTTGTAGAATCTCTTGTTAATTTACTTATAATAAAATATTTTTTAAAGGCGAATTACTATATGTTGTACATACAAATAATTAAAATAACAATGAAACTCTATCTTAAATCCTCTTAGTCTAGAAATAACACGTTCAGCAGATCATTGCAAATATTTATTGAACGAAGCAGTTAAATAGGAAACAATGCACAAAACATATTAACCGATAGTTCTGGAAACTCGATCTGCAAATATTTTGGGCCTTGTAAATATTATTTCATAAAATTATAAAAATATACTAAATATTATACTTAGAAATCTACATCAAATCCAATAAATATAATTTTAATGATTATAACTAATGTTTTTCTTTTAATGCTTCATTCTTGTAATTTAATGTTCAAATACTATGTTATTAATAATTGTTCATATATCATAGAATAGTTAAACTAAATCCTATATTTTTCTTAAATCCAACACAAAAACGCTACCATCCGAAGCGCTGGCTCCCACTTTAGTGCCCTTGGAATTCCAACAGACCTCAAAAATACCACCTGTGCCTTTGTAACTGTGTACTAACTGTCCCGACTGAGTACTCCAAATATGTACACATTTATCGAAACTTCCTGACGCTAAATATTTTCCATCTGGACTAAATGCTACCGAATAGACAGGCTCTGTATGTTTCGTAAGAGTATGAATGCATGTACCACGCTCAACATCCCATAGACGTACGGTGGAGTCAAATGACGCGGAAGCAAGTATTAGATTCGTGTTAGGATTTTGTGTTCCTGGTCCAGTGGGAGACCATTTGATTGTATAGATTTCCTTAGAATGTGCTTGTAAATCATGACAGCATTTGTCTTGCTTCATACTCCAAATTTTCAGTGTCATATCGTCTGAGCAGGAGGCAAGCAATTGACCCTGTGGACACCACTTTATAGCGTTCACCTCATTAGTATGACCTTTAAATGTTTTAATGGGCATATCTGAGCCAAGACGACACACATGGATACGTTGATCAGTACTGCACGAAGCGAATGATACATTTGTTTGCCAATCAACATCGAGTGCGGGTGCATTGTGGAAAGAAAATTGTTGGTTGCATTGTCCAGTAGAAGCATCCCAGATTATAGTAGTTTTATCAACACCAGCCGATAGTATATAATTACCCCTTTTATTCCATTTTAATGCAAATATTGGACCTTTATGTTGACCGAGAGTTGATGCTAAGCGACCATCTGTTTTCCATATGCGTGCGTACCCATCATAACTGCCAGTAGCTAGCAAGGTGCCATCGCACTACAAAAATGTAAGTTTTTAAATGTGTACATTTTTATTTGCAAACAATATAATTTTTAAGCATTTACGTGTACCTACATTCCAATCTAATGATGTAACGTCTTTGTTGCTTGGAACTTCTGCACCTCCCTTTTGAATGCAATGTCGTAAAACTAATTGATTAGGGCTACTGGTTGCATCAGACATATCCCATATGCGTGCAGTGCTATCACCAGAACCACTTGCAAGAAGGTCTCTGCTGGGATTCCAGGCACATATGAATACTTCGCTCTCATGTCCACGTAAAACTGTTGCTTTTGAGGCAGGTATCTCAATTCCTTGATCGATATCCATTGGTTCTGTTCCTGTTGTTGAAGTAGTATTACCCAATTGTATCTGGGTCAAAATATCAGAGCTGCCTGGAGCTGGGTTATTATTAGCAGCACTGCCGCTTGAAGTAGTAGTAGTACCAGCTCCTGAAATATTTGTTCCAGTTGTTGAACCGGTCACTACTGAATTTGTGGTTGTTGTTGGTTCATTGACATTAGCGTTAGTGCCCAAGGTAATGCCGTTGTTGACATTTGTATTTGTTGTAAGATCATTTGTGGTTAAAGAGCTGCCAGATGTTGTTTCCGAGGGGTTGGCCTTTTTATTTCCTGTTGAAGATGTGTCATTAGTTGTCCCAGTTGTAGAATTAGCAGTTCCAACGGAGGGTGCGCCAGATGTTGTACTATTTGCAGCTGAATTAGTATTACTATCAGTTTCATTAGAGTCAGCAGATGCGGATGGAGCTCCTCCCGAGTTTTGTTCATTGTTTGTCGAAGCTCCTGGAGCATTACCCTCGGATTTTACTTCCGATTTTACGACACCACCTGTTGTCGTCGACGATGCAGCTGTGCCACTGCTGTCCGTAATGGCTTTCCCAGGTTCTGATTTTACTGCTGCTGGTTTTGGTGGCTTTACTTCGGGCATAACGGCATCAATTAAACTTAATCCTTCAACTGAACGTCCAGCTTCACCATCCTCTCCAACGCTCCATTCAACTTCTGTATACATTAGGCCTTTCTGAAGAATAGTGAGGAGAGCAGCCGGTGGTACCAAAGCGCCATTTATGTTGCTTTGTGAAATATGAGATTCCACACCAAACACAAAAGCCGAATGTACAAAACCTATTTAATGTTGACATTTTTAAAAATTTTGTGATATTTAGTGAAAAATATAACATTTTACCAGATTCTTGCAGATATCTATAAACCAAAAAGTTTACTTCGTCGCTGGAAAAACTCATTTTACGGCTACACTTCTTAATGTTCTGTCTACACTTTTTTATATATCCTTATACTAATATTTTCATCGAAACTTTTTCTTCCGTTTATTCTACATTATATCATGCATATTTTAGTGATATTTTTTAGTTGTATGCATAATTTAAGATATACAAAGGCTAAAATTAATCAATTCCGCGACTTTAACACTCACCGCATTTTTGACGTCTTATTGACTTTTTATGTTACGTTTTTAAGTTAGCTGTGAAACGTAAAATAATTGATGTCACATAACGAAAATATATAGTAATTAACGAAATATACGTAGCACTAATAAAAAAATCAAGACACATTTTATTTAATATTATCCAAATTGTATTGTATGTTTCCTATTTTTACATTTAATTATTTATGTTTGTGTTCTAACAACTTTATTTAAATTTTTTACATGCAACATACAAAAGTTGGGCATCACTTGCAGATGTGGCTATTGCGACTTGTCCATATACACCCCGGAAAAGGGAATTTCCGGGCCATCTATGCACAATGGAAAAACAAAATTCATACCAAACGAATAACAATTAATAGCGGGATTCTGTAACCAGTCTCTAGTCTCTATTTGAGACATTTTGAGGCAAAGTCTCAATTTGAGACTAGTTACTATTCACTAAACAGTCTCTAGCGTTAGTCTCAAAATATTGAGACCTGGTAGTTAGCAGGTGTCACAATACTAAAAAGAACTCTTGTTTGCCATTTTGAATATACTGAATAGAGATCATCATATCAATATCAATTATATATCAATATCAATTATACATAAATTTCGTAAATATTATGAAACAAAGTCAACATATATTTTTATTTTCATTGATAATTATGTTTTTTGACTATGTTATAGAAAATATAATATTTGTTATCGACATATTTATTTTCATTCAAGTGTAAAAACATTTCTGAATAATGAAATGTAATAGATTTTGTGACTGTCACTTACAGAATAGCAATATCATCTCAAGTCTCAAAAATTGTCTCTAACTTAAAATCTCAAATTTAGAGACTTGAGACTGTCTCAAGTTACAGAATCGCACGGTAAGAGTAAAAAGATATTATATTTATGACCATCTCTTTTTTATTTTTATTGTATTTATTAAAAATATATCATAAAAACTAATTTCAAAGCACAGAAAAGTCAAGCATTTCGAAATATTAACATATTAAAAGAGGAAAGGCGAATAAACAATTTTACAAAAAGGAAAGTTAACAATAGAAATCGGCAAAAGCATAAATTTGTGGGTTTTTTGCGTTTCAACAGGTAGCTCTTATTTCATAATAATTTAAATGACTAATAATTCTCTTAAATATGTATATCTTAAATGAATACAAAGACGAAATTTTTCAAAGGTAAGCTTCTGGCAGAGAACCTATATAATAAAGAGGGGTTTCACGGCGCGAAGAACGTAAAAATATTTTTGGCTAACTCGCTCAGGATGGACGAGTTTCACCACTGCCAGCTCGGCAGGAGAAACTTTAGAGTTACGCCAGATAACATAAAGCATAGAGAAGGTGCAAATTGAAATCTGTGTGATGTTCGTTTGCGCGGCTAACAGAGCTGATAGATTCATAGTACGGAATTCACCATTTTCGCTGCTATTTAGCAGTGTGGCGTTTGAAACACCACATTTATATATATAATTACAGATTATTTATTAAGATAACTCAAAAGACTTCTTCACTTGTTGGCGTCTATACAAGAAGTGACGCTTCTTAAAACTAAAAGCTTAGAATTCAGTTGAAACTGTAAATTTCCAGGAAGAATATAAAGAGAATGAAATAATAGAATAACTGACAAACAGTGCTGCCAGATGTGGTACGACTTGTCTGTGTGCCCACAGCAGAATTGAGCACGTTCTCTGGCTGAAATATATGTAAAATGAATGAATTCATGCGACAATAAAGAGAACTGCTTTGAGGAAAAATATACAAAGTCACACAGAGAATGTAAAAAAGCATTCTCTGAATGACATATGCATGCTTATTTTGTATTATAATATATGAACCATTGTTTTCCGAAAAATGGTAAAAATTTTATATTATAAAATTAAATAAATTATTATTTAAAAAATTATGTTATTTTTGACTAATACAAAATGAACTTGAATGTGCTCATATAAACACTTCCATTCATTCCTTTCATTTCTTCAAAAAAAATTAATGACCTTCATAAAATATGCATATTCGCATTATTTCGTTATCATTTCCATATTCGTAGCAATAGAATTTCTATGGCATACACATATGTATGTATGTACATATATTATTTCTTTGGCACATTTGTCTGTATGTTTACGAAAGCAAATGCGAGCCACATACATATGTACATACATTCATAATAACAAGTGGCGCACGCATCTTTCGCATGGCCGAAACTCACTCTTTGTCAAAGAGTCAATGTGTCGAAGCACTGGCGCGACGAAAAAAATAACCGCCAATTGTCACCGCTTCCCTTGTTGCTGTACAGCTCCGCCTACAAACCAGCGTAAATATGCATGTATGTTTGTGCGTGAGCTTGAATACATACCGACGCTGATTTTTGCGAGTCACGGAAAAATACTTTAGAATTGACAAATATTGTAAATCGACAACGCCTCTGTTGCCACTTTTGTCACTTCTTTCTGTGAAGAAGCATCAGAAAGTTGTTCAATTTATGATTTTTAGCTTTTGCCATCGTCGCGAAAAGGCGCTTGTTGGCAAAGGCATGCTCGGGGCGATGTTATGGCATCTGTTTTTATGAATGAAGCGAGGTCGCTTGTGGAATTTGCGCCTGCGTTTATGAATGAAGTTGTTTTTGTTGTAAAATTTACTACATTTGGGCTTCGCCAATTCGGCTGCCATATTGACTTGCCATGCTTATACTATTTGAGACAATTGTTGTTTTCGTAGAACAATGTTTAAATTTTTTCTTGGTGACATATTCACATGTGTACGCATATGTATGTTTGTATGCTTGTGCATTATGAATGTATGAACATGCAGATCAATGTGCGCAGATGTAATATCCCTCATCGAGACCCTCGGGTCTGGCCAGGCATATTTTGTTTTTAAATGTTATTTAAATATATTTAGAGTGTAGCAAACGACTTGCGCTTACAGGTAGCTTCCTAGAATTTTATTGTGTATAGAATTCAGAAAAAAAATTCAAGGATATCGTATCGAAAAGGACGAAAAAAGGATATTATAATACTACACCGTAGTGCACCAATGGTGCTTGGCTAGACCCCATATATTTTGTATGAAAATATATGAACTTTGGTATGTTTCTATCACTTCGCACGGTTGATTCAGAGAACATAAAACATACTTTACGTTCTCTGGTTGATTTATCTGTTTTCAGGTTCGTTACATGTCCAAATTGGTTTGTATGTTTATCTAGGTCAAATACTTTAGCCGCTAGAGCGTTTTAAAGGTTAAGAAAAATGTAATTTTTCTCAAAATGTTACATTTTTTGTGAACGCTATTGCCACGCCCCTGGTAGGGTTAGAGGGGAGGTTGAGGGCTTTCCTGAAAGCCCCAGGGGTGAGCTAACGTGCAAAATGGTTTTGATCCCCCCCAACCCCATACCTCCGCAACTGTAGTGAAACAAAAAGCAGGACATGGTGAAAACCCATTTTCGCCTATTGCCACGCTCCCGGTGGGGCCTTGGGGGCGAATTATACATTTCCTGAAAGCTCTTTAAATTACCTAACGGGTGCAATTTATTTGAGGTCTAGGTCAAATACTTTAGCCGCTAGAGCGTTTTAAAAGGTTAAGAAAAAATATAATTTTTCTCAAAATTTTTTTTCAAACGTGAACAAGGCAGTCAATTTGATTTCAACCAAATCGAGAGGTAAGAAATTTCAAAATAGTATCTATATTGTACATATGTACATATATGAGCGTAAATACAACACGTATACAAATGTATGTAAACACTACTTGGCCTAGCCAAGCACCATTGGTCTCGACTAAGTGTATCAGACCATTGGTCTCGACCAGGGATATAATGATACGTGATAAAAACATGATTTGAATTTCTGAACGCGCACATGCATATACATATGTACATACGTTCATATGAGCATGTGCAGAGATTTAAGATTAATTTGATAGAAAATGTATATACATATGTACATACATACAGCTGCGATCAAATTCTTAGAAGTGTGCCAACATAGAAGAAGAACTGTTAAAAAACTATAAGATATCACTTTTATAAAAAAAAAACTATTTTTACCATAAAAGCCCTAACAGTAAGTAAAACAAATCACAAAAAAAACTCATTGTTTAATTAGTTTCAGTGAATTATAAATATATTATATGAAAAAATATGAGGAATTTCGGCGGTCAAAAACTTAGTAGTGTAACAAATTAACTCGAAATTTCGACAAAATGTAGTAAAATTTTTTGTTTTTACATTTTTTTTAGTTGCATATTGTCTTTTAATGAAATTAATATTTCGTTCCTTTAATTAGTGGAATATATTCAGGTGGCTATCAAGAGGTTTGGGAGGCTCTCAAGGACCGCTATGACAACAAAAAGCAGCTAGCGGAAATACACGTATCCCGTTTTCTTAACCTAAAGCCAGCTACCATTGAGTCATTACAATCGTCATTGACCATTGTGGATACGGTTCATGAATCGCTGCGTGCATTGCGTGTTATGGACATCCCTATAAATCAGTGGGACGCATTGGCTATACCAATCGTGGTGGCTAAGCTTCCAGTAACTAAGCGTGACTGGTGTATGAGGTGCTCAACTACAGAGATACCACAGTTAGAAGACTTATTGAAATTTCTGAAAGACGTGCTCATAGCCTAGCTCCTGAACCATCGGTCTCAGTAGTAGCTTGCCGTCAGCAACGACCACTGAGGGCGCATGTGGCTACTACGGATGCCGCTCTGTGCGCTCATTGTGGGTTTGCCAAGTGTCCTGCAATATTGGCTCTTAGCATCGAGCAACGATTTAAAGTCCTTAAAAGATTGAAATTGTGTTACAACTGCTTACGTTCGAGTCATTCCTATCGTCAGTGTTCGTCTGGTAATTGTCGAAATTGTGGTCGCAAGCACAACACAATCCTATGCCGTGACAACAAGACGTCAACGTTTTCTTCTACGACTACGCCAGCCGTATGCAGTGAGTACCTGCGGCCAATCACAACAGCATAACCAGCCGCACCAGCAAAGCCTCTCCACCAGCCTCTCGCTGTCAATCCAAAGCCGATAACTCTTTTAGCAACAGCGCGTGCATATGCCTTTGGAGAAGCATTGGTGCAGCGAGAGGCACGAGTTCGGTGTGATCCCGGAGCACAGGTTAGCTTTGTAACGGATCGTCTAGCAAACTGTTTGCAGCTATATCGACGAAAATGTGACGTGATGGTAGAAGGTGTAGGCGCGACTCATAGAAGATGAAGTCATCGGTGGAAGACCAGACGAACCTTTTGCCCAGCGTACCCGTTTCGGATGGGTGGTGTTTGGTCCAGCAGCAGTGACCTTTCCTGCAAAGGAATCATTGCTCACACTCACCACTTCGCTAGACAGGGAGGACCGCCGGTTGGAGGAACTGGTGTCAAAGTTCTGGCAAATGGAGGAAATAGCGGTGGTTGACGATCTGCCAGAGAACGAGTGTGAGCAGATTTTCGATACCACTCATAACCGTACCCCAGACGGCCGTTATGTGGTACAGTTACCCTTGCGGCGAAAGTCAACGGAACTGGGTGACTCGTACACACTGGCATTACAGCAATTTCATAGACTAGAGCGTCGTATAGTCCTTAGAGAAAACTACATTTCATTTATGAGAGAGTATGCAGCACTTGATCACATGGAGATAGTACAACCACCTTACAATCACTCAAATTGCTATTACATTCCTCATCATGCGGTCACAGCAAAGTTTCGCGTGGTGTTCAACGCTTCGGCACCTACCAGCACTAGAATCTCACTGAACGATGTTCAACTAGTAGGTCCAACGCTTCAGGATTCGTTGAGTATTATACTTTTACGTTTTCGTCGCTATCGAGTGGCGATAACTGCGGATATAGAGAAGATGTTCAGGCAAGTACTGGTTGCACCTAGACATCGCCACTATCAACGAATTATATGGCGTGAGTCTCCTGCAGACGATATCCGAGTACATCGCCTGAAGACTATCACATATGGTATGGCATGCAGTCCTTACAATGCGGTACGAACCCTGCAACAATGTGCTTATGACAATTCCGCTGTGGTTCCTGACCTACAATAAGCGGCTCGTGCTCGAACTGCGATATTAACTTCGTTTTATGTTGACGACTTTTTGACAACTTGTGAAAGCGTCACCAATGCAGTGGAGCTGGCTAAAAATGTGGACGCCGTTTTATCCGCGGGAAAGTTCACCCTAAGAAAATGGAATTCGAACGATAGTCAGATGATGATGCGTTTATCTAATGAGCAGTCTCTTTCTAGCTAAGTATATCTTCCATCCTGGGGAGGCTTCCGTTTTGGGCTTAAGATGGGACGCACTGTCGGATCAGTTATTCTTTCGCGGCGATCTACGTCAAAGAGGAGAGATACCCACGAAGCGCCGTGTACTCAGCGAGGTGGCACGACTCTTTGATTCTACTGGATTGTTGTCGCCTGTTATCGTAACTGGGAAATATTCATTCAGCGACTGTGGTCTGCCGGTCTATCTTGGGACTCACCCTTACCTGACGATCTTTGCCGCGAATGGCTGAAGTATCGGGCACAGCTTCCAGAACTTAATCAAATTCGAATCAAGCGATGGATGGGCATGATTCCACGCGTTGAAACATCATTTCACGGGTTTTGCGATGCAAGCTCACACGCGATGGCATCACATTCGTTCTGCTCATAACCCAGCTGATTGTGCCAGTAGAGGAATCACACCTGGCGAGCTACTGGTACATCCACTTTGGTGGCATGGACCTAAGGAGGCAGAGATGATCTATTTGGACAGTAATAATGTTCCTCTCAGCAAGGATGCGTCAGATGTCTTACTCGCCGAAAATCGAAATACGAACAAATTGATTGCACTCGTGTCACATCCGTTATATACACGTCGTCCAAACGGACACGCTATCCTCTTAACTGAACGGTTCAGTAATATCACTCGATTGTTGGGAACGGTGGCAATTATACTACGTTGGTTAAGAAACCGTCGATACCTTCGCCAACCGGTTATCAGTGCTCAGGAACTGGACGACGCACTATACACTATAATCCGTTTAGAGCAAGAGGAGCATTTTGCAGATGAAATCCGTCAATTGAAGTCTAAATCAGGTTTGACATCTTCCAGTCGAATAATGCTTTTAAATCCCTTTATAGATAAGAACCGAATACTACGTGTTGGAGGACGCATTCACAAGGCTGAACTAGGACATGATCAACGATTCCCTATTATTTTACCAAAATAAAAGCCGTTGTCAAGCTTTTACTACACCAGGTACATGAAGCTACACTGCACAGAGGGGCGCAGTTCATGCTACACACTCTTCGTCGCCGCTTCTGGATTTTGAGTTCCAGGCAAGCAGTCAAAGGTTCCATCCATAACTGTGTAGTGTGTCGGCGCCACAGAGGGGAAGTCCTGAAGCAGCAAATGGCATCCTTACCCGGGCAGAGGATTAGAGCCGCTAGACCGTTCATTTCATCTAGTGTCGATAACTCTGGGCCTTTTACACTACGAATCGGAATGAAACGCTCTCGAATGCTTATCAAAACGTATCTCACAATTTTCGTTTGTATGGCTGTACAAATGAGCATCCTCCCCCGACCTCAACACACACACACCCCAACGATTCAAACTGGCATCACTAACACGCAACCTTCACCACACCACATCGATTCAAAACTTACATCACTAACACGCAATCTTCACCACACCACACCACACTTACAACCCACATTCTACACCGACACCCACACTTACACACATATGCATCATTCTATCCAGCATCAACGGGGATAAAGAAGGACCGATGACCAGATATTCCAATCAGTTCGTTAGCGACACTACCAGCGATCGGTCTTACGTTTACCCATCCCGCGTCTATCCGCCGTCATCCCGTTGCGAAACCAACCGCGTTATTCCATTATTTTGTACCATTTTGAAGAACGTGTTTTTCTTTTAATTCGCATCGGTTAAGCAAAGCCATAAAGCATTTTTTAAATAAAAATTAGACAAAACCTCTTTTTTCGGCATTGAGTGCGTTTTTCTTAATTTGGTAGTGAAAAAAAAAATATATAAAAGGTGAGTGCACTATTCCAACATGGTCCTTCGAGCCTACAGAAAGGCACATTGGTATAAACAGTGAAGTGAGTGACAAAAACTATATATATGTATACATATATAAAGGTTCCAAAAGTGAACATATAAGCATATAAAACATACACATAACAGCATAAAACAAAAAAAAAACAAAAAAGTAATTAAAAGTGCGGTGAACCTAAAGCGCAGTGAAGTGCACACAATTACAAAACCAAACGAAGAAAAAAAAACAAATAAACGTGCATACAAGTGCAAAACAAACAGAAAAAAAAGAAGGGAAAACAGTGAAATTTAATACAAAAATCAATAACTCCAAAAACAACACAACAATTAAAACTCTGCTAACAAAACGGGCGCTAAATTTAAAAAATCGGGCGCGAAACTTAAAAACAAAAAAAAAATATAAATAATAAAAATAAAATAAAAAATCATTTAAATTAATAACCAAAAGAACCACTAACACTGGAACAGAGGAGAAGAAGCAGCTCAACAACAGTGGGAACACCAAGATCGCACACGGACCCAGTTTTCTTACAGACAGAACTCCCCAAAATCCCCTGAGGGAACTTAAAGTGAGTGTATCCATTCCACTTTTAATTTATCATTATATATGTATGTATATATGCACTAAATCCGTTTAATAAAAACGGTTAGTAAAAGCTCGGCGGTAAAATCAAGTACCGATATAAGCGCAATACAATACACCAAGGCTGTACACATTGAGGTGGTTGATGACCTATCGTCGCAAGCCTTTCTAGATGCCTTCACTCCTTTCGTCAGCCGACGCGGTCACTGTCGGGATTTATATAGTGATAATGGGACAGCGTTTGTTGGTGCCATTCAACTCTTGAAGGAAGATATTGCAGCATGGCAGGGTGAGAATAATCAGCGATCGTTAGCAAATTCGGGCACGCAATGGCATTTCATAACACCCAGTGCTCCGCATCAAGGAGGCCTCTGGGAGGCTGCGGTGAAATCCGCTAAGCACCATTTGGTACGCTGCGTAGATGCGCAGGTCATGTGGTATAGTCAGTTACAGACGCTGGCAGTAAGAATAGAAGCCTGTCTTAACTCCCGTCCAATTACACCACTTTACGACGACCCTGAAGAGAAACTTGCCCCCTACCCCTGGTGATTTCCTGATTGGGTCTCCACTACTGGCAGTTCCCGAACCAGATATCAAACATATCCCTAGCAACCGATTGAAGCAATGGCAATGGATACGTCATATATAAGAGATATTTTGGGAGCGATGGAGTGAGGAGTATCTAACCATTCTGCAGAGACGAAACAAATGGCTTTGGCGCACGAGGAATATAAAGGTGGATGATATCGTCCTAGTCAAACAAAAGAATCTGCCTCAAACTCACTGGTGCCTGGGTCGAGTGACAACAGTACATCCCGGAGCTGATGGAGTCGTCCGCAATGTCACGTTGAGAACAGCTCGAGGATACATGAAACGAGCCGTCCAGAAACTATGTCTTTTGCTAGAGAAGGAAGATTTCGAGTCGACCGACTCGACCGGGCAGGATGTTTAGAATTATTTACGTTAGTTTTAAGCTTATTTTCTAATAATATTAAGTCTGTTCTGGCAATACTGTTTTATCTAAGCTTTCTATTCCTCATCTCTCTTTTAACATACATTTCTGTTTGATATTACCTTTGATTGTTAATATTTCGAAGTTACGGTATTTTAAATTCTTTTGTACTCCTATAAATATCGGAGGTCATGTATGTAAAACGCTCTTCTCTGATTGTAATTCAGTGTTGATGGTACTCATCTCAATAAAGCATTGAGAACTCTACCCGCTGGTAAAATTAATTATTTAACATATATTATTTCTCTTCATACTCACTGGTTGAGTATGTGCCAGAACTGTTAAAAATGTTAACATTTCACAGCGTGAATTCTGTGGTTGTGTTGGTTGACTGACAGTCTGTCGCGCTCTATGTGTTCAGCACATTAGCCGACGGTACCAGACGGAGATATCAATTTAAACCAGCAATTTGTTAAATTAATAAATAACCTAAAAAAAGCGTGTTTCTTGTGATAATGAAAACTCAAAGGCTACATACATATATATAAATAAATAAAAATAAATTAAAAATAGCAAAGAAGTTCTCTCTCAAATTCTCATAGTACGACTATACAAAGAACAAGCCTTCAGCAGAATATTGTAATTTTTTACTGAATAAAGCTGTTACATAGCAAACAAAACACAAAATATATTAACTGTGCGATTCTGTACTGTAATACAGTCTCAAGTCTCTAAATTTGAGATTTGAAGTTAGAGACAATTTTTGAGACTTGAGACGATTTTGCTATTCTGTAAGTGACAGTCACAAAATCTATTACGTTTCACTATTCTGAGATGTTTTTGCACTTGAATGAATATAAATATGTCGATAACAAATATTAAATTCTCTATAGCATAGTCAAAAAAAATTTTTATCAATAAAAATAAAAATATATGTTGACTTTCTTTCATAATATTTACGAAATTTATGTAAAGTTGATTTATTTTTATACTTTTCGTGTTTGAGTTGCTTACAAAATATAAAAAAACAACAAACGATTAATATCTATGATGATCTCTATTCAGTATATTCAAAACGGCAAACAAGAGTTGTTTTTAGTTTTCTGACCTGCTAACTATCAGGTCACAAATTTGAGACAATATTTTAAGACTAACGCTGGAGACTGTTTAGTGAATCGTACCTAGTCACAAATTGAGACTTTACCTCAAAATGTCTCAAATAGAGTCTAGAGGCTGCTTACCGAATTCCACTATATGTTAAATAGATGAAGATTTCCCCGCGACTTATGGCTACTTGTCGCAGAACCTGCAATTGCACAAGAAGCTACGCCCATGTTATATAAGTCCTCCTTGGTCCTTGGCACTACTTGCCTTGCTTATCAGCCAGTTTATTCCTGGCTATACCTTTGTGATCCGTCCCCTAGAAAAGGTGCACTTGTTTACATTCCGTTCTGTTCAGCCGTTCAATACACTCCAGCATCAGTAGCGATTTGATCTCGTAGGTAGATATTGGTCTAAGTGCCGCTTGACCGTCGCTAAGTATGGTTATACGGTTGTCCCGTTAGAAGTTTTTCTCTCCTGATCATGGTGTACAACCACCTGACAATCCTTGGCTTGCAGCCCCAGGATTTACTAGCTAATCGATTGCACACCATTAGTGTTTTAGTAGCAAGGTCAGGTCAACATGCTGCTTCCATCGCAGAGTGGAATCACGTTGATCATGATATTTTTCCATATTAGTCATCTCTACCTCTCTGTCCTCCAAGGGGTTGATATTCAGTTAAACCCCACTGCAGAATTGTTGTTGTTGTTGTTCTACCGGTTATCAATCCCCGTTAGAATGGTAAGGGCTATCCATGTTGTCGTCGACGTCATCTAGCGGTAGGCCCAGGAAACGTGCTACTTCGACGGGGTCGGACAAAAGGGAAAGGGGTGTTAGATAAGTAGGGTTGGCAGGGCATGTAAAGAGGTGGTCAATGTCATGCGGAGACTCATTGCAAGAATGCCATTCACTGGAAGGGAGTCGGTGAAGGTGTTGATAGCTCCACTGTGAATGGCGGTCAGTACCTGTCGGAAGTCAGTTACGTCCGAAGTCCGGTCGGCGTACTGTACGATCTCGTCGACGTAGTTAAGGAAAGACCTCTTGAAGCTCCTAGGAGGCGGTTCTGCTCCAAGTAGGTGGCCTCATCTGCGTACCACTGCATCCAGGTAATTGAGGACCGGCCGACCGATTGCCTTGTATGTTGCCAACAACGTTTCTTTGTCTTTTCCTCATGTGCTGCCGACTACCGACTTGAGGATTTTGTTGCGGTTCTGTACCTTGGCGATAATCGCGGTCGTATGGGGAGTATGGGGAGGAGCATAGACTATCAAAAGTTACATCTAAAATCTTAGGATTATTTCCAGTCGGAATTTTGACGCCATCGACTGCAATATTAAGTTCAAGTCTATACTCCTTCGTCGTCGTCGTTCGTAAAAATGGTCGCTGTGGATTTGGTGGGGGAAAGTGTGAGGTTCCGTACAGTGAGGAAACGAGAAAAGTCGGAGCGGTAGTTGTTCACTTTTGAACACATGCCATCGATTCCATTGCCCGACGTCATTATCGTGCAATCATCTGCGTACGAGGTTATGGAAACCCCCTCTAGTGGCTGTGGGAGTTTCGAGATGTAGAAGTTAAACAACAACGGGGGGAAGACACCACCCTGCAGAACCCCCTGTTTAATTTCTTCTCAGTTTAGATGCTTCACCTCGAAATAGTACGGATGATTGTCGACCGCACAGGTAGTTCATGATCCACCTCTTCAGTCCTGGAGGAAGCGTAGTTTTCTCGATGTCCTACTTTAGCCTTGTGAGGTTGACTGTGTCAAAAGCTATTGATAAGTCCAACGCTACGAGGATCGTTCTCTCACAGGGGGGTTTCTGGTTGAGGCCACGAACTATCCGAGCCTTTATGACGCTAAGTGCTGTGGTGGTGCTGTACACTTTTCGCCATCTATACTGGTGGTGCTCGCGGACTTCAGGTGCTCTATCCATTTCGTCCGCTTATGATGGTTTACCATTTGCCGAATCTCTAAATTGAGATCCCTTATTCGGAGATCCCCGGTATGGCATGGCGTAAGGTATCGTGCTCATTAGCTAAACTGGCTGCTTCGGCTGGGAAATTGGGACGGACATCCGTTATTCTTTCAGCCGGGATAAAGCGAGCGGTAGCTGCTGCGATCACCTTGCGGAATCGACGTTCGCCAACACATATGGGTAGAGCGTTGAAGGTGCTCTCAGTGAATTCTGTGAAGCCGACCCAGTTAGCTTTGTTAAAGTGCGGTTGTCCACAGAAACAAAATCGGGAGGTTTCTCGATCGAGATAATTATGGGCAGATGGTCTGATGCGAGAGTTAGCATAGGTCGCCAGGTTATGCTATTTATCAGACCACCACTAGCAATGGTAATATCGGGCGAGCTATTACAGGTGCCCATAACTCTGGTTGGGGCTTCGTCATTCATTGTGCAGAATGTCGACTCGTCAATCTGTTCCGCCACTTCCATTTCCCTACGATCGTTTGACAGGCTAAGTGCGCGTTAAAGTCGCCTACTACCAGACGGTTTTCACCACGAAGTAGCGCGCCTATATTCGGGTGTTATCATGTAGGGCAACATGGAACTGGGGGGATGTATATATTAAATATTTAGACCTCGACATCGCCTGACCGGATACCTATACCCTGACATTCTAGGGTAGTATCTCTGCGGTCGATGTTTTCATCGATTAGACGATACTGCACGGTGTTGTGTAATAAGAAGGCTAGGCCACCACCATTATCTCGCTCGCGATCCTTACGTATAAAGTTGTAACCGGCACAACTCAGAAGATCTGAGCGGTTGTTTAACTTGGTTTCTGGTGATGCTGGGGGTGAGGGAGTCGCGTGTAGGTGGTGTTTGTTGCAGCTGCAGAACCCACAGGGGCGGTTGTCGTACTGTGAGTCAGAGTGGGAGCTATGTTGCCTGCTTGAGCTCCTGGGGACCGGGGAAGTCCTCTGTTGGCCACTCGGGGTGAGTGGCGCCGCGGCTGTAGATGCTGTTATCGTAGTATTGCGTAGGCAACATGGGGCCACGTAACTCGTGGTCCACTTCCTGTGAGTCTTAAGGCCTGAGCAGGTCTTAAGATGTCTCCATCCATTGCATGTGTTACACCTGGCCGAGGTGGAGTTTGGATGGCTCCGGGCCCGGGTTGGACTCAATGCCAGCACGAGTCAGGAGAATACGGAGCAACCCTGCTGCAAGGCATTGCTCCAATGATGACAAACAAAGATTAACACCTACCAATCCAAACGGGGTTAGATCTGCACAATCTCTTAGCAAGGCTTACACCCTTTTGTTGTCAAAAGCATCTTCGATGTCTAGGAAGATGCATAACATTACTCCGTAATCTCCAAAATTAGCAGGTTCAGAACAGTATTAGTTGTCTGCCCGCTCCGTAAGCCTGCTGCTTTGCATGCAGTGGTGCAATTTTAATATTAACCGGTAGTTCTGGAAACTTCCATCTGCAAATGTTGTGGGCCTTGCATATATTATTTTACAAAATTATAAAAATATACTAATCATTGTGCCTTGAAATCTACATCAAAGCAAAAAAATATATTTTTAATGCTAATGCTTTTAATGTTTCATTTTTTTAATATAAAATGTTCAAATGCTTATAATAATTGTTAATATATCAGCTAATATTTAAACTAAATTCTAGATTTTTCTTAAATCCAACACAAAAACGCTACCATCCGAAGCGCTGGCTCCCACTTTAGTGCCCTTGGAATTCCAACAGACCTCAAAAATACCACCTGTGCCTTTGTAACTGTGCACTAACTGTCCCGACTGAGTACTCCAAATATGTACACATTTATCGAAACTTCCTGACGCTAAATATTTTCCATCTGGACTAAATGCTACCGAATAGACAGGCTCTGTATGTTTCGTAAGAGTATGAATGCATGTACCACGCTCAACATCCCATAGACGTACGGTGGAGTCAAATGACGCGGAAGCAAGTATTAGATTCGTGTTAGGATTTTGTGTTCCTGGTCCAGTGGGAGACCATTTGATTGTATAGATTTCCTTAGAATGTGCTTGTAAATCATGACAGCATTTGTCTTGCTTCATACTCCAAATTTTCAGTGTCATATCGTCTGAGCAGGAGGCAAGCAATTGACCCTGTGGACACCACTTTATAGCGTTCACCTCATTAGTATGACCTTTAAATGTTTTAATGGGCATATCTGAGCCAAGACGACACACATGGATACGTTGATCAGTACTGCACGAAGCGAATGATACATTTGTTTGCCAATCAACATCGAGTGCGGGTGCATTGTGGAAAGAAAATTGTTGGTTGCATTGTCCAGTAGAAGCATCCCAGATTATAGTAGTTTTATCAACACCAGCCGATAGTATATAATTACCCCTTTTATTCCATTTTAATGCAAATATTGGACCTTTATGTTGACCGAGAGTTGATGCTAAGCGACCATCTGTTTTCCATATGCGTGCGTACCCATCATAACTGCCAGTAGCTAGCAAGGTGCCATCGCACTACAAAAATGTAAGTTTTTAAATGTGTACATTTTTATTTGCAAACAATATAATTTTTAAGCATTTACGTGTACCTACATTCCAATCTAATGATGTAACGTCTTTGTTGCTTGGAACTTCTGCACCTCCCTTTTGAATGCAATGTCGTAAAACTAATTGATTAGGGCTACTGGTTGCATCAGACATATCCCATATGCGTGCAGTGCTATCACCAGAACCACTTGCAAGAAGGTCTCTGCTGGGATTCCAGGCACATATGAATACTTCGCTCTCATGTCCACGTAAAACTGTTGCTTTTGAGGCAGGTATCTCAATTCCTTGATCGATATCCATTGGTTCTGTTCCTGTTGTTGAAGTAGTATTACCCAATTGTATCTGGGTCAAAATATCAGAGCTGCCTGGAGCAGGGTTATTATTAGTAGCACTACCGCTTGAAGTAGTAGTGGTACCGGCTCCTGAAATATTTGTTCCAGTTGTTGAACCGGTTACTACTGAATTCGTGGTTGCTGTTGGTTCATTGACATTAGCGTTAGTACCCGCGTTAATGCCGTTATTGACATTTGTATTTGTTGTAAGTTCATTTGTGGCTAAAGAACTGCCAGATGTTGTTTCGGAGGGGTTGGCCTTTTTATTTCCAGTTGAAGATGCGTCACTAGTTGTCCCAGCTGTACTATTAGCAGTTCCGACGGATGGTGCAACAGACGTTGAACTATTTGCAGCTGAATTAGTATTACTATCAGTTTCATTAGAATCAGCAGATGCGGATGGAGCTCCTCCGGAGTTTTGTTCATTGTTTGTTGAAGCTCCTGGAGCATTACCCTCGGATTTTACTTCCGATTTTACAACACCACCTGTTGTCGTTGACGATGCAGCTGCGCTACTGCTGTCCGCACTGGCTTTCCCAGGTTCTGATTTTACAGCTGCTGGTTTTGGTGGCTTTACTTCGGGCATAACGGCATCAATTAAACTTAACCCTTCAACTGAACGTCCAGCTTCACCATCTTCTCCAACGCTCCATTCAACTTCTGTATACATTAGGCCTTTCTGAAGAATAGTGAGAAGAGCAGCCGGTGGTACCAAAGCGCCATTTATGTTGCTTTGTGAAATATGAGATTCCACACCAAACACAAAAGCCGAATGTACAAAACCTATTTAATGTTGACATTTTTAAAAATTTTGTGATATTTAGTAAAAAATATAACATTTTACCAGATTCTTGCAGATATCTATAAACCAAAAAGTTTACTTCGTCGCTGGAAAAACTCATTTTTGCTCTCAATGTTCAGACTTTTTCCAATATCCTTTTACTAATATTTTCCTCGAAATTTTTTCTCGCGTTTATGATACGTTATTATCATGTAACGTTTAGAGATATTTATTTAGGTTTATGCATAATTAAAAACATACAAAAGCCAAAATTAATCAATCCTGTGAATTTAACTTATTGCATTTTTGACGTGTTATTTTATTTTACGTCATGAAGTTAGCTGTGAAACGCAAAATAATTGATATCACATTATGGGAATCTTCAGCATTTAGCGTAATTATACGTAACACTAATAAATAAATCAAGATATATTTAATATTATCTAACTTGTGACGTATTTATATTTTTACATTTAATTATTTATGTTTGTGTTCATACAATTTTATTTAAATTTTTTTCATGCAACACACAAAAGTTGGGCATCACTTCGAGATGTAAGCGCCGGTCTATTGTGACTTCTATATATTGCAAATATTTGTAGAAGGGCAGCACTGCTGAGGAAAAGCGAAATCAGAGAAGACTGTGTAAAAAGTCAACGTAAGGAAAAATCAATAAAAATTTTCATTTTCAGTAGTGCTGTATTGTATTGTATGCAGAAATTTTGTTAAATAAGCTAGCTAAATATTTAATGGCGTTTAAAGTGAATTAATTAAACAGTTGTACATGAATATATAAGCTATAAGAAAAGTGGTTTTGCTACGCCCATTTTGACCGAATACGCCAGAGTCGCAGAAAGAAATTGAAATTATTGTTAAAGAAGCCGTCGTGTCGAAGTCGCGATCGGTGTCTCGTCTTTCGATGCTGCAATCTTCTATAAATCTTAATTCAAGACCAATTTGTTAAAATTGCCGTCGCCAATTGGAACAAATAAATCAAAAGTAAGCCGTACAAATTAATTGAAAGTGTCCATCCTATAAATATAGGTTTATTACAACTATTTCGCCTTCGTCATCGCTTAAGCAGTTAGGGGCGTTTAGCTAAAAGTCGATAGAGTCAGTCATATTAGTAAAGCGATAAAATAGCTCTTGCTATATAAAAGAATAAAATTTATGCCACTAAGCAAAAATTTAAATTATCAGAAAATTTGAAATTGAAATGTTCTACCTTAAAAAGCCGGTTAATTATCGTTTAGCTGAATTTGAAAGAATAATTATTCAACTTGCATTCTTTTGCTTGCAGATGTATATGCATAAAAATATGGCTGATAGTAAGGTATATTAAACTGTGCCAACGTCACATTGCATTTATTGTTTATATAGAGATTTTAATGAAAATTACAATTGGGAAATAATGGTTGATAGATGTATTAACTGTATTTTTTTTAATAATTATACGAAATCGAAATATCAATAACTACATTTTGTATATAACAAATATATTTTCAAATTTATATTTGTAACTAACACATAATTATTTATGTGAAAATGTTTTTTTTTTTACAAAAACTCAAGTACCGATAAATTTTCTATCCCTATAAAATTTTATTTATGCTATAATCTTCCCCAATGATACGATGTTATAATTGCTTTAGAGCACAACTGAGTACTTAGAATAAATAACATTATTTTTTTTTTAATAAAATGATAATATTATATTTTAGTTGAGAAAATCATTTAAGTGCATAATCATTTGTTGTCGTTGTAACATTTGCTGTATTGAACGAGCTTTTACGAAAACATTTAGTATATATGTACATATGTACTAGAAAGATATGTACGTACTACTATATACTACATATGTAAAAAACAAATTTAAATAAAGCGAAGTTGAACTGTTTTATATATATTTGGCAAATAATTGCATACATTATTTATTTATAAATTATATATACAAATGTTGGTGATTATGGGGTCAATATCAGACTCAATCGTCCGCTTATGTAAATATATACACTATATATATTTATTTGCATATATAAAAAAAGGTTTTCGTTTAAAATTTAACGTAATGAATTATGTTGTAATAAATACACTACATAATATTTATTTATCTTTGTTTTTCTTTTACTATTTCTCTAAAGATACCGATTTAACGCACAGCGAATCACTGCTTTTGTTAATCAGCCAATCGCTAGTAACGGGTGCAACTAAAGTCAAACAAAAGCAACTCGGCTGGCTTCTTATCTGCCTTCATTGCGGCAGCCTCTGCGTTTATTAACGTGCTCATCGAAACCAATATTCCCAGGCGGACTACGTAAGTTTCGCCTTTTGGGTATTATCGCATAGAACTCAACTGCATAAATAAACACCGGCGATTTACATATTAGTTTCATTTTGTAAATATTCGTTCGTATTCACTGTAACATTGAAACTCAAATCTTAGCAGTGGGCTCTGCAGCATCACCAAGATTCACGGAATATTGTCGTTGAACACAAAAGTAAAGGTTTCTTATCGCAGAGGTTTTGAAGTAAATCGGCGAAAATTAATAAATTAACCACAATGGCACCTGTGCGGGGGGACGGTATGAGAGGTTTAGCGGTTTTTATATCGGATATAAGAAATTGTAAGTATTTCTCAATATGTGGATAATTCATAAAGTTATTGTATGATTGAAAGCGTTTAAACTTTCCAACACAATCGAACATTGCTTTCTCTGATAAGTATATATGTATGTATGTACATGTGTTCACGTACATACATACATGTGCACACATAGCAATTTATTTTACTTAAATGGTGTTCGTATCGCAGGGGCGTAAAAACACACATCTAAAACATAGAATAAAGCGTTGCAGCAATTGCTGGTCAGCGACATTTTTCGCTTTAATTTTCATATCACTGATTTACAGTAACATTTGCAAGTGTGTTTTCGGTGTCGTAAACGGTCGGAGAAATTTCCCGTAGGAAAACAATTGTTCGTATGCTTTATTATGTATATGTTGGTTCAAATTTTGTGCGACCGTAGTAAGTGGCTGGTACTGCTTGGCGCCAAGTTTTTAAGAATTGATTGGCACATCACGATGCAGAGGACGCATTTTAATTGAGTGATACCAAATGGACAGACGAATGTTTGTTACATTTGCATCCAACATACATACACGTATACAGTCTTCGTATGAACCGTACACATTTATTTTAATTCAATTTCTTTCATATACAAAAATTACTTTACTTTGACTTCAATTATTTTATTGAAAGTCATATAACTCGTAAAAAGTCTTATAAAATACTAGCAAATTTTTAGTAAAGTATTATACACACATACGCACTAGTAATATAATTAATTTTGAAAATTCTAAATGAATTTATAATAACTTCACAGTTTCATTTTGAAGTAAAAGTCTAATTTGCGAGAAAGACTCTCATAAATTTTTAATAATGTAATATATGTATATATTTTAACAGGTAAAAGTAAAGAGGCCGAAGTGAAGCGCATCAATAAGGAGCTCGCCAATATACGTAGCAAATTCAAAGGCGACAAGACGCTCGACGGCTATCAAAAGAAAAAATATGTGTGTAAGCTATTGTTTATTTTTCTATTGGGACATGACATCGACTTTGGCCACATGGAGGCGGTCAATTTACTCTCTTCAAACAAATATTCCGAAAAACAAATTGTATGTATTATGAACTAAGTATAATTAACAATTAAATATCTTATTATAATATATTTTAAGGGTTACCTATTCATTTCGGTCTTGGTGAACACCAATAGCGATTTAATACGCTTGATCATACAGTCGATCAAAAATGATTTGCAATCCCGTAACCCTGTTCATGTGAACTTGGCACTGCAGTGTATTGCTAATATTGGTAGTCGAGATATGGCTGAATCATTCTCGAATGAGATACCAAAGTTATTGGTATCGGGGTGAGTATCTTCTTCTCTTGTAAACTGTGGTTGCGTCATTATGTTCCTTTATTCACTGCAGTGACACAATGGATGTTGTAAAACAATCGGCGGCGCTCTGTCTTCTACGTTTATTCCGTTCCAGTCCAGATATAATACCAGGCGGCGAGTGGACTTCGCGCATCATTCATTTGCTCAACGATCAACATATGGGCGTGGTAACAGCGGCCACTTCATTGATAGATGCTCTTGTTAAGCGCAATCCAGAGGAGTATAAAGGTTGCGTAAATCTAGCTGTTTCGCGTCTCTCACGCATTGTTACAGCCAGTTATACGGATTTACAAGATTACACATATTATTTTGTGCCAGCGCCATGGTTGTCGGTGAAGTTATTGCGCTTGCTGCAAAACTACAATCCAGTTACTGAAGAGCCTGGTGTGCGAGCACGTTTGAATGAAACACTGGAGACTATTTTGAATAAGGCACAGGAGCCACCGAAGAGTAAAAAAGTTCAACATTCGAATGCCAAGAATGCAGTCTTGTTCGAGGCTATAAACTTAATTATCCATAGTGATAGTGAGCCGAATTTGTTGGTTCGTGCCTGCAATCAATTGGGACAGTTTTTGAGTAATCGCGAGACGAATTTGCGTTATTTGGCATTAGAGTCAATGTGCCATTTGGCCACGTCGGAGTTTTCCCATGAAGAAGTAAAGAAACATCAGGAGGTTGTCATTTTATCTATGAAGGTAAGACAACATGAGCTCAGTTGTATAGTGTTACAGATTTTTATAACAATTTTTCTCATTTATCTACAGATGGAAAAGGACGTTTCGGTGCGTCAAATGGCTGTGGATTTGTTGTATGCCATGTGCGATCGTGGCAATGCTGAGGAAATTGTACAAGAAATGCTCAATTACTTGGAGACAGCTGACTACTCCATACGCGAAGAAATGGTGCTTAAAGTGGCGATATTGGCTGAGAAATACGCTACTGATTACACTTGGTACGCAAAGAAAAAAAAGTTAAAATAATACATGTAAAATACCTTATACCCTAAACTTAGATTATGAAAATAGAAAATATAAATTGAAATATCTCTTTTGTAAAGGTATGTGGATGTCATTCTCAATCTTATACGTATTGCTGGCGATTACGTTTCCGAGGAAGTGTGGTATCGTGTCATACAGATTGTAATTAATCGGGAAGAAGTTCAAGGCTATGCTGCCAAAACTGTTTTCGAAGCTCTGCAGGCACCAGCTTGTCATGAAAATATGGTTAAAGTAGGCGGATATATACTAGGCGAATTTGGCAATCTGATCGCTGGTGACTCACGCTCCGCTCCGCTCGTACAATTCAAATTATTGCACTCGAAATATCACCTTTGCTCACCTATGACACGCGCATTGTTGCTATCCACCTACATTAAATTTATAAATCTGTTCCCTGAGATACGCACCAACATTCAGGAAGTGTTCCGTCAACATAGTAATTTACGCTCCGCGGATGCTGAATTGCAACAGCGTGCAAGCGAATACTTGCAATTGAGTATTGTGGCATCGACCGATGTTTTGGCGACTGTGCTAGAGGAGATGCCATCATTCCCCGAGAGGGAAAGTTCGATTTTGGCCGTTTTGAAGAAGAAGAAACCTGGCCGTGTGCCCGAAAATGAAATACGCGAGTCAAAGAGCCCAGCACCAAATGCGATGGCGCAGAATAACGTAATCGTAAATCACAAGTACGTTTATCATAATTGATTCCATTTGTTCAAGGCTTAACATTGTTCCAAAAATTATATCTTACCACAGAGTAAATAGCAATGCCAATGCAGATTTGTTAGGTTTGAGTACACCACCAGCTGGTTTGAATAACACTGGAGGTAGTGGAACTTTAATCGATGTATTAGGCGATATCTATGGCAATAACAATGCGGCGACTTACAACTCCAAAAAGTTCCTCTTCAAGAATAATGGTGTGCTTTTTGAAAATGAAATGCTGCAAATCGGTGTAAAGAGTGAATTTCGACAAAACCTTGGGCGTTTAGGCTTATTTTATGGCAATAAGACACAAATACCTTTGACGGTAATTACATTGACAATTTTTTAGTTTTGTCTTAATTAATATGATTTGTTATGTAGAATTTTATGCCAGTTCTCCAATGGAGTGCAGAGGATGCATTGAAGCTTAATGTCCAAGTAAAACCCGTTGACCCCACACTGGAAGCTGGCGCACAAATTCAGCAACTACTCACCGCTGAATGCATTGAGGACTACGCGGATGCACCCACAATCGAGGTGAATTTCCGCTATAATAATGTGCCACAGAAATTCAGCATAAAGTTGCCACTGACGTTAAATAAATTTTTTGAGCCCACGGAAATGAATGGCGAGTCATTTTTCGCACGATGGAAAAATTTAGGCGGGTAAGTTGAGCCCCTATGTTACTTAAAAAAAAAAATTCAACTATATATCCATATGATCGTATTACACAGCGAACAACAAAGAGCACAAAAGGTCTTCAAGGCACAGCAGCCATTGGATCTGCCGGGTGCACGCAATAAGCTTATGGGATTCGGTATGCAATTATTGGACAATGTGGACCCTAATCCCGATAATATGGTATGTGCGGGCATTATACACACGCAAACGCAACAGGTGGGCTGTCTGTTGCGACTGGAACCGAATAAACAAGCGCAGGTTTGTGTTTTATTATTTTCTATGGCTTTGTAATATTCTTAATCTACACTTTGAATTAATTGCAGATGTTTCGACTTACTATACGCGCTAGCAAAGAAACCGTTACCCGCGAAATATGTGATCTACTTTCAGATCAATTTTAAAAAACTAAATATGAACAACCTTCTATGCGTAGGCTAAAAAGTAAATATTCAATAAAAAAACAACCTAAACTGATTAAGACACTACTTGAGCGCTTACATAGGCTCCGGTCATTTTGTTATTAAGCAAAAAACAGACAGAGATACAAAAATACATAACGAAAATTATAATAAAAATTACTATCTCCTATTTAGCACAATTCACAAATCTAAAGGCAACACCTTTTATCAATATATACATAAAAAGAGTATATGAAAGAAAATTACAAATGTGTGAACAAATGTATAGCTTTTGCAAAACATTAGCATAACAAATTGTGAGCAGTTTTTGTTTACAAATTTAGTTTTCCGTGTGTGCGTGTGTGAAAGTGATACGAAAATATGCGGATCTTTAAAATCGCGTTAAATAACTAGATCCACCACTGAATGATTGACATTTTTTGTTTGTTTGCCATTCATTCTAACCACACTATTTCAAACCACAGTTTCACAAAATAATAATAATCGCAATGTTTGTTCGTTAAGGATTATAATAGAAACATAAAATGTAATATTGAAAGTTCGTTGAAATCGATCAGATATAAAACGATACAAGCATAATATTTTAAGTTGAAACCTAAAATTGTTTTACAATTGCAACCTATGTATGCGAATAAATATGTAATTTATTATTTTTACATAAACATTTGTTTGCTTAAAAATATGTTTGAAGGAAAACAATAATAATCAGTAGAAAACCAAATGTATAAAGGAAACACGAAAAATAGCAGTACTTTTAAAACAAAAACAAAGAATAATTGAAATACAACTTTATCTCTAATACAAAAGGGGCGTAAGCATGATGCTCGCCAGTATATGATAAGTCGAGTACATTTTGTGCACAGAATATTCAATGAAATTGAAAGTTAGTTCGGAAGCGTGTATTTCTCTATTTATCGACATGGCTTTCGTTAGAAAGGATTAAAGAATATACTGTACATACCTTTCGAATATATGAGTTCATAATACTTAATATGAATAGGGAGTTTTGTTGTAATATATAAATGTCGGACAAAACTTTTGTTATCGTTATATCATTATAAACTTCAGTAACTACTACTTGGTATTGTAGTATATGCATGCATTGATGTAAAGGAATTTAAATGAATTTAAATAATCTCATACTAGATAAATAATCTCACAAACGTGTTGAAAACCATGGATTTGCTGAACAAAATTAAATAGTATTAAAATAAAGTTGTTTGTTTGTGTTGTGCGATTAAGCGATTTTTGTATAATGCTTATTGAATGTTATATTTTCTCTTTCGTCTACTATTGACTTTGATGTAGTTGATGCCTATATCGTTCAACGTAAGTGTCTGAGAGCTTATATTTATTATACGCCAAATTTTGATCATTTGCAACAAAATCATATAATTTAATTGAAATTTCGGTTGAACTTACAAAAAAGCATTCCAAAAAAGAATAAATTAATTAAAATTTCGATACATTATTTTTGAACTAATAACAACTATAAAGAAGTTTGAAAAAATATAATTACTTAATCGCATAACCCGCTTATTTTGTATAAACTTATGAACTCAAAACACCTAGTGGCGAAATATACAAAGCATGCATAAGGTGCCGCTAACAGCTTAATGATATTACAATATACTTATTTATGTATTATTATTTTCATGCATTTAATGTAGTATAAATGTTCACAATCCAAATCATTACAACCTAACGAAAGAAATGTTATCCTGCTTTTTGTACTCATTACGTTTTCATAGTGATAAATAGTTGTAAGTTTACGAACAGTTGAATTTTATTGTGTTTTGTATTATTATATATTTTTATGCATAATTGGTAAAGTCGTCGATTTGGATTATGAACAATTTGATATTGTCGTTAAATGCAAATTACATAATATAGTGTATTCTCAAGTAGTGCTATTTATCGTACTGCTATAATGGTGTTATAGTATTAGTATAGTTAAAAACTTCTTTAGGTTACTTGTAAAATTTTTATATATTTCATATTTTTTACTACAGCACTCTCGCCACTCACAGTTCAACTTAATGTAATATTTATATTTGCTGTTCGATCAGCTGTTTCTGTTTTCACTTTTTTCTGATGTGCGCAAAGGCGAACATTGCAAATACAATGATTATTAATTAAAACTTGTAGTGATTAAGCGCCTTTTGTATGCGCTCACATGTTCCGCTTCACAACTCAATAGCAGATTATTAAATTACGAAAAATAGCACGACTTGTGAACTCCATAATAGTATTAAATGTAGTATTTGTCAAATGGTCAATATTGAATAAAGCTAGTTAAGCTACGACATTAAAAGCATTATGCTAACAGACAAACGAATAATAAAATTGAATAAAGTATATAAAATCTTATGTGAAAAATCTGCAACCACGAGTTATATTTACATACATATATACATATATAGATTCTGATAGCCGCCAATAATCGTACTAATACGTTATATATAGTACTGTTATTTTTTCACTCTACAATCACATAACCATCTGAAGTGTCAGTCAGTCAAAAAATCAACTACGCCACCTTTTTCTCGTGTTGGGAAATATCATTAACTATGTATACCCATACATTTTTTTCTAATGAAAAATGGAATTTATTCTGTACTATATGACTACGTACATACATATACACGTAATTACATAGCTATATTATGACTAGTTATTACTCAGTTTATAGTGTAATGGGAGCTTCAAAGTTAAAATTTAATTTAATTGCAGCAGCAGCATGTTATGTACAGTTAAACACACTTAAAACACATACCACAATATCATATACATATGTATGTATAGAGAATTTATGTATGTATTTATATTACAAATATAGATACACAAATTGATAAGTTTTTGAATATCTAATTTGTATTAAATAAATATTCATTACTTGCAAAATAATGCAATAGTAATAAATAAAAATTGTTGGTGAGAAATTTGCATATAATTTGGCAAATAATTGAATGTTGAACTAACTTAGAAAACAATAAAGTTGAACTTCACACCTATAATTCGAAACAGTTTATGAATTATCGTAATAAAATAATTCCATATTATTGTATATTTAAACACACATATATAAATTTAATAAAAATACAAACCAGGAATATACAAAAAAAAAGTGTGATTAATATTGAAACTTTTAACTATTTAATATTATTGCGACTAAGTTTGTTGTTGTTGAGTGAATTTATCTTAATGGTCAATATGTTTTTTCTTCTAGCTTTTTTTTAGTTCAAATGGGAATCGCACTAATATTGTTTCTAATTCTACTAATGATAATTTTATAAAAACACGAGCAATTTTATTATTTAAATTTAAGAAATTGTATTATTTATTATAAGACTTTGCTGGACACACACAATTTTATACATAATCATTAAACATTAGATAGTCATCAACTTAAATCTCGCATTAATGTTTACCGAACTTAGCTCGGTAACTAAATATTTGAAAGAAAATGGTATTTCAATGTATCCCACAGCGGCGCCATTACCGCACAAGCGGCATGTGTCCGGCATCGATTGCAATTTACCAGTCTCTGTGCGCTTAATAATCTTCTTCAGCGGTGCTAATATACTGCCACATTTGCTACACACTAATGTATGCGTTTTATCAGAGTTGTGGAAGAGCCGATCTTGAAGCAGAAAGGCGGCGCCATGTGATATTAAGGCGTCGCGTTCCATCTCACCGAAACGTACACCACCACCACGTTTGCGACCCTTTATGGGCTGTTGTGTTATGGCATCGACGGGACCGGTTGAACGTACCTGCCACTTGTCGAACACCATGTGACGCAGCCGCTGATAATGTACCACGCCAAAGAAGATGTCTGCCGTCATTTCACGGCCATCTACGCCGGAGTAAAGGCGTTCCGTGCCGTAGTAATTATAACCACCGGCCTCTAGTAAACGCCCAAAATAATCGATGGCGGTATGTTTCTCTGAAAAGCGGAATGGTGTTGCATCGTGTACTAGACCATGCAAGGCAGCACTTTTGCCCGCCATTGTTTCGATCATCATAGCTATTGTCATACGCGATGGGAAACCGTGAGGGTTGAAAACAATGTCTGGTATAAGCCCGGTTTCACTGAATGGCAAATCTTCGGCCGGAAAACGTTGGGAACAGATGCCTTTTTGTCCAGCACGTGAAGCGAATTTGTCTCCTATTGTGGGCGGACGTGCTATGCGTAGTGTCACGCATACCATACGGCGTGCGTTCACCTTAAAACTACCACAATAGCGTACGCTATCCACAACACAATCTTCCTTTTCGTCTAATTTTACCACTTTATATGTGGAGGTGTCAGCGTCAAAGTAACTATATTTAGTAACACAAAAAAAAAAATGTTTATACAAAAGCATACTTGTGTATATGGCATATTTCATGGTATTTACCAGTAAAAAGGGCAACCATGCCAAAGTTTTGTACCAGCATGTGGCAAACCGTCATTGTCCAACATCTTATTCAATTCTGGCAGATGTGGACTACGCGCAAAATAACTTGCACCATCTAATTCGATGAATTTTGATTTATATATGCTGCCATAAGCGAAGCCACGCTCATGTGCAGACTTGTTTATTATCATGGCATCCTCCATATCGTACCCGGTATATGAAATAACTGCCACTATAGCGTTTGTGCCCATGGCAAAGTCATCGAGTTGAACATTGTCGTGATGCACTGGTCGGAAGAGCGGTGTTGTGGGCGTTTGCAAGCGGTACAACTTGTTAGCAGCTTGTTTGGGCCAGTTGAGGCATGGTGTGCCCATAGTTTGCTTACCCATCTGGCACTGATACATATTTCTGCGAATTTATTTCAATAAATTATATGTTTTCTGATTATCATGTTTCATTTTAACATCAAAACCTACCTCGGCGATTGGTTGTAGTCCGGCATTGGTATTAGATTTGCCAAGTTGCTAAGAAATTCGGTCTTGGACAATTCCATATGTGTTGTGAAGCCTGGATAAAATTCTTTCAAATCAATGGCAATATCCATGTACACTTGCTCAAGCGAGCCAATGTATTCAATTTTTCCAAGCGCTAAATTTTTCACTGGACGCATTAAGCGTGCTGGTCCAACAAAAAGAAATAAACCTGGAAACTGACCCTTAGCTTTATAAGGTATGTATGCTATTTCCATCATTTCAGGTAAATGCCCTTCTATCTTCAACAAACGTAGCTTATTCACTATTTTATCTGCATCTGCTTGACGAATGTACCCTAATAGTTTTCCTTCCAGGAATACTACAAATAACTTGGCATTCGAATCGTAGACTTCCGAGTCCAGAGGTATCATGCCCATTTCTATTAAATATTTTGGTATAGCCTATAAGATACATTATCAAAAAATGTAATAATAGTTGTTATCTGCAGCAGAATATACAAACCATAATTAGCTCTTTTTTCGGTATGCGTGATATGCGACAAGATACAGTCAAGTGATTGAGCAAACCACAAGGCGCCCCATCAGGCGTATGGACTGGACAAATGTAGCCCCAAGCATCCGGTAGCAATTGACGTGCTTCGGTTGTACGCATTGTGGTAAAGTATGAACCACGATGTACTGCACGAAAATGTGACATGTAACGAATGCGATTGATATTTTCTGCCATCACAACCAAACCAGAATTCTGCATTAGACCCAAACCAGAACGCGAGGGCGCATTACCGGTGGCGAGGAAGGATTCCATGGCGTGCGAAACGCCACCTGCATTTCGTAAACAATTTGTTAGCAGAGTTGGAGTTATAAGCGCGTCTGGGGTTTCTAATCGTCGAAGTAAATATTTTTTCGCATATTGTAGCCATAGTTCGATACGATCAGCTAAAAATTTCTGATACAAGTGACCTAAAATGTGAAAAAATATAAATATTACGGTAATTTAGAAAAACTATATAATATTTACCGGAAAGTAAAACCTCTTGCATCATTACGGAATCTACATTTTCGATTTTATAGTTTCCTTGTGCACATTGAAACAATTTTTGCACCATAAATACTAACATATCGAACTTTTCTCTATGTGTTTCCAGATGTATGAGTATTCTTTCATTTAGAATGAAGTCAGTAACATCTGCATCGGTTTTCCATTCTGGCACTTCAGGGAATTTTGAACGGAAAATCTTTCCTAAATATGATTTGCAATCTTTATGAGTATGCAGACCCTCACCGTGGACATCTCTAAGCATTGTCTGCACACATGATACATAATACTGGTCTTTTTCATAACCGCGTACTAGATGGCGGTAAATCTGTTCATCAGTAAAATCCACCAAACAGCGTAATATAAGACATATCGGTATATATGACATCATTTTCATTTGAGAAAACATCAGTTTAGCAGTTCCGTTGTTGAGAAAATGTAATACATTGTTATAAGAGGTCTCATCTTCCCGCACTGTGCGCACCATTATGCCAATTTCACTAAAATTTGCACCACGATCCTTCCATGAGGAACGTTTCACTGCGATCGGGTAATTGCGCCTACTCATCAATAGCATACGAATAATTCGTTCATTGCCTTTTATAATAAATATTCCTCCCCATTCAGTATCGTGTTCGCCATGTTTTACCATTTCCTCGGGTTTGAGTGAACCGATATTACACGCACTAGACTTAAGCATTATAGGTACCTCACCGAGTTCGACATCTATTGGTGCCTTCTCCAAACCGCTAACTGTCCATCCAACACGCACAGTGCACATACCCATGTATGAGGTATGCAATTGTCTTGACTCGGTTGGGTATGTCAAACGATTTTTTACATCTATCACAGCCATAGGCACTTGTGGACGCGCAATTCGTATACTTTCTATCCGGAGTTCTATTTGTTCGCCCGCTGGTGTTTTGAAGCTAACTGGAGTCATATACTTTGCACAATTTGCCAAGCCATCGGTTAACATTTCATTGAAGGAATTTAAATGTGGTGCTCCAAAATTTTCCAAATGCTAATCGGAAATGAGAGAAATGTAGTTACAAGTCCCATGAAAAGCAATGCAAAGAAACACACCTCATTTAGTTTATCCGGGAATTTTTTGAAGTCGGGACGACTATTTGTTAATGTCGGATATAATTTCATTTTAAAGCGCTTTATTTAAGTGTTAAAATCAAAAAAATTACAATTAAAATTAATAACAAACGTGAAATGAACGAAATTGTTATCAAGAAATGTCAAAATAGTTGATCGCTAGCACGTGTTGTGACAGCGAAGTATGCACAATTTCGATAATGTGTTTTCTCCAATATTCGGGTATAAAATGTATTCGGTTTTCTTAATTTAAAAATTCTTATTTATAATAATTTTAGAATAGGATGTTGTTCTTATTGTTAGAAATTATTGTTGTAGAGTTGAAGCCTTTGGACATAAGTACATATGAATTATATAATATATAATTGTTAGTACTATGTAAAATAACGCCCAAGGCAAATACCGAATTCCGCGTCGCTTCTAAGTTTATTTTACCTTTAAAAAAAATTTAAACTTTTGAATACATTAAAAAAAACACTCGTATTATCAATGATTAATACAATTATAAAAAATATTATATTATTAGTAATAAAACTAAAAAGATAATTACATTGGGTAACAATTTTTTATTTTTTTGTCACATGAAAATTCATATCAAATTTTAAATTTGCTAGGGTTACCAAATATTAATAATATGAATAAAAAACTTCCCACGACAGTCGGGTCTAATAGGCCTGAAAAAATTAATACGCATTAAGCAACGCTAATGCGCATTGAAACTTTATAGTGACAGACGGCAGACTTGTGCATTTAGACAGCTGATTGTGAAATTTGTTTATTTATTTAAAAAAAAAGTGAAAAAATGAATAAAAGAAATTATTAATAGAAATTTTGGTATTTTTGGAAAATCAGTATAAATTTAACGTAAAAATTCGTTTATTATTAACTACGTTCAAAGATAATAGAGTGAAATTAAAAGCAATAATTGATTTTAATGCGGAAAAAGTGTGTGAAAAAGTTAAGAATATTGGAAAAATGGATAGCAAACTGTGCGTTGTTTATTTTCTGCCATCTAAAAATATTAAAATTTGTTTTTGTTAATATACTTACACATAATTTAATTAGCAATATAAAAGTGCTTACCTCTGATGCTTTGAGCAGTGTTGCCTACTAAAATTTTTCAGCTAAATGCACGAAATTCTTGTGCATTACAAAATTATCCCTGATTACAAATTTGCATTAACATGGGTCAAATGCGCAAGTAAATGTAACATAAGCCCGTTAATGCAAATTAGCTCCATCGTCTGTCAAGGCTATAAGTTGCTGGAACGGACCCGTATTTTTATCCGGCCAAAGACTGTCTACCAGGCATATTGCCTCGAAATTACTTCAGGAATGTTTTCTGCCGCTACAACAACAACATGACCAAAAAACATCACCTACATTTCGAGAAATTATTGCTTAAATAGTATTGAAAACGTACTTATAATTTTCGTGAATATTTGGCTTCTGGAAGGTAGTTTTTAAGTCTCCAACAATATTCTGCTAACATTCCTGGGCTTCATTTCCCTTTATAACGCTTCTCCATTAAGAAAATGTCCTGATGGAACCTCTTATCTTGTTCGGCACTCACAGCACCCAAATTTACCAAAAAGAAATCCCGAAATCCAAATGAGAGTCCAGCGTACGTATTTTTAAGGGCATAAAACCCGAGTCGAGTTTTCCTGACAATACAGTCTTTCTTCAAAGCTGTTATCCTTTATCAGTTGCCGTATTTATGGACCTAGCAATATACTCTTCTTAATTTTTGTCTCGTTCAGATCGATTTGGAGACTTTGAGACATGCATTTCGGCATTATGTAGGTACTGTTGGTCGTAGACAAATTTAGATACCGGGAAGAGTGTTTAAACTTGGCAGTAATGTCTTTTGTTTCAATCAAACAAAAATAATAATCTGTGTCTGTCTGTGTTCCTGTTTAGCTTAACCTAATATCAATCACGTTACATAACATTTATATGAAACCCGAGATTTTTTTGGATTCCTCACAGGAAATCCAATATAATCATTCATTCATTTATTGATAAAATTAAGTACACCTACCAAATAAGTTTTTACCGTAGGCTGTTTCCAGAAAAAACAGTGTAAAAAGGTATTGGTGCAAAAGTTAGTGATTAAACACTATTTAATATTAAGTGTATTTAAGAAAAAATATTATTTTATTACTAAATCACATGTAGTATGATGTGTATGTATTTACACAGACAAATTTATTGAAGGAAAAAAGATTTGCACTTTAAGCTTAAAAGTAATGTAAATTTAATGTATTACAAGTTCAGGAACTAAAAACAATTATTTAAAAAGCTACATTAATTATAAAATTAATTATGTTAATTAAATTAAAAGATCTTTGAAGTGAGAAAATATTAAAACAAAATATAAAATGAAAACCATAAATACATGAACATAAATTTAATTGTATTCGTTCAAAATAACCATTATCGCTGGAATAATTTTGAAGTAGACTTTCACTTGCTCATTCGGCATTATTTAACATTAATTTTAACGGTATATTTTTAACAGTGAATTCTGTTATGGGCCGTTATTTGCCTATTATTGCTACCTCTTTGTGGAACTATGCAGGCCTTTCGACATTGGGAACGTTTGTGACAAAATGGTATCCTAATTTATTTGCAAATTGAAGGTCTTCTTGAATAAAATTTGCTGTATCAGGTTCTTCACTATCACTGTGTATAAAGTCTCTGAAGCAAAATGTAGTATTTCAGCTAAGACCTTGATCAACCAGTAGTTCGTCAATGTCACTAAATACCAAGTAATTAAAAGCATCCCCACCAAATGCGTGTACCGAAAATCTCTAGTCATACATTCCCCTACACTCGTAGGTCCAAAATATTAAAAATGAAAAAGAATTAGAGGAATTTGGATTTCCAGTAAAAAAGTCTAAAGAATCTAAAAACTCCTCGAAGAGAGCAGTATTTATAACAGGCTTGAGAACAGACACCGCACTGCCAGGAGCAAAGCTTGGTCAGGGCACAAAGCCTGAAACTAGGGCTGGCTCCAGAAAAGCAACAGCACCGGAGGCAGCCGGTACTAAACTCTGTTATATCCCTGATAGACGAGCAAAATTAATGTGCCTTAAGCAACGCATTGATGCGCATTGAAATTTTATGGTGACAGACGGCAGACTTGTGCATTTAGACAGCTGATAGTGAAATTTGTTTATTTATTAAAAAAAAGTGAAATAAAAATGAATAAGAGAAATCATTAATAGAAATTTTGGTATTTTTGGAAAATCAATATAAATTTAACGACGAAATTCGTTTATTATTAACTACGTTCAAAGATAATAGAGTGAAATTAAAAGCAATAATTGATTGTAATGTAACGAAAAAGTTAAAAATATTGGAAAAATGGATAGCAAACTGTACGTTGTTTATTTTCTGCCATCTAAAAATATTAAAATTTGTTTTTGTTAATATACTTACACATAATTTAATTAGCAATATAAAACTGCTTACCTCTGATGCTGTAAACGCAAAGGAGGCGGCAGACTTCAAGCGACATCTGTCAAAAATAGCAAAAATCGGCCATTTTTGAGCAGTGTTGTCTACTAAAATTTCGTAAATTCAGTTAAATGCACGAAATTCTTGTGCATTACAAATTTGCATTAACATGGGTCAAATGCGCAAGTAAATGTAAATTAAGCCCGCTAATGCATATTAGCGCTGTCGTCTGTCAGGGCTATTAAACTGCTAAGCAAGGGGAGGGGGGAGATGCCAAAAGTGTTGGTGCTAGCTTAAGAGCGGCATTTTGGCGAATTTTATGTTAGTTGATATGTGTTGAATACTCACATTCCGTATACATGTATGTACATATGTCCATATTTGTGTACCAGCTGTAAAGTTTTACATATGTACACAGCCATTTTTGAACATTGTAAAATACATTGTTATACATGCCATTAATTAACAGATTTATGCAACGAAGTTCCAGCTATTGGCAGAAAATTTTTTCATAAAACTACACCACTGGACGTTTTGAATTATGTTTGTTCCAACGAATTAATAAATATCATTCTAAATTTATTTACGGCAGTATGAGTATTGCTAAAACGTCCAATGTCCGTAGAAACTTAAAACAATTAGCAATAAAAACGTTGTGTCTAATTTTTTTCAAATTAAAAGCACGTAAATATATAATATTACATGATTTTTTTTAATAATTGTGGGCCCTATTACGACTGCATTTTCGTTGAAGTTTTGAAAATCGGTTTTACCGATATCAACTCAACCCGTGAAAAAAAAATTTAGTTGTGTTGTCAAACTTCAACTTTTTTATGGTATTATGATTTTCAATCCTACGTCAGAAGGATTTACTAAAATAAATTTCAACTACTACCAAACAGTTATAGTTGAACATAGGAATATGCATTTTGTTGAGCCTCTGGGGAAAAATTCCGAAGGCAAGCTACAATTTGGAAGCAGCAAATATAACAATAAGTTACATTAGGAAATGTTTGCAAATAAATATTCGGTACAATATACATACTATTCCTAGGAATATACTTTTTAAGTAAAATTAGAGTTTTGAAACGTTTTGCTCCTCTACAATTGTTTGCGTTCTACCCACTACGCACAAAACCGGTGTTCATAACTTTTAAAACCTTCTTAACAACCATTGATATCGTAGGCTGCGCCAGCCCACAATTAAATTTATTTTAAATGCATTCTAGATAACTCCTTCATCTAATTTAGAAAAAATAACTGCTTCCTTTTTAAATGAAACAACTTATGAAACTGCAACAAACCTTGTTTAAAGCCATTTAATTATCAGTAAAATTTTGCTTTACTTGATTTTAGGGAACTAAAATGGTTTTTTTATGCGCAATACTAATAATTCCAATTGTGTTTTTCCTTTTTATCAAAATTACTTTAATAATTTTAAAAAGTTATAAATTTTGTTTTTAAGTTAAAATAAGCAGAATTTGACATTTGCCTGGCCCTGCTAGTGAATATTCTAAACATGCTCTTATACTCGTAGAAGTATCTGATTCGGTAAAAGGGGTTAACTAACGATATGCACAGATCTCGAACATTATGGTACACAAAATCATTAGGTGAAGAAAATTGTTACATACGTGTTGGAACAGTTTAACTAAGGCCATAACTTGACGAATACCATAGGTAATCAAAAAGACCTTCTAAAAATTTAATGTGAATATCTTCAACTATAAGAATCCATGATCAAATACAACAAGAACTATATTATAAGGGTCATTCTTCGTGATCAGCAATAAATAGAAACATACATATGTGGCCAAAAGACTTTTTAATTTAAAATTCGGCGATTGACAGTCAGATCTTTGAGGATTGGAAAACACGTTGGCACAAGTGTACTGGGGCTAAGGGGATTACTTTGAGTGAACGGCATAGATTTTGTAGAATAAAATTATGAACAAAGTCTTACTATTTTTTGCTCATAGGAGTATCTCATCATCTAAAACGAAATATGTATGAGACAAAAAAAGTATGCAACAATATTAGTAGTTTTGTTAAGATTTCATAATGTAAGTACCATAGGAACGTGGTGCACGAACAACAACAAAACATTCAGAGTTCCTAATCGGATTTGACATACATATATGTACTTGTAGCTGATATATACTTGTACATATTACTAGAATTATACATTTTTTAAATAGTACAGATGCATACTCATGCTCATTGATTTATGTTATTATTTTACTCTGAGACGTCTGTTATTGCACGTGCTGATGCTACCCATTCGTTGGTGCGCAATTTTCTTTGTTGCAGACAAAGGAACCATAGGCCAAACGCCAGCAGGTTAATAATATATGTACATACATACATACATACATATGTATGTATATATATGAAAGTTTGTATGCCAAAGCAAAATCAAAGTGCACTGAACTCAACACTGTTCATCTACGACAAATTGTAGGGGTTTATAGTTTTTGAATAATGCAAAATCAAAAATATACCCACACATGAATATACATACATATGTATGTACATATATGAAAATCGAAATGAAAACAAATACGTACATACAATATTCTAAAGTGTACAATTAAAGAAAATATTTAAATTTTTGAAAAACACTAGACTGCCATAATCGTCTAATACTAACATGATTTAATAATGACGCTCCTGAACTCGATATTTCAGTACTTCAAACAGGAAAACTCACAAGGAACTGAAGCCTCAGTCCGCTTTATACGATACGTTGGTTTATACCAGAGAGCTGCAACGAGTACGATTAAATCAGAACAAACACTCGTTCCAAAAACACAATCAAATCAATTCAGTTCAGCATAGACAACATTCGAGTATCCGCCTGGGTCAACTGATTTGATGCAACACGAACAATCTGTTCTTCGGCAATCACGATCGAGTAAACGGTATGGCTGGCTTCGGTTCCAACGTATAATGCCAGTTCATAGCGTTACGATGATTGTCTGAATTGATGTGAAACTGCGGGTAAATTAGGAGTAAATCTACGAGTACAGCAAACAACAACAATTTTCTGCTGCATTGATTTGGCAAAATATGTATCAGCTTTGAACATCTGCGCATGTTACAAATTTTCGATGATTCAAAGTTGTTCTCTATCGCTGATTTGAAGACAAACGGTTCGATTCGTGTACATGAATCGAATTGACAAAATCAGACAGAGCAACGGATCAATACCCGATTATGAATAAAATTTTATTACTCGTTGCGGGTCTCTGGTTTATACATATCAATTTGGTTATCTCTGTTCTCGGCTTTATTTATTTACAAAAAATCAGTCACTTGCGTTGCTTCCAAACTGAGATAGTGACCACTTTAAAGCTAAATATTTTTCAACCAAATTTCGTTCACTTTCTTGTAATTGTCATCAACATACAAGGAGCGTTCCAAAGTAAACAGGACTTTAAAAACAGAACAAATGGTTGTTTCAATACAGCTTTTAGCACGGTCCAAAAGCTTGTCGAATGAGTGTTTTAGCCACTCGGTATGGCCATCAGTATGCCGGTGCAAGCCTTTTGGATTGAATCTAAGACTGCATAACGCTTTCCTTTCATGGGTAAATGCATTTTCCCGAAAAGGAAGAAGTTGCACAGTGTCATATCAGGTGAATACGGGGAGTGGTTAATGGTTAAATTGTGATTTTTGATGTTCAATTCCATTTCCATGAATTTCAATGATGATTTCGGATGATTTTTGATGAATTCACACACAGTTTCCATGGAATTTCCGGTGATCACGGATTTTGATTGGCCCACATGTTGATCGTTTATGGTTTATGTCCTCACGACCACTTTGAAAACGTTGAAACCACTCGTGCGTGCACTCTGCTACGGGATAGGCAATCATCGCCATAAACTTGTTTCATCAATTGAAACGTTTCGGTAAAAGCTTTACCAATTTTAAAACAAAATTTAGTGTTGGCTCTTTGTTCGAAGCTCATTTTCGCTCCGATAACAAAAACATACTGACACTTAAAACACACTAACTTCACTTCCAATCCATGAAATGCCATGTCATTCTCACTGGACAATCGATAAAAATAGCAGATTCTAACGTTTTGTAGTATAAATATTGTATGTGCCTAAAAAGTACCCTTGTAAAATTTAATATATTGGTAGCAGTCACAACTTGTATGACAAATATCAAAAAAAAAACGCATTAAATAATTGGACGAAGAAGAGAATTGAATTTGAAAGGCGATGACGATTTTGTTATATTTTGAGATGACGCTAAGGCCGCATATTGAAACCATATGAATATGTAAATTCATGTACAGTATATTTCAAGGACATGGCAAAGGGGGATCAATAAATTAGAGTTTGGAACATCTGGTTCGTTGATTTAATTAAATGAAGAATAAACACCCGTATTCTTTTAACTCAGTAATAAATCATAATAAACGTTAAAGTAATACCTCATTATTTTAATTACATGTATTGTATTTTAGAAATTCTTTAAAGTGGGCACACACTGTTTACGTTTATTTTGGCAAACTCATATTTGTTTTGATACATCACAATTTTTAATGATTTCCACTACACCCCGCATAAGAATGCGCGGCGTGCCAAATTGTTTTTGGTGATTTCGCGAAGTCATTTGTTGTCATTTGAAACAGATGACTCACAATTAAGCGGATACAGTGTTCTATCTTGTAAATATAAAAAAAATGTTTTTTTGTGCTTGTATTAACCACGTATAATTGAATTTCATCTCCTCTTAGAAAGCTATCGGTGATGACTCTAGTGGCAATTTGAAATTTACTAAACATTTACTTAGCTGAAGTCAGGCTCTCATTTAGTATGTGGGTGAAGTGATCAGAGTTTCCGGTGGTACCAAGAAAGACAGTTTACAAAATTGCGACACACTGCGTCATTAACAAATCGAACTGTCAGATTTTAATAACAATTGTAAACAATGTGATATTTTTTTCTTTCATGGTGCCGCGAACTAAAATATATTTTAGTTTCTTGTCTAAAAAGGTCGTAGAAGCTTGCAATAGCTTTGTCGTTAACTGTGAATAGAATTCCATGTCCTAATTCACAATCGCGGTTACTGAATATTTTTATAATACAAGGATATTTCATCTAATTGTTGAAATTTTATTCAATACAGCCTCAGTGTAGTCATACAAAATTAGTGTCATACTTCGCTACCAAAAACGCGGATTCGTCCCAAGTACGTTAAGTTTGTGAAGCTTCTAAATTATGCACTACTCTTATATTGTTAACGAAGAACAAGGAAAAAGAAAAAGGCATCATCATATGCATAGCAGCTGTTCTGACAGCCAAAGTGCATTGTTTTGTATTTTGCGTCACCCAAAAATGATGGATTGCTGCTCACTTTACCTGTAGCTTATACCCCATTGTTAGTCTACAAGATACTTAGGGAAATAAAGCACTAGTTGCTTTTCGTTTCTTTATCGCCTTTATGCCCGGGTGACATGTTGCACCTGGGTGTTATAAGTAGCTTTTTTTTATGTGGCTCTTTGATATATCACAGGGAGTGAGACTACATATCTTATATATACTCTATATATATCTTTTATAAGAGTGTACAGTTGCTGGCGTATGCCGATGATATTGATATCGTTGGACTCAACACCCGCGCCGTTAGCTCTGCTTTCTCCAGACCGGATAAGGAAGCAAAGAAAATGGGTCTGGCAGTCAACGAGAGCAAGACGAAATATCTCCTGTCATCGCACTCGCGACCAGACTCCCACACAATGACAACATCTCGTGAGTCTGAGATAAAGGTTTTGCGAAAGATTTATGGTCCTTTGTAAAGCAGAGGAAGAGGAAGACTTCCACTCCGTTGGAAAGACCAGGTTGAGAAGGACCTAGCTTCGCTTGGAATCTTCAACTGGCGCGACGTTGCGTAAAGAAGAAGCGTAAGCGGTGTCTACGCCAGTAAAGAAGAAGAAGAATTGAACGAGTATCCTCAAAAATTCTTTAGCTAGATAATGATGGGAACAATCGGAAATTCAATTCGTTGATTTTAATAATTTTCTGCTTCTTTGTAAATGTCTCAGTTTTGACCATTGTAGAATCATACAAGTAACAAAAGAATCATATGGTCGTCAACTGCAAAAGTTGATTTTTCTGCACAGAGATTTAAATGAAAGGACTTAAAAATAGTAAAGAGGTTGCAATATAGGGGCGTTACCGATATTTTTTGTGTGTTCCGTTCCCCAGGATGCCTATTTTCACCCATATAATAGATACAATACTAAACAAAACTTCTTGTAATAATTTAAACAAAAATAGATATATTCTTCAAATATTTTTAATAAAATAGGAAAGATTTACCAATATTTTGTTACAATAAATAAAATTTTAATCAAAACTAGGTAAATTACATCTTTATGAATTTTAATTATCGAAATATATTTAAAAATTTAACAAAAACGTCTTTAAGGTAATAAATTGAATAACATAACACGGCAACACACTCTTGCCTTTTCTAAGGCATTTGGCCGTTTTAGTAGTAGAATATTTAGGAGACCCTAAAGAAGTGTCTGGCCTTTTGCCCTGAGTCTCCCTCATTCTATAGCATTCTTAATGCAATTTCTGTCATTCTATAAGCTTTCGCTTGTGTATGTATGGGTGAAAATGATAGGGTTTGTTACTTGTAGGTTTATACAATGATTGTCAACATTTTAATCTCTACTCAAGTTGTTGAGAGCTAATATTATCAACTTCAGAGTGCTACCAAATATTTCTGTTAAAGCTGCTGAAGGCCGGATTGATAAATCTATTTGACAGATGTCGCTTGAATTCTGTCGCCTCCTTTTTGTTTACAGCATAGTTCTGTCAAATGTGCTTTTAGAATATGGAAACACTTTGTAATAAAATTTGATAAGAAAGAGAGAGAAATAATTTAAAGAAAATGTAACCGATTTCGGTTTATCTTCTAATCAACGCACTTCCAACATATAGTGCGCGTTATTTATAATGTTCGGTTCCGTTTGAAATTAGTGCTTCCTTATTTCGAAAGCTTGTCATCTCCTAGATGCACTTTGATGTTCCGCATGCTGTTGGCATTCCGTTGCAGACAAAGAAGTTCATGGCTGCTTAATGGTTGCTGTTACTTGCACTCGTTTTTATTTTATTTTGTTTTTGTTGCGGTTCTTTTTGCAGGTACCAATAGATTTTGTAAATGAGTATAAATGTACAAAAATACTAAGTACATATTGAAAGCAAAATGCATTGTACAAAGTACAAGGGAACAAACAATAATAAAAATTTTCAGCAAATTTATACATAACTACAAACCTTAGTATATGTATTGTAAATATAAGTAAACCATGAGAGGCTAGTTAAATAAGTTGGACTAATGTACACATGTAATATAATTATACATATGTATATTTATATGTACATTAGAGTGATTAAAAAAAATTTTTTTTTTCGTTTGGTACTGGGAAAAATAGGTTCCTAGACACCTCTAAGAAAGCCTCTCCAAACATGAGTTTTTAATTGTAACGGGAAGGTCCTCCTACATACAGTTTTCTATTTTTTCTTAGTAACAGATAGAAAAATTTATATCTCGCTTCCAACTACTTGAAAAAATATCTTGCTCCTTAGATTTTGTAGGAAATTGAATGCTCTACAAACGACCTATAACGATTTTTTCGTAAACCCAAACGTTTAAAAGATATTAACAGTTAAAGTTTGATTATTTTTGAGAAAATTTTTTATTTCTTATGAATTTTATAACTCAATGAAAAAAAATGATTATGAATGATGAAACTTATGGGCTTTCTTAGAGGTGTCTAGGAACCTATTTTTCAGAGTACCAAACGAAAAAAAAAATTTTTTTTTGATCCACCTTAATATGCATTGATGTTTGACGATGAATATCTCGTAAACGCTTAACTTAATCGAAAAATCATAGGAGACCATTTTTATAGAGCAGTAAATTTTCTACAAATTTCCTTTGGACAGATGATTTGTAAATATTAAGAAGTTGGAAATTTTGTAGACGAATAAATCTAAAATTTGATAAGATGCTCACAATATAAAAGTAGATATAATGACAATATCTAGTTATGAAACGTTATTAATTAAAAAAAGAATTAAAAATTATTTCAGGAAAGTTTGTTTTTATATTATATTAATTAGCAGTGTCGTAAAACGTTAAGTACTAAGAAGTTCCAAAATAGTTATCTGATTCATTTGAGATATAATATTTTTGGAGTGTTTTGCGCTATCTAATAAGTATAATGTGCATATCTCACAAACTACTCAAGCTATGTCAACGAAAGTTTGTGAATCTTTCTTTTTCTGAAAATTTTTCTTTGGCGTTTTTGTTATAACACTAAAAACATCTGCATTAAATGTTCACCTTCTCTATTTTCAAGAAGAATAAATTTCGAAAACAAAGCCAACAACAAAACTAACAAAAACACGAAGTTTAGAAAGCTTTCACGTGAAAATGAAGAGAAATAGAAAATGTGAAAAGAAAAACATAAATAAAATAAACAAAATCATATGAATGTGCTCGCCAAGATCGTGCATGCTCGCAGTGAAAAGCATGAATTTTTCTTTCTGGTACGCGTACATTTTTTAAAAATAGCACGCGCTGTCAGTTTTACAAGAGAACTGTTGCCGATAAGTTGCACTGAATACAAAATTTAAAGTTTTCTTTCACATGTTTTCGTAATAACTGGAAATTTTAAAGAAAAAACTTCGTTAAATAATTAACTGTAAAGTTCTAATGGTGTGAAAAACCTGTGAAAATAATTCCGAAAAAAATTTGGAATGCAGGAATTATGAAATAAAGCAGAATATGTGTTAATAAGTGATATACGTAGTATATGTACATACATACATACACTTGTATATAAATTTTGTGTATTGGTATATTTAATGTGCTCTTGAATTATAAATATATTATGTATGCATAAAGAAGTAAAATAAGTTGAAGTGATTGTGAAACCGCAAATTGGCAAAAACTCTGAAAATTTGGTCTAAATACATACATACGTATGTACATGTGGATGTGTTTTCGCAAATCAAAATACCTCAACGTACATATATTGGTTAGTGTTGTTGTTTTTTAAAGTGATTTACGAATACAATCAGTCAGGGTAAATCCCGATCTCCCTAAACAAGATAAATATTTGAATATATTGAAATAAAAAATAAAAATAAAATATACAAAAATTGCAACGCAGTTGAAGATACATACATTAAAGAATAGAACGCACACGGCAAAGTTCGCAATTACTCGAAACATAAATAATTGTGTGGTAACCCATTACCGAGGACAAACACACAGGCCACTCAGTCGGTCTTTTGTCTCGAAAGACGAAAATTCTTGTCTTGGCCGTCGAACGGGCAGTACGTTTTGCAGTAGGAAGACGTCCGCACTAATAAACGGTACATTTTAAGCGCCGGTCGCAAACACATACCCCGAAAGAGCTATACATACACTCATACACAGTAGTAACAAAGCCTTCACCCACCAGAGATAGAATACTTGTGACGAGCTCGTAAGATCTCCCTCGAACGAGATGGATGAACAAAGAGAAGAGCCCACCCAGCAACAACAACAACAGGAGTATAGTGTCACTACAACATTCGTCAATCAATCTTCAACAACGACGGCACAAGCTCAGCCACACGACGAAGATGCTTGGTGGTGGGAAGTGGAGAATGGTGATTTGATTTTAGACCTCGTGCCAAATATTGACGCGACGTCGAATAGTGAAAGTGAAAATATCAACAACAACAACAGCAACAATACCAATGCATTGTCATCAGACTTTGTCTCGTTGTTGAAGAGCGGCGAAACCGCTAACGTGACATTGTTGGGGAACAATACAAATGCCAGTGATGGCAGTGCTGATAATGCGATTGCCGAAAGTATTGATGTAGCTGTAAGCCTTAGCAAGCAGTTGGCCGAGAAAACGCAGTCTGACACTGTAGAGGTAGAAAATAACGACGCAACTTATCGTTTACCCGACTCACATGACCCAGTCGCACCCAGCCAAGCAGGTGCACGCGAACAAACTCTCGAAGAATTCAAAGAGGAATTGCGCATTAAGCGGTTAGCTCGTCAAACGGCTGTGCAAGACTTACGCGATGAGATTGCCACATTGCGTCGACAATTGGCTGAGGAACAGGAGCTAACACGTCGTTTACGTCGGAATAACGCTGTCGAGCTGTCCAGCACTGAAGTGGAAGTGTTGACGGTCGATGAAGAGGGTGCTATTGGTGGTGCCACTAGCGCTGAACCCGATTCCGATGATGAGGATCCACAAAGCCGCGGACGTCATGCCAATATTGAGTTAGCAAACGCACAGCTGGCACTCCAAATGGCTAATGCGGAGAATCTGTCACTGCGCACCGAAATGGGTGTGGTACAAAAACAAGTCGGCACATTGAAGGAAGTTATTGCCTGTTGCAAGCAGATGCTGAATGTAAAGGAGGAGCAGTGTGTACAGGTGAGTGTACAGTTTGCGCAATGAAATGTATTCTTTACGCAGCTGGGTTCTATAATTCCTTACATATAACTTATTGCGTATTGAATCTTGGAACATCTTTTTTCTTTGCCCGGGTAATTTTTCGAGGCATTAAACCGATGTTGTGGATAAAGCCAATTTTTCGATTTTTCGATTAATTTCCGGTAGTTTTTTATTTGCCATTGCCGCGCATAGAATTGAGGTGAATAAGGTATGGATATTATATACCATATATATGCCAAATTTACTGTACGGACCATTCGGCATAAATTCGCCACGATATGTCAACATTTATTTGGACGGGGGATGAATTTAAGTTTACCTTTTGCACTTAGAAAAGAATTTATGTCATATTTCTAAACAGATCGTACTGGAATCTCGAAGAAAATTTGTCGTCAGAAATTGGTTATTTGTATATCAAATCATATGAACATCCCTTTTCGTTGGGTTGAACGGTGCTGCGTGCAGGTAGAATTTAATAATAATTGCTTTTTAGTTGCCTCTTACGTTTTGTGCTGATTCCCAACTAGAAAATGGGATCTTCACTTTGGGAATTACTTTACATTATTTTATTTTGTTGCGACTCGCTCGTGTTCCATTAATCAAGTAAGTTTAACAATACTTCTTTTTGTGAATGTGGGTGGTAAAACATCTTTGGTATTATCTTAACTTGTTAATTTTCCTTTTTTACAGGATCAGCTAAAGAATGCCAAAATAACAGCCACTAAGATGCATCTAAGGTCCCTAAGTGATCGATGCTTTTTCTGTGGAGCTTTATATATTGGAACTAAATTTAAATAATTTTACGATCGTCCAAACATATATTTAAATTTAAGTCAATATATGTACATCTGTAAAACTAATGTAGAAAACTTACACTACTTCAACTTTTGTAAAGACAGAAAATTGCGCAATCGATGAAACTTTTTGTCGATCAAAATATTGATCTCAATGAATTGGAAATTTTTGTGTTTTTAAAAATTCATTCTTAAAGTTTTTGTTATATGATTTTATGCATATTTCCTTCTCAAAAATAGTTTTATATATTGTTGTAAATCTTTTGTATGTTTATTGGTATTTAAAATATTTTTTAAATAAAATATTTTTAATAAATGCACATTTTAAGTGCATAGATGAAGTGATGATGGACATTTTTCTGGATAATTTTTCGATAAGTATATATGAATCCACCATTGACAACACTTAAGAAATGTACAATATATTTTATATATTTTTATTTAAAAAATATTGTCATTAGGTTCGTCTATAGCAGTCTTGGATTTGCTAAGTGCACATTAGGCGCATTAGTACCTATGTGTAATGAAGTAATATGTGGTTACGAGTATGTATGTATGGTTGTATTTGTATGGGTGCAAAGAGCAATACTTTTTGCTCTGCTTGTGGCACATCCGCTTCTTGCAGGAGGCGCTGTCGCTCATTTAACAGGCCAATCAGTCCGATATGATGATCGGCATGCAAATGCGAGTTATAAATCGCTTTCAGATTACGCACAACGCATTCAGCACGTTTTTTGCCATAGAAGCGCACAATTTGGCCGAGTGTACCTTCGCCACAATCGACTAGATAAGTACATAACTGGTGCTCTCACGTGTCATTTTGTTCCATCAAAACGTTATGTTATGCGAAGTGGTGCCGAATCGAAAATGATTGACATCAGCGTAAAGTGAACAAGTAATTGCCGATTAACAAAAAAAATATCACTCATACGCCATGTAACACATGGATCTTTATACTTTAATGTGTACGTTTTAAAAACATTAAAATATCCAATATTACTCACTAAACGCTTGATAGTTCACTCATCACCTGCACAAAATAAATGTTTTTCTAATAAATTGCATGAGACTTGGACAATGACCTTGTCATTGAATTACCGAGTGGCATACATTTTGTCCCAAAACATCTGCGGCATTACGTTCACACTTTTTCATTTTACAAATAATATAATTGCTTTAACGCTACGTCATCTTGTTTCTAGTATTCGAAATTATTTTCTCTTAAGATAAAAACATGCTTCAGTCAGTTTTGATATTGAAAATCAGTTCCTGGGTTCTCTAATGAACCGTCTTCGATTCGCCACTTGCTCTGGTGAGCTCTAATCTCTGGTTAAATAATTTTCCCGTGAATGCAACAAAAAAATTATAAAATTTATATAAGTTATAGAGAATATAACTCATTGATACCACGCGTAACTTTCCATATTTTCAATTTGATTACACAAGTGTGGATGATTCAAATCATTTATTGAAAATTATTATACCAACATACGATAATAGATATCGGCAGCGACATTAAATTTAAAATAGAAATTTGTCTATAGTTGTTTTAACAGTTATGTTTTTGTAAATGCGCGAGAAACCTCATTCTAGTGTAAATATAAGATTTGGAGTAAAATTTAGCAAATCGTACCCACAAAATAATTAACTTATAATTTTATATAATACAAGAGTTAATGGAATTTATTTTTGTTTGCATTTTCAGCTTAAAACTAAATTAGATGAAATCGAAACGGCATTCGGAGAACGTGAATTGAAAATCATGTCGAGCAATTTGAGACAAGAATACGAACGGCAACTGGGCAATATACGACAACTGCGTCAATTGTACGAGGAACGGCAGCGCATCGCTTTGGCAGAGCAAGAAAATTTGCAACGTTTAATTTCGATAAAAAGAGACGAATTGGCGGCGGAACAGCAAAAGTGAGTTGAAAAGAAAAATATAAAATAATCAAATTAATTGGCATAACATACAAAAAAAAAAAAACTTGTGTCTTTAAAAAGAAAAAAAGTCAGTGACGACAATGACAATGACTCTTATTTACATATCATTCTTTTAATAATATATTTTAAACAGTTAATGCGATTTTTTGTATATATGTAGTATATATTTTTAATGATGATGCATGTTTTATATTCTGAGTTGAATACTCATAACATGTTAATTGAAATACTCGAGTTTAAATTGTAAATAATTTATATTTTACACTTTATACTTGGTTGAGTTTCGTTAGAATATTTTTGTGTGTTAAGTCTATGATTCACCTAAATATCGGTTGAGTGTACATTTATTTATGAAACGTGTTTACTTGTATATGCCATTTCTTAATTTCAAATTAATTGTGGCTTCTGGAATGTTAATCGTTAACTGCAGGTAAAAAGGGTGAGCCACGAAGACCCTGTTTTCTTTAATTATACTTAACAGAAAGTCAGTTAAAAACAATTTATGTATTTCAATATAACTTGTTTTGGTCCAAGAACGATAGAGACAAGTTTTCAAGGGCAGTCCAAAAAAATAACTAGCCCAAGTTCTTAAAAATTTTGTTCCCAAAAATCTTCGTTTGTTCTTAGCGCCGAGTTTGTACGAAAATAAAACTTTCCTAAAACATCAAATTTGTCAGACGTGACCATTGATAAGCACATGAAATGTCTATTAATTTCGAAACTTGGAATATGGATTACTCATGAACGAAATTTGCTTCGTTGCATTAATGACTCCGATTTGCTTATCCAATGTCAAAGAAATGGCTGTATGAAGCGCATTATTACTGGCGACGAACAGTGGGTTGTTAAATTTGAAATATATTCTGATTATCTGAACAAATTCAATGGTGCATATGAACAAGAGAGGCTAGAATTGATCAAAGGTGTAGTGTTCCACCAGGATAATGCGAGACCACAAACAAGATGGGATGAGAATCTTCACCTGAAATTACTTCGACCAGTTTTTTACCTACAAGGGTCAAAAATTCTGTGAGTGTGGAATCAATCTCTTGACCGACAGATGGCAAAAAGTGTTGGACTTAAACGCATATAATATAGTTTCACAAAATCTTTTACACCATAAAAAGCCTTGCTTAAATAGCGCAAGAAAAACGAAGTTACTTAGTGACCGACCCAATGTTTCACAGCCCAAAAAAGTTTTTTTATAATAAGAGTTTAAATTTATTTGAAGTATATTTCGACACCATTTACAATAGGCTCAATAATTGTATGCCTTTATAAAAAAAACTGATTTAATACTGAAACGCAATAATTTTTCTATCCATGAATACTTTAAGTGAATTAGATCAACCGGTATATAGTACATACAGTATTTATATATGTTTATGTCAGTTCAAATAGAACTACCTATGTTTTCGATTTATATAATAATTAATAAAATATACAATACATCAAATACTTTAGTAGGAGTTTAAGCTGAAACTAATTTGTACCATTTTGTATTAATTAATAACACTTGTTTGCTTTTTTTCGCGAGATAGGCACGTTTTCGCAATTACAAAATAACTAGCAAAAGGCCACTAACAAACAAACCACAAGCACTTGAACAAAATCCACATTTTGTGTTAAAAATATGTATTTAATTCTATTTGATGTCGACAGCAGCGCATTCACTAAAAATGACGTTAAAGAATTTATGTGTGTGTGCATGTATTTGTATAAATAGGCTTACAGAACTAAAACAGTAGAAAAATGCTAACAGCTTAGATGAATTTATAGAAGAATTTAAATTAAAAAAATTAAATTATTGAGGTGATTGGTAAGGTTCATAGAGAAAATTAGAATAACATAAAGAAATAGAAAAATATTATATTATACCCTGTTTAGGTATAAAAATGGACTAACTGCTTTCAACAAAAAAAAAAAAATAATAATAATAAGAAATTTGTTTGCCGTCGAAGCGCATGAAAAACGAGACCATACTTTTCGATGCCATAATTTCCTATAAATGAGTATGCAACTAAAAAACAGTTCCTGCTTGGTTTATCTGACTTCACAATTGGGTATCATACAAATCCAATATGGGAAGCAGAGACGAAAACATTTCTAAATACATATTCTGACACCAAATTTATTAAACTGATCTCGCGGTAGCCGGTAGCCGACTAGCGCGCAGCTACTTTTCAACTGTACATATTATCATATTATAAAAAATATATAACATGCGAGAGATAATCATAAAGGTGTATGACAAATTTAATGACACTTAATTCAAAACAATAAATTTTCATTCACACCTGTAAGATTTAATACGAACTTGATTACAAAGCTTAAGTTTTTACTTAGTCTCCAAAAATAATATGACACGCAAAAATAAAATAACAACCGTCTTGAGTGTTTCATTGACTTTGGATTTGATGCAAAGAACATTGCTCGTAAAAAGAACTGCTTCAATATTTAGTGGCATCGGTTCTGTATAAATTAGTGTTATTCCTTGAAGTTAAAATATAGCATTAGCTATTCTAGAGTGTTCATTTATCGTTAGAAAGTGTAGAAGCTTATTTAGCCGTGGACTAAACTATGAGATATATGGGCGCTGACTGCAAAAATGATATAATTATGACACCACCGCGATAAATATACCTCATCCATTAATTTTCGCAAAATAAAAATAAATAAAATTGAAGAAGGGGTTCATAACTTTATAGGTAAGGGCCAACTTCAATCTCGTATAAGACTCTCGCTTCTGAGAGCTGACTAATTCAATTTAGTGAATACTCGTTTCGGTGGCTTAGATTGCTTTACGATATACTTGTTTGTCGATCTTTTAGTCTCCTGAAATGTTTTATATTTCAAATATACTAAAAATATTAATATAAATTAACGAAATAATAACACTTTTATAACCTAGATTATGTATGTGCTATAATTTTATGTATGTAATAATAAATATTCCAGTTAACCTTAAAAAAAAGTAAAACAAGAAAAAACGTTTACTTCGGCCGCACCGAAACTAATATACCCATCACAGGTGCATTTTTTTTAAATAATTATGTGTTCAATTTGTATGGAAGCTATATGCTATAGTAATCCGATCTGAATTTTTTCGGATATTATATTATTACCTTAAGCAGTAATCCATGTCAAATTTCATGAAGATACCACTTCAAATGCGAAAGTTTTCCATACAAGCCGTTGATTCCCATCGTTCAGTTTGTATGGCAGCTACAAATGTGCTGTAGTGAGCCGATCTGAATTATTTCTTCCGATATTACATTATTTCAATGAACAATAACTCATACCAAATTTCCTGAAGATATATTGTGAAATGAGGAAGTTTCCAATGCAAGCATTTGATTCCGATCATTCAGTTTGTTGGCAGCTATATGCTATAGTTAACCGATCTGAACAATTTCTTCGGAGATTATATTATTACCTTAGAAAATAACCTGTGCCAACTTTTGTGAAGATTGATGATGAAGATGACATTGTCAAATGTGAAAGTTTCCCATACAAGAACTTGATTCCGATCGTTCTGTTTGTATGGCAGCTATATGTTATAGTGGTCTGATATCGGCAGTTCCCACAAATGAGCAGCTTCTTGAAGAGAAAATGACGTTTGCAAAATTTCAAAACGATATCTTAAAAACTGAGGGACTAGTTCGTATATATGTATACAGGCAGACAGACGGGCATGGCTAAATCGACTCAGCTCAACATACTGATCATTTATATATATATATATACTTTATACTTATATACTTTGTAGGGTCTTCGACGCTTCATTCTGGGTGTTACAAACTTCGTGACAAACTTAATATACCCTGTTCAGGGTATAAATATATATTGATTTGGGTTGAAAAATGAAATAATTTCATTAAAAACATTTCTATTTCGTAAAAATTCAAAACGTTTTCAAATCTGGTTAAACCGTATGTAATTTGGCTATTTCCATAAGGTTGGACAGGAGATTTCAGGCCTAGGGAGAATAGCACCAACAAATTGAATTACTTTAAGTTCTTGAATTTATTTTGATTTTCGAAATTCATAAGCAAAATATGAGTATTTGATATCCTTATCAAATAAATCGAATATTCATACACTAAACTAAGCACAGTGATATTTTTGTACGCATTAGTGTACGCGGCGCCTATATACACACTAACATATTTTTATGAGCACGTGCTATTACAAAATGTTGTTGTTACCTCAAAAGGGAGAAGAAAAACTTTTGTTCTTTCATTTTTGCCTTCGTATGTGAGAAAATTATGAAATGAAAACAGAAACAAAAGCAAAAATCTAAATACAACAGACTAACATAAACAAAGCCAAAAATTACAAAATTTTTTATTAGTTCCATGTGGGAGCGAAAAATATACTCGCAAATAGAAAACAAAAAAATGTGTTTACATATTGTATTTGCTGTGCAACAGCTTGACTGGCAGACTAGCTGACTTACATTTGCTGTAGCGAGTTATTTTTTTTTTTCGCTGTGTTTTAACTTTCAGAACGAATAGTGGGACGATTCTAATTAATAACACAAATTTTATTAAAATATATTTTTATGAACTTTTTACTTACTGTGACATCAAATGAAGGGCCCAATGTATTTAAGTGTGCTAAGTTTAATTGATCAATCAAGACAATTCCAAATTTAATTTTCCGTGATTTTATTTATTTTGTTTAAAATTTTTACCTAGAGGTGTTTAAAAGCTCAGACAGTTAATTTTTGTAGTACCCTTATCATATCATACGAGACCAAAAACATGTGTGTACTGTCAGAAAACCAAACATTTTCTATAATTTTTAAATATTCTAGTTTTCCGTGCAAAAACGATTGTATCCGGAGAGTTTTTTACGTCAGGATAAAATTTTGAATATAAGAAATATAATTTTCGACCTAATGAACCTTAGTTATGTCAGGTTTTATGAAGTGATTAAATCATTCGAGACCTTCAAAACTGTTATGTTCTTCTGTATTTATCTATTGGGTCCATAAGTAACTTGATTATTATTCCATTGTTCCAATATTTCGAACATACGTTGGAAGGCTACTATCCTTGCGTGTTTTCCAGTTTATGCATGTTCTTAATTTGAAGCGCAAGCAACAGCAATTTATTTCACTCAAATCTGTCGAACTTTTCGTCGGAAAAAAGTCTGAAAGTCAACATATTTTGGCGGAAGTTTATGCTAAAAATAACTAGAGCATCAAATATGCCAAAAATGGCTTGCACGATTTAAAAGCGGCAATTTTAGTTTCGAATACGAATAACGCTTATGCATCGGATTGTGGGTGGTGATGAACAATAGATAGGTTAATCTAACCTTAAATGCAAAAATTAAAGCAGAATATCCACGCTAGCTTTGTGCTAGGTGTGTTCAGAAAAGCGCGTTGTATTATGCGCTTTTAAGATCGGGCGAATTCCTTAATGAGGAACATCACTGAGAACAACACACCAAATTGAAGCGAACGATGGCCGAAAAACCCACGAAATGTGCAACCAGGTAATCAAGTTCCATCCATTTCATGACAACGCTCGGCCTCATGTTACAAGACTGGTTAAGAACTATTTGGAAAACAGCAGATGAGTAGTTTTGTCTCATCCGCTTATAGCCCAGAAAGATGGGAAAACATTATAGCTTTATATGGGAGAAATACCTAGATAACACGAAAAAAACGCACGAATATAATTATAGACTAATGTAATTTTTTTTTTATTTTTATTTTTTTTTGTAAAATCACATATTGGGTTGTCAAAAAAGTCTTGCGGTATTTTTATTGAATTTTTTTTTTTTATTGAAATTGAAATGAATTTTTGATGACTCATGCCCAGCTCTTGACCGATGCTACGGCTGCTACTATGCCGGTCTCTTTCGACCAATTCAGCGATTTTATCGCAATTTTCGACGACAGGCCTTCCGGAGCGTGGCGCATCTTCGACCACCTCTACACCAGAACGAAAACGTTGAAACCATCGTTGTGCGGTGGAAATGGAAACTGTATCGGGTCCATAAACTGCACAAATTTTACTGGCGGCTTGAGATGCATTTTTGCCTTTATCGTAGTAGTACTGTAAAATATGCCGTATTTTCTCTTTATTTTGCTCCATGTTTGCGACGCTATAACTCACGAACGACTTAAAAGAAACGAAAATCAATCAAACACGTATTAGCGCGTGAAATGAGCTTTCCAAAAAGGTATAGCATGACCCGATGCGACGAAAAAAACTATAGCCAACTAGCGAAAATACCGCAAGACTTTTTTGACAACCCAATATAACTCAAGAACAGCTGAACCGATTTAACTGAAAAGTGGTGCTGAGGTAGCTTGGAATGTCGGGACGAGGATAGACTACGTTTTATGTTAAAAGTCACAACAATTCATAAATAAAAAACTATATTTGAAAACATATCTGGGTATCTGGGTTTTAGCCGTCGATTTTGCAATTACACTCGATGAATGGTCGGCAAAACATTACATATACATATGTATGTACATATTAGTGTAACGATATACGATGAAGATGCAAATACTGTGAAAATGTTGTTATATTTATGTATGTGCTATTCCTTAAGTGATTTACGATGTCAATAAAAAATGTAGATTGCCAATTTAACTATTACATTATATTGCTATCACGATAAATGATATCCTTGACAACAAAGAGCGAGCGGAGCCGCGGGTTTAGACTAGTTTTTAAATAAAAAAAAATATTATATTCATCACAATTTCCCACTGTTCGCTATGCCTTCGCGGCGCTTAGTTGTCTCACGTCAATAGGCAAAGTTTGATGAGTCCCAAATTACAAACACAGTATGGCAGCACTAGTTCCGGCGTATGAAGCAGAGCGGAGCGTAGGCAAACTTTTTGTGTCGCAAATTTCTGCTCACAACATAAAAGTGCGAATGTTGCTCAACTTTATTCAACATATGCGCTCATATGCTCCTTTGCCAAATTAAATATGCATGCGTGCAAATTTAAAAGAATATGCTTCTATTCATATCCAAGTTTGCTCGGCAGCGTAGCCTACTAGGAAATTCACTGTGCACTTTAGCCTTGCGGTAACAGGCTATTTTGGTTATTTCCTTTTACTTTTGGTTGCTGTTTGCTATTTGTTTTATAAACATACTCGTATGTGAGTGCGTTGGTGTTTTAATATGCTTGCGGCAGCCTTTTACCCAGTGCCATTTGCTTGACATTATTATACAAACATAACAAAAAACAAGAAAAAACGTTAACTTCGGCTGCACCGAAGCTAATATACCCTTCTCAGATGCATTTCTTTTAGTAACTATGTGCTCAGTTTATATAGAAGCTATATGCTATAGTAATCCGATCTGAATAATTTTTTCGGAGTAATCCATGTCAAATTCTGTGAATATATCTTGTCAAATGCAAAAGTTTTCCATACAAGAACTTGATTCCGATCGTTCAGTTTGTATGGCAACTATATGTTATAGTAGTCCGATATTAGCAGTTTCGACAAATGAGCAGCTTCTTGAAGATAAAATGACGTTTGCAAAATTTCAAAACGATATCTTAAAAACTGAGGGAGTAGTTCGTATATATACAGACAGACGAACATGGCTAAATCCACTCAGCTCAATATACTGATCATTTATATATATACTTTATAGGGTCTTCGACGTTTCCTTCTGGGTGTTACAAACTTCGTGAAAAAGTTAATATACCCTGTTCAGGGTATAATTAGAAAAACCCATACATGTATATACATATGTAGCAGCTGAATATGCTTGGTTATGCAGCTTTTAATTGAAATTTATTTTGGAAAGTAGCGGTAATAATTAAAAAACTGACATGAAATAATCGACATTTTTATAATTATAACGGGCTTTTCAATAAGAGCGCTACAACACTTTTTTTTAATAAAACAACATTATTCCGGTGAAAATATATTCGATGTAATTTTGTATGGAACTCGATTTCTTTTGCAAAGCCACAACGGGCACGCTTGCAGAAGTCCAGAAGCTGAACAGAATTTTCGACGGTTTTCAAGCATGCATCGGCCGATACTGCTACAATTTCAAGTTTGATATTTGTAAGAAGTTCATCAATCGTCGCTGGTTTGTTGACATAGACTATAGACTTGACGTAGCCCCACAGGAACTAGTTCAACGGCGCTAAATCGCACGACCAAGGCGGCCAATTGACTGGGCCATTTCGTGAGATAACAGGTTCGCCAAACTTGGTTTTCAATAATTCGATTGTGACATTCGTTGTGTAGCTTGTGGTGATGTCCTGTTGGAACCACATATTGTTTACGACCATACCATCCAATTCTGGGAAATAATATTCGGTTATCATTGAGCGGTAGCATCATTCACAATAAAAAGCCGGTCTTGATCGAAAGAAGTACGGAACAATGACGCCGCCCCTTAAATCGCATCAAACCGTATTTTTTCGGAATGCAATGGTGACTCTTTTGGTACGTGTGGATTGCTGTCTGAACAATAACGCATGTTTCTGACCATTCAGCCAGAAATGAGCCTCATCGCTGAAGATGAGCACTTCTATGTCTCACTGGCACGGGAGCATTTTGTACTGTTCATGTGGATTCAAAATTTTCTGCTAGTCGCTCAATTATTGCTCTGATAGGACGATTATGACGACCATGAATTGGACGTAGCGCTCTTAAAGTTGAGGCCTCTGACTCCGAATTTCGGTAGTAAATTCTAATAATTTCGACTCGTAGTTGGATCATATATCATTTCACAATGAATTGGCAAACCTTACTGAAAGGCTATGCCAAAAGAGCGGGAAAAATATGGCGTCGTTTGTTGTCCCTAACGGTCTACTTTTGTTGCGTCTCTATTGAAAACCCTGATATTTACGTATAACTTTTTAATTTGAGCTATGGCTTTAACGAAAAAAAAAACTAAACAAAAGGTGAAAAATATTAAACTTTTCCACCAGTTTCGTTTTTATATATGTGTATACCATATATTATATACATATACATATATATATCCTGTAATTTTGTTTTTAAAAATTAAGTGCTTCCAAAAATCGGTTTTACATATGTATATATTTCTTGTTTGCTATTCAAATAAACCTACTGGTATGGAACAAGTCTCTTATTTCCCTCATGCGAGAAAAGTTTTTCTTTTACTCGAAAAATATATATTTCTTGTGTAGAAAAATCAGTTAAAATTGTTATTTCTATAAAAGGTGTATAAATACTATAGTGTGATTGTACTCTCTTCTTTCCTTTTACATTTCGGGCTTTTGTCGAGAATACAAAAACTCTCAAATGTAATTTCATTTCAAATTTTACTCGGATATCTTTATTTCTAAAGCAAAGCTCACAATACCCATACTCGAAGCTTATTTACGAGTATAAGTGCTTCGAGATCTTATGCATACCGAACGCGGTGCTCGAAAAAGCAATTTGCAAGTGCCGCAAAAAGGTCTAATTTTGCAATGACCAATAAAGGTGGTCTCTTGATTGATGCTGTACTCAAAAATAGCCCAAATTTGCAAATAACCGAATTAAAGAAAAATATCTTTATTATTGAGAACCCCTGTGTGTATACTAAAGCTGTATTTTTTGAAAATTTTATAGTATCAAATATTTTGAAAATACATTGTGACAAGCTAGTTCCCGGAAATTGTAAATAAAACGCAAAATATTTAATTATTCATCAATATTTATTTTGTCACCTTCAAAGTAATCATCCCTACCAGTTATAATATACTTATGTCCAACCATTCTAACGGACTCGCGAAAGATGTCGAGCTCTCTTGCCATCTCTCTAACACTTGCCAAATGATTTTCAGGATATGGTGCTTGTATTTTTAATATTTTCATCAGTTCAAAAGGTCGTCCAGAAAGAGGCATGTCGTCAACGATTTTTCGCCTGTCTTTGAAGGCTTTATACCACTCGTAAGCTTGTTTTTTTTATAAAACTGAATCACCGTAAGCCTTTTTCAACATTCGCAAAGATTCTGCACACACAATTTGGTTAGAAATACAAAATTTGAGACAAACTCTTTCTTCGATATTTTAATCTATTGTTAAAATCGCACCGTACTACTGAGGTGTGCCGACTTAAGCAAAAATCATTTTTTTGAAGTATCAATTACCCGGAAAATTTAATTACAATATCCTGGTGCTTTTTTGTCACAATCTATACCTATACTAAAAGACCTTGGCCACTCATTTCTGTCGCGAAGGTACACATTCAATTATATTATTATAAACTACGAGTATTCAATACGTTAAAAGGGAACTTATGAATAAGGACGAAAACGTTATAGGTGGTATAAAAATCCACGGGAAAAGAATTTGAAAATAACTTTAAAATTTCGAAAAGTTTCTTTGCGTTGCTATTAAGCACAAATCAATATAAGATGTGAAATTTTCTATACTTGCATCATGTTGCTGCAGAGCATAATAATTTGGTTCACCTAAAGTTTGTTTGTATCACTTAAAACTAATCGAGAAAGATATGAAGTTATACGTACATTGAATATATAAATGATCAGGATGGCGAGACAAGTTGAATTTCAAGTGACTGCCTGTCTGTCCATCCGTGCTAGCGACAGCTAAAGTTAAAATTTAGATATTATAATGAAACATTTTTCTTAAACATGAAGATTATTATATTAAATATAGTAGTATTTATACAGTTTAATTTTTTCACATCGACCTTCTAATATTAAGTCCTACTAAATTGAAAAAATACATTATATGTAAATTGTAGTCGTACGGGTGACATACTCTATTGCAATATATAATAATGTAGTCACTTCGTGTATTGAATAGAAAACTTTTACAATACAAAACGATATAAGCCAAGTTTTGAGAATTTTTCGAGAACTTCTTCTGCAGTGACTTCAATGACATGATGCGTGTTCAGCAACCTCAGGCCGATCAATCTATCTTGAAGCATGTTCGTCCCCAGCCACGTTATCATGCGGCGAAGTGTCGAAAAGAGCGTTCAGAGCTCGCATTCGTCACAGGAAGTGTGCAATATGCGAAGAAAACTATGAATTATGCAGTATAGGTCTACATTGCAGTTTTCAACGTTTCCAATATAACTGGCTGTCTTTTGACTTTTGCGTCTGTCCCCAATGACACTGCCATTGATCAAGTTCACCTTTGAGCTTCAAACGTCGCACGACATTGTCATTATCTAAAAGGCCTTTGAATCTATCTATAAAGTAATCAATAAGATGTTCCATCTCTTTGGTTTTTAAAGCACATAGTTTTTCTGGAAGCAGCAAACTCCGTGTAAATCCATCCAATACTTCTCTAAAAAAGCGCTACTTTAAATCTTGGCCGATTGTATACAACAGAGGAAAGTACGCTGAAACCCGTAGTACTTTTTGTAAGTTCTCGCAGAAATTTTCGTGCTTTGTTTGTTGGCCGCAGATTCTTAGTTTTTCTTCGTCAATTTTCAGTTCAGTTCAGTTCTTTCTTCAAGATAAGTTGCCACAATAAAAGACACGCCGTAAAATATCAGAATGCTCGATGCACAATAGTTTTAGCTGTCTGTTGTTGGCTTTCCCCCATTTCCCCCCTCTGAATACGCAACTGTATATATCAATAACTAAATATACCAGAGACCCAGAGACACAAAATTAAACACGCGATGGTACGATAGGGCTTTATAGGAGCCGATGTCAAATTTTGGGTGATGGGCGTGGTAACACCATATCTCTGGACCTCCACAAGCGATTTCAACTAAATTCGGTATGCAATATTTTTTTGATATTCCTACATTACAGTGTGAAAATTATATTATACAATTTAAATTTGATTCAACTGTTTCTTTTACTATCCAGTATACAAATAAAGAACCAATGCATTGGAGTAAAACTTTGCATAAATAGTGTCTTTGACGTATTCTAATAATATTCTTGGTTGAGCTCAAATAGATGCGATGGTTCTCCCATACTGCGCTATATTATTAGAAAATAAAAAACCGTTAGGCGGAGGATTTTCTCGATACCAGTAAAAACCCATACTTAGAGGAGCTTTCTAGAGGTGTTCATAATCCAATTTTTCGGAGAACCAGTCGAAAAAAACAATCGGATTGTTGACCCACCCTAATATACATGTATGTAAAAATTATTGTACTCCTTCATTAGCTATAAAAAAATATTCAAATGATTATTACATGGTATTTGAACACATGCTTATGATTTGAAATATACTTTTTTATTTATAAATTGTTTTGGCTTTTAAAATAAGAAACTACCACGCTAATTTTCGGCTAAATCGGTTCAGCCGTTCTTGAGTTGTAAATATGTAGTGTAACTAACACGACTTCTGTTATATATATTAATTTTACGCTTTATAATTACTTCTAACTTAAACTGCTTTTTGAAGTAAATGTGCCATCTCCACCTCTACCTCGAGTAAATATTGCTTTATTTTAGATATTCTTAACTGGATACAAATGAAGATAACATTATCCACTTTGCTTGCAACAGAGCTTATCATTATTTGTTTCAGTTAAATGAATTTTAACTATTGCGAATTGAATGTATTAGTAGTCGAAGTATTTAACTAATATTTTATAACTGCACTACAAATAAAATATATCAGAAATGATTTTATTTGCGTTTCAATATAATAATTATCGAATTATAACTGGAATCTACATATATTAAATACCACTTATACGCAGTGTGGCACAATCGGAGTGCTACAGCAGCAACTTCTTCTTTCCTTTGGTAGTGTTTTTGGCGTGGTTGGTCTCGAAACCAGCGCACAGCCTTGGGAAGACTACACACAAAGAAAGCATAAATATGGCCATTAATATCGTGGATAAATGTTTTATCACAGCCATATAAGATTATATACTTAAAGAAGGTGTTTTCAACTACATGTGGAGTATGTGTGTGTGTGCACACATAATCTGTCATTTACACTTCTCTTTTCAATTGTCGTTTAAGTGAAATGTTTATATTTGGCAAATTGTTCCCATTTAATTGCAAGAAAAATGCAAACATTCACGAATTCCTTCTCACACAATGCAACTTGTCAAAATATTCCATGAGCTTATATGAGTTTGCACAGAATTTCTGAAGAAATTTGGTTTTTTTCTCTCTATTTGCAGAACGAAAAACTTCGAAGAGCATAATCAAACATTGATGAAGGAAATTGAAAGCGCAAATATAGAATTGGCAACATTGCGCGAAGAATGCAACGAACACAAGTTCGAGAAGAAAGCACTCAAAGAGGAAATGGGCACAGTCAATACGGTGCGTAGAAGAATGTCTTGTATATGTGTGTACGTATGTACGCGTTTAGCTGCTTTTGTATGTAACTATGCGCGAATATGGTAAACGTTCGTAAGCGGATTTCAAGTCAATTGTAAACTTGGAAATTGTTTGCTTTGTGTCTTCACTCACACAATTACAATGTGCATCGTCATGTGAGTGTGTTTAAATATCACATATGTATGTATGCACACAAATGTGGTATGTGTGTGCTCATGTTTTCATTGGTAAAAAGTTTTGGTAAACCGGAATGACAGGAAGCGTTGATGCATTCCTGCATTTCCAGCAGAATATTTCCAAGTGTCGAAATTTCACTTGAAAGTCATTGAGTTGATTGAATTTGCTTAAAATCATATTTGGATAGAGGGTGCGTAAGTGTTTGTAACAATTAAAATGTAATCAATTCTAATTTTATTTCTTTGACAATTTATTAGAAATTAAGAAAGAAAGTAATTCTAGAAAATAATGAAAAAAATCGTCCGTACCAAAATTTAGCTCTCTTACTTTCAAGTTAAAGAAATATTTCTAAAATGAAAACTGTTTTTGAATACAGTTATCTCAATGAATTTGCCCCGAATTCTCGCCTTTGATCCTTAGATCAATAATGCGTTTTGATCTCATCACCCCAACACTAGTTCTAAGCTTCACTTGAGACAGTCATCAAGTTGGCTAATGCTTCTTCATTGAATTTCCTTACTTATTCTTGCTGCGAATTTTTGAGTTGAGGGAACGCAAAATAGTAATAAGGAAACAAGATTTTGTGTTTGTGTTTCGCTAGCAAACGATTATTCTGACACCTGTAAATTAGCCTATATTAGGTTTTGTGGAAGATTTCCGATCGTGAGATCACACTTAGAGAATTACTTCATTAAGCAAAGAAATTCCTAAGGACAGAAAAAATATACTAACTATAACTAACTATATTATATAGTGTACATATGTATACTAAAGAAATGTTTTGATCAAAACAGGTAAAGAGAAGGAAGAGTGCTTCAACTTTGGCTTAGAAAAGGTGTAACAGTTCAAATGGAAGTGCTGAGGTAGTTCTATCTCGTCTTCTTTCGGGCAATCTAGACAATGGTTATCAGCTAAAGTTTTAAGTTTAAGGAATGGGCGTCAACCTGACGATAACCCGGGACAGAGATTTACGAACTTTGTTGGACGCAGGCAGTTCATCAGACTTCTTACCATTTACACCGAGGAAAAACTAAATCCAAACTTGCAGTTACCCAAAATTCACTGAGTTCTCGTGAGAACGAATATCTCTTCAATAGAAAGCCACAAGAAAACGAGTGTACTCAGTCGACTAATATCGAGGGACGAAGGTATATAATCCTCAACTTTACAGTTGTCAGCCACATTTAGATCAAAACCCATTTGAGCTTTAATAACAAGTGGAGTGTTACTTTTACAGAAAGTGCTTTCGCGAAGAATTCAAACGTGTTAGTACAAGTCTAGTACGTTGAGTGTCAAACTCAAATCATTACTGAAAACACTGCATATCTTAGGTCGAATTTGGTCTTAAAGAGACAGAGTTGTCTGATACCTAGAAAAATATTCAAAGAAATTGAGGTTTTAGTCTTTAAAATATAGCGAGACAGGATTATTAAATAAGAAAAAGTGTGCCAAATGTTTAGTTAAATAGGTATTTATTAGATGATTTATGTGGCGAAACAATAATTATACTCTGAACAGGTTACATTAAGCTTGCAACGAAGTTTGTAACACTCAGAAGGAAACTCCGGAGACTCTATAAGGGTATTTGAAATGCCTGTATATACGTGAACTAATCCCTTGAATTAAGATATCAATCTGGATTTTTATTATGTCGTATTCTCTCCAAGAAACGGCTAGTCTGTATACCAGAATGGCCTATATTGAACAACACTGTCGGAAGTCCTTTGTATTTGGCAAGATATCTTGACTAAATTTGACATAGCAACGGTACAATTCCGAATCAAGTAGTTTAGCTCGGACCACTGACTAAGATCTTTTTTCCTTGTTAAGTAACCTTAAATCCACTTAAAAGCTGTTATATAAAAGTGACTGAATGTAAACCGTTGAACAGTTATGTTTTCAGATTTAGTTTTACATATGTATATACATGTGTACTTGCTATAAGAAATGTACCTGGGAATTATAGCTTCTATGCAGCTTGTTCATTTAAATTTTTTATTTTTTTATCAGTTGGTATCGGTTTTTAATAAAAAAATGCTAATTCAGAGTCAAAGATAGAAGCTTAATTCCAGAATCGTGTGTCTTATCTTAGTAGATGTAGTCGGTTCAGCATAGTCATTTTTGCAAAACTGATCTTATTCCAAGTTCATATCTTACTCTGTTTCAGTTAAGACCCGTGTCTCCAGTTTGCCAAGATCACAACGCATTTCATATCCGTTTTAATGCTTTTAAACTCATTTTAAATTTCATACCAAATAAATGGTGCCAACCTGTATTTCGTAGCAATCTATTGGCAATGATGAAGTGAAAATATTTTTCCTTAATTACAAAAGGCCTGCACATATTCCCACAGCCAGCATGATAACAGGAGGAGTGCCCACACTATTCGATTAAATACGCACACACACACTTACGCTTGTCTTATGTTGCTTGTATTTGCTGTTGCAACCAATTAATCACACTTTTCTACATTTGCAGCTCTTTAGCCAGATGGTGATGGGCTTCAATGGCGAGAATAACTTGGATATTGATCGACTGACGACGATGTTAGAGGAGAACCGCGGCTTGCTCAACGACATGGCAACCAAGGAAGCAAATTGCACCGATGGCGCAACGTTGCCGAAATTATTATTCGAATTAGTTGAAGAGGCGGGAATGACTGGCAGGTCCGTTGAGGACAATCGTAGCTCAACGCCTACTTCGATTGTTAACACCAGCGCTAACGAGGAAGAATACAAACTGCATAGAGATACACCCGACCATGGTGCACGTCATAGCTTTGAAAGTGAAGAAATGGCGTCCGCTGTCACCGCGGAACAGGACGCTGCAGCGGCAGCCGACCACAACAATACCAACTGCAAGACTGAAAAAGCTGCCACTGCTGTTGCCACAGCCACTGCCACTGCAGGCGCTTGCTGCGGTAGAAAACATCATCGTAAAAGTGCCGGCAACCGGATGAAATTACCAGCAGCCACTGCCGCAACAGACAGCACTGCAACGGCAACTGCTGCATTGAAAACCCATGAACCAGAAGTTATGAGTAAAGTTGCAACGACACAAGAAATTATTGGTAACTTGCCGAAAGTTTGGAAAGTGCTAATGGAGCTCTTAAGTCACCACAAAATCGAGCGGGTGCAATTTGAGGAGCATGGCGCCAGCGAGGATTGCTACAAATCCGTTGAGACGGCCAATGGACCAAAGGCGGAACTGAGCGTCAGCAAGACATATATTAAGTTAAAGGTGAGTGTAATGCGCGTGCCACACTTTGGCTGTATAACGAACGTCTTGTGTTGGACTGTGAGTTCTTGAGTTTGGGCATGACGCGTCAGTCACGCTTGTTAGCAGCCACTTCCGCTTAGTAAATGCTGTGGCGCAACGCTGCGAAGCTATGTAAAGTGGCCGTTGCACTTAACGACGTGTTGCGCTCAACTTTGAACATTTTTCACTTAAACAGTTTTATGGACCCCATTCAAAGTTGCACTTTTCAGGTTGATTATTTTTGTCACTGGATGTAAGGCTTGAGTAAATTCAAATGCTCTCTTTTCATTACATGAAGACTTTCGTCCATTTTGCGCATGCTGTGATAGCACATAAATGAATTAACGATAACATGCGGTTGAATACTCAAAAGGCACTTTATAAAAGTTGATGAAGTTGTTAAGTAGACGCTTGATACTTTTAATAGATCACTTAATGTTTAAATGCAGCAAAGAGCAGGTCGTAAATTTTATGAAATGACATGTGACAGTAAACCGTGAGTTAATCAAACACGCAGAGCGGGAGTTTTCTTTGACGTGAGCTCGATGATAAGAAATAATATATATACTTAGAATAAAGTTAAATTAAAATATTAATAATACATTTATATTTCTTAGTAGTATCGACAAACTACTTTTCTAATGTAGGTTAAATTACTTATTTTAATTTACCTAAATAATTTTTCAAAATATAGACATCTCTCTAAATTATAAGAATTTTAAGTGAATTCCCGACATCCATATTTGTATGAAGTAATTTAATTATCCACATGAACTTTCAAACATCAAGGTTGGTACGCAGCTCTCAAGTAATTGCTCAAGAAAAAAAAAATACATTATTTCTCAAGTAATTTTGACAGCTGGTTACGCATTGTGAATGATCTACATTAGAAGAGCAAGAGAGAATAAACAAAGAAAACAATCTTTGTGCGTAATATGTATGTATGTGTGTCCATTTCAAAATGGAATATACTTCATAATAATGATTTCAACTAATTTAGGATGAATGTGACGATTATTTCGAATTTCCTTCAAGAAACAATTGTTGATTTGATGTTTCTTCGCAAACCAGGTTTGCCATATTCACATTTTACTGAAAAAAAGCATTAAAAATTAGTACTAGATTTCTTGAGAGCTGCGTACTAGCACAAGTAAATTTATCGCAGGAAAGTTTCTTGACCGTTTCTTAAGCGTTTTTTTATATGAAGTTTTTACGTTTCTTGAGAGCTGCGTACCAAGCTTCATATAGGAAATGCTTAGGTCTAGTTTTTATTATTTGAACGTTTGAAAAGAGCAGTTCATGATCAAACTGGGTGGGGATATTATACCAATTTTAAATTCCCCCACCTAGTTGTACTATATGGCCAGGGCGTTATCCGTTTGAAAATTATCGTCTTCTTAGCATTTTCGAGCAATACCCTTGTAGTATGGTGAGTCCCCCATTTTCCATAGCAATATAATATATTCAAATGGAATGTTTTGATTGAGTTAAGTTAAGATTGATTACGTGGAGAAAAGGTCTAAGATTATTATATTCTTTCGTGTTTCAAATATAATTCAAATATTATACTAACCGAAACCGGAACATTTGTCAAATTGGTACGAGGGAAAGGTAAAAAAATATAATATTTAATTTTAGTACCGAGCCAACTTTGATTATATTAAGTATATGGGATTTTGGTAAGGTGTAAATAAAATTAATCTATTTAAGTACTAAGCAAAATTACTTTGAGAATAACTGATCCATTTAGTTCCATTTATTAATACGAACTGATATGTATGTGTGTGGCGCTAATAAAAACTGACCAATTTTATATGAGATTTGCTACAAATTTCACGCACTTTTCGATGTTGCCATATATTTTGATACCTTTGTTGTATTTTGAGTTATCTATTGTTAACCGATTTTTAACTTAATATTTAAGTGACCAACTTTTTAATATCAATTTTTTTTATAATTTTTGCTTCCCAACGGTAGGATCTGATATTGGAGAAAAAATCCTTGGTCAAAGAAACGAATCACTTGAAAACCTTAAATTGCCATCTTGAATATCGATTGAACGAGCAAGAGAAGCGCTTAAGTGCCGTTAGTTTGGAGTTGACAAAAACTTGGCATTTAGTTGGCAAAATGCAGCGTCAACATCGTCAGCTGCACACGCAAGAGCAAATATTGCGGTATCAATTGCAGCAAAAGCGGCGCTTACTCACCGAACTGAAAGACGAGTTGGAGTATTGTCGGCGCAAATGGGCGGCCGCACGTGCCAAAAACGATGAGAGTCAAGAGCAGTGGAATGATTTACGACGCGAATTTGCATTGCGAAAACTAGAGCATGCCAGCAATTCAGCCGAAAGCGGCTACAGTGACTCAGGTCAGGCTTCGGATGAGGAAATAGTAGTCGCAGCGCCTACAAATTTAACCTCTGACGTTGAGACGACAACTTCAAATGGTGCAGGTGGAGGCGGTGGCTGTGTTGGTGGAGTTGGAGGAGCGGCTGCAGCATGTAGGCGTAAACGTTTGAAGGAAATGTTCGAACATTCGCGCAAGATAAAGCGCATGCAAAGCACTTCGCCCGGACGTGCAGGTGATGGTAGCACTGAGATAGTGTTACGCTGGAATAGTGCGCCACCAACCTGTGGTTGGCGTGACAGCAGTGAGGCCAATCATGGCGTGGCCGACGTGTACTGCGATGAAGATAATAATGCTAGCGGAGGTGATAGTGAGTTTGCCGGTGCAGTCGATTTGACAGGTGTAACCGCAGCCAGTCGCGGCGCTATACCAAAGAATATTGTTGTACGCAATAGACACCAGAGCAGAAGAGATGATGTGGAAAGGGAGTCAACTGACGTTGTCGACGTGGGTGGCTCGCGAGGAGAACGAGCAGAACGTATACAAAGGTTGGAGGAGCAGTGTAAAACGTTGATCAAGCGAGTACTTGAGACATCTGATAATCGTGAGCGGTTAGAAGTGCAGCTGCGTAGTTTTCAGGATGAGATCGCACCGGTGCAATATGCGGTGCCACTGAATGATTTCTTTAAAAAGAAACGTATTGAACGCATGACTCGCGCAAGTTCTGTTCCTGTTACTGGTACTCTTACGCCGAGAGAAGAAGAATATACGCGTAAGCGCTCAGAACGATTAGGGCGTTTGGAGGAGGAGAGCCGTCAGCTGTTATCACGCATTAAACGCACGTCTGATCGGGGTCATTATCTGCGTTGTTCTTTGGATCGTTTGCGACGGGGACCCAGTCGAGAGGGAAGTTTCGAAAGTAATACGGAGGAAGAATCTAGCAAAACTGAAGAAAAACCATCGTCTTCTAAGCTGAAAATGTTACAAGAAGACAAGCAAATCGATGAAGCGAAAACTAAGGCCCAAGACACGAATGAAATGGAAGAGCCCGAACCACAGATAAATCTGAACCCCTTGACAGAGAATGAAGAAGCTTACACGGCTCGACGTTCGGCACGTCTACAGCGTTTGGAGAATGAGAGCAAAGAACTATTAAATAGACTTTCGCGCAACAATGAACGCGGTCAGCAATTAGGCAATAAGTTAGATGCATTGCATGAACATCACTTCGATGTGCATACGAAGGCGGTGGAGGAAGCTCCAGTAAATATATCATTACCACCTGCAGTTCCGAAGGTTAGCATTGAGCAACGTTTAGGAAATATCGAACAAATATCATCCAATCGTATGGAACGTCTACGCATTCTCGAGGAAGAGGGCAAAGAGTTGCTTGATCGATTAGCTGGCACGTCGGCGCGTGGTACGGAGATGATCAATCGCATAGCTGCGCGTGAGCAAAATCGCCAAGCAACTGCAATGGAAACGGCTGATAGCGAAAAACCGGTTACCCCTATCACAGATAAAGTGTCCGATCCCGAAGATGAGTTTGCGGCGGGTATGGAGGCATCAGCGGTAGCCTCCGTCTTGCCTACATTCAATAATGTCGCATGTTCTAGTATTGTGTCGGAGGAGTTGACGGATCGCGTTACTGTTATTACAACACCCAGTCAAATTGCTGCGAAACAGGGCGCTATTCCAAAGCAACCGCGTACGAAACCTGCTGGCTTGGTGCTGAATGCTGAAATACGTGCCAAGGCTGCGAACAATAAAGAGCAGAAACAAAAACAAAACAATCAGACAGATGGTGAAAGTTTGGAGGATATGGTAAGGCGTCTTCAGGAAACGCCATATCCGGAGGAACAAAGCGTTGTGAATGAAAGCATCGAAAAAGAAGAAAACGATGTGAGCGACAACAAAGAAGTTGGAACTGAAAAACAAAATCCCAACCAATGTGGAACAACGGATTAAAATTTAGAATTAAGTAAATAATCGTATATTTCGATCTTTATGAACTATTACTCCATATAATTTGTACTTGATAATTGTAATGAAAGACTTCCTCTTCGTGTTCATATATATGTTTATATATTTTTCTTAACAACGAGATTCATTTTTATGCATCTAAATATACCAGTGTATTTTGTGGGTGGTTAATTTCTTACTAATGAATCGTTAATATATGTAGAGCTTTATCTTTCTTAGTCAATGTCATGGTAAACTTTTGGGATGGTTGCGAGGCGCGAGTAACAAATGTGAGAGCATTTAGTCACGTCTAAATGAAGAAAGTTGATCATTACTTATCGATTGGCTCCAGTAAAGTTCATAACGTTGGCGCTCTGTTTTGGATAACGGTTCTACATATAATATATTCCAGAACAAACTACTATTAACTATTCTATGACATTGAAGATTTTATTTAGCCCAGTACAAATTATACATACAATATCGATGTATGTGACCAGGCGTTGTCCTGATGCAAATAATTCATTCGCTATTATCTTAAGCCAACCATTCTGGACAATGGCGTCTCTTAGATGGTCCGATTGTTGACAGTAATGGTCCGAATTAAGGGGTCAGTAGGGTAATCTGGCCTTTTGTTTTTGACATTTATTTTTCATAGAAATTTTTATTCTACAATAGAATTTTTTTCACATATCATGAGGTATATCGTGGAGTGTATGAGTATAAACAAATTTTTTCGGAATTTCTTGATGACATCTGTCGGAGAAATGGCTGGGTGAATGAGATGCGTTTTTCTACAGGCGGGCAGAATTTCTCATGTTTGGATCATCTGAAACACAAAAACCCAATTTATTCTAAAAAAAAGTACGTGAATGGTTATCGTCCCTACCAGAATCATGAAAAATGTTGATAAATAAAAAAGTAATTAACGTTTTTTTTTTAATTTTTCCCTTTTACATACATTTTGTCATAACATAGTCAATAAATTATAAAAGATATAGGGACGTTAGCCCTTTAAATATTTTGTGAGCATTTAGAAAAAAAATAAATTAAGCAAATCGGTTCAGTAGTTCGACCGGAATCATGTCCGCCAGTTTAAAAAGTGTGTTTTGAGAAAAACGCGTTTAAAGTTTGAGGTATGCACTCCGAACGTCGAGCGGTATTATTATTTTTGGACCTTTTTCGAAACCTTCCAATGGTAAAGTGGTTGCAAAAAAAAATGTATTTGTGAAAAAGTATTTCCCTACTGACCTCTTAAGAGTTGGCCGTGGGTGGCAGGTAATAGTAGATGATTCGACTAGGACTGTTTTTGCTTGACGTTGGCGTAGTTGCCCCACTATTCATCATCAGTAACAATCCGGTTAAGAAATGGATGAATTTTGCTGCGATTTGCAAATGAAAACTCGGTCTATGAGGTTTTTTGCTTTGATATTGTGGCACCCATAAAATGAGAAGTAGTGCTTGTATGATGGTCACATTTTTTGATAAAGTCTATCATACCAATGTATTAAATTTTTATACTACTAATTACGCTTTAACTTGACTTGAGATTTATTGTTTGAAAAGTAAGAATTTTTCTGGATATTAGGTCAATATAAGGAGAGATAATAAATATTTTAAATAAAAAGCAATACAGTATGTTTGGGACATAAGAAGGTAAGTTCCTATCAAATTTCGTGAAAGTAATTGGCTTTGTGCAAGGTCCAAATGAAACACCAAAAGATTTGGTTATTTTGAGATTGTGTGAAAAAAGTATGTACAGAAGTTATATAGTAAGTATTTTCATTACCAACAACTTTGCTATATCACTTTTTTCTATAGGAAATTTCGACGGAAATTGCGATAAGCCATTCTTAACCCTTAAAAATTCAGCCAATCCTTCCTTTTCCCGACCACAGTTCGTTCTTAATGTTTGTTATGTTTGTAATGCTTATCTTTCGTTTCCGAGCTTTCAATCTGCTACGAATTTATTTTTTCCAAATATTATTTACCCTGGCCTAACTTATTTTTTCAAAAAATTCTTTGAAAGGAATTTAATTGTTTTTCGATAGGTTCATACAATATTGTTTGAAAACAGAAGATGTTGGTTCCGATTTTTATTTTCAATCTAGTAAGAAAATAAACCTTTCAGATATGATATGATACAACTCGGCTGGAACTTGGGATTAAGAACTTTTTAACACTTTTTGGTCTAATATTTTAGGTATTATAACACCAAAAATTTTACCATCATCGTTTCCTTGGGTCTTCTACTCCAACAATTGTAACTGTAGTGCTCTTGTATCTAGGCATTTACCCAGCCAAATCATAATTATTTCCTAAGTCTTCTTTAAAGTAGGAAGATGAAAATTCGGAATTTCGAAAATTTTACCCAAAAGAAGAACCCTTCTCTATCTTTTTGGAGATATTAAGTCATACATACACACATTTACCTGGTTCAAATACCAAATTGCTTCGCTTGTGCTTCTTTGATCTGAGGCACTGATTGTTTGTTTTGTTTTTCCTTACCATGATACTGCTGGTAGCATGTCTGTAACGTATACTATATGGGAATGTTTAAGTAACAGATAATGTACTATATGTACTTAAGCTGCACTGTCGGCCAGCTAAAATGCCGTGATTAGCATGCAACACACGATAGACAATTTTGTAGATAAACTTCATAGTATCCCACACAAGGTTTTTATTCCACAATTTAATTCACAACCATCCCAAGGGAGCGGCAAATTAAAATTATAACAGCTTACGCGAAATTCATATTTTTAACCTGCAGCTCATTAGCATAACCTATGGATGCTACTTGCAAAGGTGTTAAATTTACTTTCTCATTTCTTTTTTTCAGAAATGAAAATTGGTTCAGAACAATAGAAGATTTTTTCATAAAATTTGTATAATTTTGTGCGCATCTCCTCGTCGAACTCATAATTCAAGGATAAATGTCCAAAGCTTTGAACTTGATTTGTGTTTTTCAAATTGCCTTTGTAAATCACAAATATAGTGTAAACGTCGAGAAATGGTACATAAATTAAGATTCTGCAGTAATCTTCAATATCTTTAGTTCCAGCATTGTGTCGATATGCCTGACGACACATCTATGTGACATCTTCATTTTAATATCGTAACTGAACCAATTGTTAATTATATGAAAGCAGGGATCTTCTTTCTCCCGCTTCACCTAAAATTCATTCAGAGGAATATCTGACAACTTTGAGACTTCACTTCATTATCTGGCTGACAACTTGAAATTCTATTGTCAATATTGTTTTTAAAAGTTGAAAAGTGTTTTGGGCAGTGTCGCGTTCTATCCCTGTTTTTATTACCCCAAATGCTTTAACAGCTAATACTAATACTGATTAATTGCTATTCGAACTTCGTCATGTTCCATTAGCCGTCCATTCCATTGTCAACGATTGGGGAATCAGGTTTACCATCTCCTGGTGTTATGCTTTCACTGTCATTCAGCAAGCTGCAGAAGTGTACCCTTCATTATTTTAGTATGCTCTGGGCATCAGTCACTAGATCACCTCTGGGGATTCTACAAGAGTATGTATTCGTTTAATTGCCCAGATGTTAAATTTATCAAAATCTGTGGTTCATGACATTGTGACGGAGCACTTGAACATTGGAAGTTGCACTACGACAACGCTCCGGCTCACACCGCTTCTTTTGTAAACAGCTACATAACCAAGGCCGACATCCCAACGCTTCCGCAGCCGCCCTACAGCCCAGATGTAGCCCTCGGACTTTTTTTGTTTCCTTGCCTGTAAAGGCCGATGAGAGACAAACATTTTGTGACAAAGCAGAATGCACCTTGGATCTCAAGGCTATTCCTGAGGATGCCTCCGTGACGCCTTCAATGCTTAGAAATCGCGACGCAGAAGGAACATATTTTGAAAGCTTTTAAAGAATTATAAAGATTGGTTCAATAAATTTTTCTAAATCGATTCAGTCTTATTACTTTCCGAACAAACCCTGTAACCTTGAATCTTGACCCGCTTTCACGGGGATTTTTTGGCTTCGGCTCACTTTTGCCACGATATTTCGCAGATTTATCGTCTGTTTCCTGGTCGTAAGCATAGATCCACGACTTATCGACAGTAATAATACGATTCATGACATACTGGTAGTCGGAAAGCTTTGTTTCACAGACGTTAATGCGACGCTGTTTCTTCAAAAAATTTGAGTGATTTTGAAACCAATCGTGCTTTTACTTTTCATAGGCTTAACTGGTCTTTCAAAATGGTTTTCACTGATCCTTCCGATATTTCAACGATTCCAGTAAGACTGACTCTGACTGATAATCGATTCTCTAGCACCAATTCCTTTAGTTTGTTGACGTGATCATCAGTTGATGTTGATGACCTTCCTGGACGTGGTTCGTCGTCAACGCATCACACATCTCGACTCTGTTTGAATAATTTGTACCAATCAATAACACTTGCTCGCGATGAACAATTATCACAGAAGGTCTTTTCCAACATTCTGAACGGTTCGGCACCAGAAATTTAATGGAACTTGTTTGTTGAATAATTTCACTCATCGTAAAAAACCGCCGAAAGCCCTTTATGTGCGTCAGAAAGACAAACGAATACTAAACACTAATTTTCATTTTGATGTGACGTTTGGCTCAGATATCAGGGACAGTCATACCAACTTAGAAAATAAATTCGACGAATGAGCTTCCGTGCAAAATTTAAATTCAAAGATCTTAGTATGGATGTAATATAAAATATGTATGTATATGCACATAACTTATTATGTATGTATGTATTATGTATGGTGCTTGGATGCATAAGCGCTGCTTAATTTTTAACCCAATAAAAGTCAACAGGAATTCTTATGATTAAGATGTTCCTCTGATGATTTTACATAAATTCATATTAAATTTGCGTTGCTTCATGCCAGAAACTCAATCACTAATAAAAAGTGTGGTGAAACTTTTTCGGCAATGCGTTGATTTTCCCTATTTTGTGTGGAATTTTCAGCGAAATTACAGCAACATGCTCTCCTCGTTGCCTTAAAATTTTGTTTGAGTTTTCGCTTGGTGCAGGTTGCGGTACACTCTAGGTCGAATTTAAAGAGAACGAGGTGAGGTAAACTCTACCGTATGGTGTCCTTACACAGCTCAACACAATTCAGAGATGATGCTGAATATAGTACGTGTAGGAGAGTACAGAACATTTTGCGGCACCATCATATTTACATAATTTTCATTCGTTGAGTTGAGCTGAAAATTTCGTAAAACTTTTGATTTTGCCCGCCTGCCTGCTTGCATTTGTTGTTGCTAACAGTTGTTATCTTTTATCTACTGACATTGTTGCTGCAGCTGCTTGATCTTTTTATCAACAAAATGAAAACGTTACGAAAAATTGCATCTGCATATAATTTATACATTTCATATGCTTCGCTGAGGCGCACAGTCAAATTACACATGCACACACATACAATATACATACATACTATATATATATACATATAAATTTATGTTGCATAAATAAACGCTATTATACGTACGGTTAGTTACAGCAACTTCGATGTCGCATATACATCCGCTTTCATCAATATTAAGTTTTACAAATTCTTTCCTTTATATGTACTGCGTTGTTTTTTGTTTTTGAGTGAAAATATATCTTTCGAATGGCGAAGAATCAATAACGGTTATCCAACAATTCTATACCAGTTGGATAGTGTAAGCATCGACGACTTCAAAATAGAACTTTGCTTTCATTTTGATCTCTCTCTTGAGTAAAATCTTTTTCGGCGAGTCATTTGATGATGACTTGATCTTCTGATAATATTAACTCATTTAATTTCAGTTTACCGTTACCTACCAAAATTCCACCATTTGTAGCTCTTGTACTTAGTCGTGGAATATGCTGGAGCATATGCATTTGCCGAAACACTTATCAATACATTGCTTTGAAGAAACGGCGTTATTCTAACAGAAAACTAGGCTGTGTACGACAAACTCAAGCCCTTTGTATAACAAGTAGATAGTTCACAGAAAGTGTCACGTTTTAAGGATACTTAATTAATAAACTTTTATTGAGCATTATTTGGATTCTCGGTGGTCAGTTGGAATGATAAAAGTGGTCAGTTGAGACGCGGTTTCCGTGGTATTTGCTATTCAAATGTAACGGGTATTAAGACAAAATGGGCTAAAATATAATTTCGGATTAATGCAGGATGGTGCAAAAGCAAATACCCGAACTGCCACTGGGAGAAAGACTCAGAGTATCAGATCATCATTTTTGATCGTACGTAACACTGATTAGCACCAGGGGACTGAAATATGGTTGTCTGTAATACTAGATTCCAGCGCAAGAAAATGTATCAAGCTACTTTGCTGTCTCCAGTAAAAGAAGAGGTGGTTTGTTTGAGCTTACCAACTGATAATAACTTTGGAAGGATTCTGGAAACTGCAGCACATAAGCCCCCTTTTATTTAGATTTGATTTCTCATTAAACTTATTAAAGCATATCCATAACATTACTTCAAATACCGCCTAAAATTTAGTACACTATCATCGCTTTCTCAGAAGTGCTCCCCTATCGCAGCAGTTCGTATCCTAGAGCTACTGTTATATTAAATTGAAAACAACCTCTGAGTTCTGATCACTACAACAATTGAAACATCCTAGTTAAACACCATTTCAGTAAATGTTGGTGCCATAAAGTTAAAAATATTGGGGAGTCGAAAAAGTCTTTTCGTATTTCTAATCAAACTTTAACTTATTTTTTTTATATTTATACTAATAAATAACTAAACAAATATATACCATTTTTGGTCGACCACTTTTTGCCATTTTTCCACTAGAGACATTATTCCTTCAGTGTAAAACTTTCATTAGTGTAAATCGAAATTTTGAAATTTCCAGAACGGAAGCGACCGAACCATTGTTGTGTTAAACGAACCCCTTAAACTACACAAATTTCATTCATAACTTGCTTGGCATTCTTCCCTTTTTTACACAAAAATTTCAAAATATAGCGAATTTATCCCTTATTTTCACTCATTTTGGAACATTTGAACATTGTACTTCCCCGAATTAAATTTTGTTTTGGTTAAATGAACCTTTCCAAGAGTCTTTGGTATGACACAATGTTCAAAATCTATTGACAAAATACGAAAGGACTTTTTCGACTACCTAATATACATATATAGTACTTATTGGAGAAGTTCCTACTATCTACCGTTAAAACATAGTAAGTAATATTCGCAAACATATCATAATGGTATAATGATCCTTTTATATAAAATATAAGCGTCCGTAACAAAAAATCTAAAATTTTTTCAATTTCTCTGTTTCCCATTATAATCAGATTCATTGAATTTTTCGACATGTAAGATAAATCCAGTAAAGCCGAGGCCCTCCACTTAATTAAGTTTCTTTATGTGGTAGGTAACGCGAGGATTTTCATCATTCTCAAGTGTATCGATTACATGTCTTGGTAATGTTATCGGCGGCAGTAGTATTGATTCTGCAGAGTCATCATCCCTTCGCCCGTGTCTGTAGGAAGAAAGAATTATATTCATGAACTATATATCTTAATTTGAAATTTAGTTTTTGTCACTATATATCAAAAAAGTTAGAATTTGGAATATTAACCGGAATTATCCAATAAGTTATGTAGATAAACGGAATAAACCATCATGTGTAGATCTAAACGAATGATCCTAATTGCGGATATACTAATATAGCTTCCAGACCGTCAATCCTCTGGAATACTTCTTTCAGCCCCTGCAAGGTGGATTTTGCATTGTGTGCTAAGAGGAATCTTTGTGAAAGATTGAACGAAGAGAGTATTGATTTACTGCTTCAGCAATATTTCTAAATCATCCTGCAAATACTTCTTTGCCCCAGTTTTAACCTCATTACAGCAGTTGGATGGTGTTCATGGAATAACATTTTTTTGCGTAGGTTTTGTTGCTTTGCTAATTAAAAACATTTTCCAGCGTGAATATTTTTTCATCTATAAAAACAATACTTTCGCGGCCGTAATTTGCATTAAGCTTCTGCAAGATGACCAGATAACCGACTGTAGATTTTCATGTGGAGATCATCTCGAATAAGTCTATCTGGTCGATATATTCATTTCCCTAGTCAGAATATGGTTTTCAAACAATGCGTTCGTTTTTGTGGATAAATTGTTTGGAAAAACGATCGAAGTGCAGTGAAAAAACATTTCGGAGATATAAAGTTTCATGCGACACTTACACATTTTACGTGCGCTTTTTTACAGTTATTGATGTAAAGCAATCACCGCAATACGATTGCTTTCACTCCATTGTTAATCAGCGAAAACGAACACTAAACTGAATCAAACAAATCTGAACAAATCTTAGTAAACACGAAAGTAAGGGCTAAGTTCGGGCAGAAAACCAAATATTTTTAGAATAGGGCAATAATTTTCGTGAAAATATCATTGTTTGCAAACCTGCACGGTTTAAGGTCAGGTGGTAAGACGAAAAGATTCCATGCGGTTTTGGTGGCATATTGCATTAAGTTAGATATTGCTCAGGTATACTTGAAAACGTATTTTTAATTTTTAAATATATGTATAACTCAAATAATGAACGACATAATCGGCATAAAATTTGCTAGAACAAGTAAATTTCGAGTGGAATTGAACAGTTTATACTCTGCAACTCCCGCTCCCTTATTTTCATGGGGATAACACACATATTGGCCGATATATGCGATACAAAGTCACCCGGAAGTTCGAAAATCTTTATATTAAGTATATGACATATGGACACAGCATTATAAGACAAGGATTATCCCTTAAATACAGTTCTATATATGACACATTGACTGACATTCGATCAAAAGTCAACCGGTATCAGAATATTCGGTACCTAGAGACTTGAACAGTTTTTATTGTATTTAAACAATGTTTGGTCATAAGGTGGCACATACTAAAAACATTATTAGTGCAAAGTTTTATCTTGTTATATTATTTGCTTCTTGATTGTGCTGTATGGAAAGTAGGCGCGGTTGCTGTCCGACTTTGTCCATTTTCACAATGTGACATAAAAACGTTAGAAGAATGCCACGTACTAAATTTTACCGAAATCGGTTGGTCGGGTCCCGAGATATGAGCTTTAACCAAAAAAAATTTTCTCACCGACTCCCATAAAGATATCTCATACGATCGCGGTGGTAAAATTTAATGTCTTTAGTGTAATTAGTTATTGATTTATTGCGATTTTAGTAGTTCTGAACAGTACAGTTATATAAGAAGTGAGCGGGGTTATCTTCCGATTTCATCCATTTTTACATTAGCGGTGGAAGTTCTTTTACGATTAGTACTCAGCAAATTTCGTTGTTGTAGCTTAAGTGGTTTAGGAGATATGTACATTAAACTTGTTAGAGCGCAGGGCCACGCCCAATTTTTAACAAATTTCCAAAAAATGTCCCTTGCTTCTGCGATCCTTTGCACTAAATTACAGCTTTATATCTTAATTTGGTTATTAGTTATGTCCCTTTTTTAGTTTTCGATTAATGGCGATTTGAGAGCGTGGCAGTAGTCCGATTACGCCCACCTGTGAACTCGAATTTTCTTTTGTACTAAGGAACCCACAAACCAAGCACGGATGGACGGACGGACATGCAGACAGTCAACCGGATTTCAACTTTTCTCGTCATACTGATGATTTATATATAAATAACCCTATATCTATCTAGATTCGTTTTAGGTGATACGTATTACCGTTCGGTGAACGAAACTATAATAAACTCTGTAGCAACTGGTTGCAAGAGTATAAAAATCATTATAAGTGGTATTTGGGATAGTATCTATACCACATTCTATTAACAAGTAACATACTAATAAAATATTACCTTGGTTTTACTAAGGTACCTCACATATGTACCATCATCAATCATAATCATCAGTTATATTACCGGATATTCGAAAGTTCTGTTAGTTACATAGGGTCTAGGACAAGATTTTCTCCATCTTAAGCACAAAGATATAATGTTATTAGTAAAACACGCTCTCTACTTTTCATTGACATAACTCTCATATTGGCTGATAAATATGGCATAAAGTCAACCGGAATCTCGAAAACCTTTATATTTGGTAAAGGAGCTAACGGAAATATAAACGCGGGTAAGCCCCTAGATTATGACAACGAATTCTACTTTACGTGAAGTAGGCGTGGTGGTGATCCCATTGCGTCTAATGTAACATAGGAGCATTTTCCTTCAAAAACCGGACAAAAATGAAAATTACAAACTTCAGCGATGCTACTCAAAATTGAGTTTTTTTTAGTACCTAAGAAACCGTTCTACAGTGAACCGATTAAATGAATGACCTTCAGCCCACTATATTGCCACACAAGTAGTCGGAAACAAGATTTCGTTCCCGAACGCACGTGCTTATTCGCGAAACTCTCTATTGTTCTCGAAATTTCAAGTGGTTTTTTGTGTTTCACGCAATTCTGGAAAATATTTTTTATGGATTCTGGACAACATGGTATGTATTTAATATTGGTGATATAAAGATTAATTTAGTTAATGTATTATTTTGTTTTGTTTGGGAAAACAATGAATCATTAACAAAACTAATTTTTTTTTTTTAATTTTTTAGAAATTAGTGTTTTTGTTATAGTGTCGGGCGAGGTCGAGCTTTGAATTATATTTATTAGTAAACTACAGGGTTTCTGCTCTGTGAAAATGAGCGAAATCGGACTACAACCACGCATACTTCCCAATTTAAAATTCCATTTGATTCTTTCACTTTCCAGAACACAAATGAAGAATTAATTAATATAACCGAATAAAATTTTGCGGTAATAATTCCCTTAAAGTAAGCCACTTTTTGACCAATAATTGTTCAAATCCCACCAAAACTGTTCAAGCCTCTAGGTACCGAACATGAGGACCCGACACCAATAGTTGACTTTTGACCGAAAATATTGTTCAATGTGTGAGATATGAAATTGAAATTCGCACAGAACCCTTTTATGGCAATAGTATTACATTCTGTCAAAAATGGGTTAAGTCGGGGCAGTACTTTCCTGAGCCCCCATATACCTAATATAAAGATTTTAGAACTTATAGGTGACTTTATGCTCGATATATCGGCCAATATTTGGGCCAACTCAATGAAAATTGTAGAAAATGTTTTATTCATAACATGTTTCTTTGCGCCTAAAATAGATATAATTGCGCGAAAACTTGAAAACCAAAATATAACTATTACCATGATTTTCGGACATCCACTTCACCTTGCTCCATATACCTAAATGAAACCGAGTTACCTTTTTGTGAGTATGTGCCATATTAGTAGTATGTGGGATGAGCAAAAATAGATAAAATCTGCTCGGCACTGCCTCCTACTCAAATATATTCAATATAAAATGTTCGGTTGCACCCGAAATTAGCTCTTCCTTACTTGTTTTATTTTAATATATTGCATTATTATATTCAATCATGCATTTTTATTTATTTTCATTCATAAAATCACTTTAAATAATATTGTCCGGTTTTCGAGACCAAATGTTCCTATGTGGACTATGTGGAGCGTCAGAAAAATATTACATACCGAATTTTGGTGAAACCGGTCGAGTTGGTGGAGATATGTGATTTTAAAGAATTGTAACGATCGGTTCAATATTTTTTTTTTTAAATCGACTCAGTCTTACGTTCCGGACAAACCCTTCAATGTGCGTAGCTCGGTTAATTCTTCAATTGACTCAAAACGATTTCCTCAGAGCGGTCGTTTGAGTTTTTCATGACATTCCCGTCAGAAGTCATACGGAGATACAGCAGACAAAAACGGTGGTTGCAGCACGATATTGGTTAAAAATGTAGCGAAAAACTAAAAAAATCAATGCACTATCATGGTGCAAAAACAAAGAGTTGTTGAGCCATAATTCCGTCCTCTTTTTAAGAATAGCTTCCCTCATACGACGCATAACACTCAAATAGTATTCTTTGTTGACAGTTTGATCGGTCGGAAAGAATTCGGAGTGCACCACACCTAGGTAATCGAACAAAACTGTCCTTGACCTGCTTTGATGTGGTTTATTTGGCTTCGGCTAACCTCTGCCACGATATTCGGCCGATTCGTCTGTTTTTGGGTCATAAGCATAGATCCCAGACTTATCTTCAGAAATAATACGTTTCATGTCATCCTAGTAGACGGAAAGCATTGATTCACAGACGTTATCGTGACGCTGTTTTTTCGACAAAATAGAGTGATTTGTATGGCAGATATATGCTATAGTGGGTCGTTGGCCATTCCGACAAGTAAGCAGCTCTTAGTGGGAAAAGGACGGAAACAAAATTTCATAAATATCAAAAACTAAGAGCCCAGTTTGTATATACATATGTGTGTATATAGGCAGACGTGGCTAAAACGACTTAGCTCGTCAAGCTGATCATATATGTATATATACATAGGGCTTTCCAAAGTAAACAGGGCTTTTGGAATCTAGCGCCCCCTGGTGGGGCCATCTATATGTCGACTGGTGCGTTAGAATGTGTTAGAATTGTCCAGTTAGATTTCATGACATTTCATCGATTGGAAGCTATTGCGTTTTAAGTGTCAGTATGTTTGTGTTATCGGTGCGAAAATGAGCTTCGAACAAAGAGCCTACATTAAATTTTGTTTTGAAATTGGTAAAACTTTTACCGAAACGTTTCAATTGATGAAACAAGTTTATGGCGACGATTGCCTATCCCGTAGCAGAGTGCACGAGTGGTATCAACGTTTTCAAAGTGGTCGTGAGGACATAAATGACGATCAACATGTGGGCCAATCAAAATCCGTGATCACCGGAAATTCTTGATTTGTTTTTACCATTCCAATTGTGTATTGTCCCCAAAAAATATGTTGCACCCGGCCAAAACGTTAATGCGGTATTCTATATTGGAGTTTTGAAGTGTTTGACGTGTTCGGATCGAATATTGCGAAGATGAAAGTTGTTCCACGATAATGCGCCGTTTCATCGATGGATGCTTGTGAACGATTATTTGACCAAAAATCACATTTAAACCATTAACCACTCCCCGTATTCACCAGATATGGCACCGTGCGACTTCTTCCATTTCGGAAAAATGCATTTGCCCATGAAAGGAAAGCGTTATGCAGACGTAGAGCCCATTAAAAAGGCTTGCACAGGCATACTGGCGGGCATACCGGCCAACGAGCTAAAACACTCGTTCGACATGCTTTTGGACCGTGCAAAAAGCTGTATTGAAGCAAAGGAGACTATTTTGAAAATTTGAAAAATTGATTTTCACGAAAAAGCCATTTGTTCTGTTTCTACCTACAAATATTCAAATATCAAAGTTTAAATAATGGTCGCCGGTCTAGTATCACAGAATAAGTTTATTTAAAGGTTGCCGGTCGGTAGGTAGTATTAAGACATTTTCTTTTTCCGAAGTGGTTTAACTGTTTTATAAAGCTTTCTATTTGTCGTATTTCTCTAGTTTTCAATCAACAAAAATGTTTAAAACTGGGTCAATAAATTCACTGAGAAAAACTTTCTAATAGATATCGGATCTTTGGAGAGGCTGTTGATAATGTGAACATGTGAGCATTTCCTATTTGGACTTAAGAACAATTGCCATGTTTTTAATAATACGTTTTTTTGCGTCTACATATATATGGTATATACCTTTCGTTCCGATAATGATCTCTGCAGTTTACAAGTTTATATATTAAGCCGGCCAGCAAAAGTAAGGCTAAAAACAAAGTTATTACGAACAGCAGTCCACCAATCCAGACACCATTCTACAAAACAATAAAAGCAGTTAGAGTTCCATATAGTGAACATAAAATAACATTATTGCCATAAGAGTGCTGCATGATACTATATGGTAGGCCGTAAGCTATATTATATGTATGTATATATTGTGTCTTACCAATATAAACGTCTCGCAATTACAGGATTTACTATGTTTTGCTTTAACTATGTGCAATATTGTCGCACACGATCCTAGTGCATTTTTAAGACCGCGTTCAGCATTTGTTATATAATTATTTACGTTATCACTGAGTGTTGATAAGTCGTGTTCGTTGTAGTATTTACATTTATCTTTAGTAGTTATACACATATCTTTAACTTCGGCATAGACGGACGGAATGGGTGCTGCAAAATCTCTACCAATTCTGTAGGCAGCTCGGCATTTCCAAAATTTACTTTTACTGATTGTTGGGTTAAATTTGGTTGCCTTGTTTGCCAGATTCAGATTGCAATGCGAAAAGTTAACCCGTTCGTGGAAATAAGTTCCATGAAATTCGTCAGTCATCCTAGATGTTGATTATATATTTGCAAGTCAACGGGAGTAAGAAAAAGTACAAATTTACTTACCATGTCAATCCTGGGAGTCTCGCATTATATATGACATGTGTTAAACGGATAGGTGTTAGCCACGATGACGTGACTGACTTAAATTTACAAAAGTGATTTTTCTTCGGAAATTTCTCAACTTCTGATTGTAACTTCTGTAGGATCGCCACGTTCAAGGGTCTACAGTTGCGTTCGCAGACATCCTGCATTATCGTTTTATTTAAAGGTATCCATTTGGAAAATGGGCGAATCAAATTATTTTCCAACAATAATGTATATAAATTTTGATCGTTGGTGCAATCCGTTAACATTACTTGATTGAAACTTTTTTTCCCATCTGCTCTGCTGTTAAATGAAAAGTGTTGTTAAGTTAAGAAACGCATAAAAATCCTTTGGAAAAAATGAAATAAATGTTAGCAATATAATATTATACAATTTAAACTTACTCTTCCGTTCTATGACAAAATCCATTATATTCAATAACCCCGTAGAAGAAGTGGTAAAATGTAACAAACGCCATCAGTATTAAAAGCAGTGTGAGGATTATATAAATACTTGAAAAAATTTAAAATTTTTGCTACACGAAAAGTTTATTTACACATTTAATGCATGGGAACTTACAATAACAGAGCTTTAATCATAACATTTCCTTTCATACATAAAGAGCACATCACAAGTAAGAAAAACACCACAAGTACCTGTAAGTTAATTGAATATAATATATTTTAAAACCAATTAGAAATAAGCAATTCGGGCGTTACCGAACCTTAGACACACTTGTTCAGTAAAATATGTAGAAGTTTGAATTTTTATTATTCGACGAAATTTATATAGAAAATGCTAGGTATGCTTCATTTCTTATTTAAGGTACTCGAAAAAGTAAATAAACGGACTCAATTCATAGTACGTACATGTGGTTTTTATATAAAACTAGAGGTCCACGCTTTACTGTGGCTGATACATCTGTAGATAGTACTACTAATATCATCTATATGATTTCTATTAGTTAGATTATAATTATTTGTTAATGAGAAGGTGAAGCAACTTGTGTTAGTTTACAAAAAATGAATCGAAATGTGCATAGCATTTCCAAATTTATGCCACACACTATGCGATTTTCCTGGTGTCCTGTTGATTGTCATCACAGATGCAATTTTCACTGGAAACGGAATACGTTTGAACTGAAATGGCAAATCGTTCGAACTCAAAGGAATTCGTAAAATCAAGCATTCTGCCTCCTTGTATTCGATAGGTGCGTCACAATGAGTCGTGATCCATTACACAGTTTCGGCGCATGAAGATTGCGAAACATAATAACGACAGATCCAACTTTGAGACGCAAATGATGCGGTGGCATACCAAGCCTCTCCAAAGAATTTAGAAATTCCACTGGATAATTCACGGCGTCGTCTTCATTGCGAAGATGATCGATCGATTTGTATGAGCGCAAGTTTCCCGGAGTTTGACTTTGAATCTTCCAGTTTAAGTCAACAACATCGGTATTTTTGGCAGCTAACATTGAGCGTGCACTTAAGGAGTTGTAGTTACGATAATTTGGCCAATGTCCGAACATTCGTGATGAGTTCATCTTTCGTGAGTTAATATACGGCAGATGGAATTGATATCAAACCACCGGAAGTATCAACCGCAATTGACTTATTTCCAATTTTTAGCGAATACGATGTAAAATGTCTTCGGCAAAGTAATTTTTTTATCATCGCGAAAAGTGTGCGAGCTTCATTTGCATTCGAAGTAGCTTTCGAACCGTCCATTGTTTGATTCCAGTGGTTATCAAGTTCCAGCAATTGTAATTGCTGGCTTGCTTCCCCAAAACTTGCACTCACCATACCATTCACACTACGCAATGACTCAAATGAAGTTGAACCGCGTACATTAATGAATAGCAACCGAGGGTAGAAGCAATCCTCGTTTTCCAGTGGATTGTGTAAATTCGTCCTAATGCATTAGTTGAGAACACACCTGGATGTCCATCTACTGGTTGGCCTTGCTTTCTGCTTAACTATTTCATCGACGATGCATTCCATGTATCATATCAAGGTATTTTCGAATAGAGCAATGTTCTCGCAAGCAGATCATTGACGAAAGTTGTGAAAAAACTCGCCAATATTAATTTTGTTGCTGGCGGTGTTTCCACTGGCACTGTATTCTCTGTATTGAAATACAACCTTTGGCCATTCTCCAAATTAACTGCGAGACGCACAATAAACGCTATGTTGCTTTCTTTGGCGACGTATTTCCAAATGTATTTTATCGATTTCACTAAACTGAAACTGAACGATTTAACTGAACTGAATATATTACGATCCATGTGTAGTCAATTTCGATATTCACTCTTCTAAATTGAATGCTGAATGTTCTGCCATTGTCGTCTGGTGAGCGACGCTGATAGAGTGGATATTCATCATTTACAGTTTGTGTTTCCGAAAGAAAAGCAAGTGGATAGTGTTTCGTAGTTGTTGTTTGAAAAGTCGTGCTGTGACATCGTGACGATCGCTTGCTGATTGACCGCGATCCATAATTCCGCACGTATGTTATCGCATCCTGGGAGTACTCGTTCATGTGTCTTGAGCTGCCATACGTTGATGGAAAAAAGGAAGCCGACCGATATTAGCGCGACCTCCTCGTACTATCGTAACATCCACAGCGAACAACCTCTGAACATTTCATCAAGATTGGTTCAGCCGTTTTCGAGCATTAGAGTTACTAACAAACAAACATTCATTCGTTTATACGGGAAAAAGAAAAGGGCTGTTGTTAGGGGTTTTCGGGTAATTATTCGAATTTTGCCGTAAAAGCCATCTTTGAACCTCAACGAACATTTAGAAAAAAGAATTGGCCAAATTGGTCCAGGCGTTGTTGAGTTAGCACCACATTTTGCGATTCATTTATATACATACATACATATATAAGAGGATTATTGAGTTATCTTTATAAAATTGAGGGAGCGTGTTTTTCTAATAACGGTGCATATGAAGGTTGCCTTTTATATTTATATTTCGGGATTAGAAAACAAAAACCAATTTTAATCATTGAAAATCTTTTTATTCTTTTCCAAAGTATTGTCCATTAAGATCCATCACCTTCGCATGCGTTTGAACTAATTTTGTAAGAACTTTTGCCACTATGATTGAGGTATCTCCTAAAAAAGCGTTTAGCGAAACCAACCGCTTCTTGAAGTGTTGAAAAACGTTGACTTTTTGTTTATTTTTTCGCATACGAATAAAAAAAATCTTTCGATCCCAGGTGAGTGACTCATCAAATTGATGTTTTGAGAACACAAAAATGCGGTGGTTTCAGTCGATGTGTGAGAGCTTCCATAGTCGTGCTGAACGGTGATCCGTCTTCGAAGGTTGGTTTTCTTAATTTCCAGAAATACAACTGGCAAACAGATATCACAAAAATACAGACAATCGACCAAGCGACACGAGCTTTTTTTTTTTGAGCCATCGACGAATTGTGTGAGATACATCATGGGAAAAATTTTTTACAGTCAAATGTCCATGCTAATTGAATGCATGCTGGTTCCACCAACGCCTATATTTGCCTCTATCTCACGATAGGTCATATGACGATCTTGCAATATCTGTTTGCGCACAACATAAATAGTTTCCGAAACAACAACTGATTTTGGATGACCTTCAAAAAATCAGTCTTAGAGTGACCTACGACTTTGATTGGATTCACGATACCATCGATAAATACTGGTCCATGATTCAAATGCATCGCCAAAAACTGAATTTAGTTCATCGTTGCACTGTTGTTGAGTTAATCCACGTTGAAATTTGAAAAAATAACCGCTGGAAAATGTTCGCGGTTAAATTCTATTGTTTTGCCGAGATGAATATTTCAAGTTACTGTAAGCAACACAAATAACCATTGTATGTCAAAATGTTCTATGAATTTATAACATTAAAAAAGACAAACTTTATGATAAAGTTGTGAGTAGCGATATTGCAACACTATGGTTGTCAAATCATGAGTTATAAAAAACAACATACGTATTTATGAATAAAATGGGTGAAAAATTTACTCTAGACTCTTAGTCCCCATATAACTAATAAGCTATAAGTATCTAAATGTAATACAACGGCTTTTTATACTCTTGCAACCAGTTTCTACACAGCATTTTATTCACCTAACGGTTGTACGTATCACCTAGAATTAAGCGAGATAGATATAGGGTTATACATATAAAGGGTTTTTCAATAGCTATGCAACGAAAGTAGACCAATAGGGGCACCAAACCAGGCCATATTTTTTCCCGCTCTTTCGACATTTCTCTTCAGTAAGGTTTGCCATTTTATCATGGAAAGACATACGATACAAAAACGAGTGGAAATTATTAAAATTTTCTACCGAAATTCGGAGTCAGTGGACTCAACTTTGAGAGCGGGGTTTTCAAAAAGAGCGATACAGAAGTTGTTTTGTTAATAAAACAAAAACTGTACTTTCACACGAATAAAGAATTTCAATGATATCCCAAACCGTTTCTGTTTTATTTAAAAAAAAAACTTTTGTAGCGCTCTTATTGAGGATCGTAGTAGCAAGGGGCACCTGTCGGCAAAATTTTTTGAAAAAGTAGGCGTGGCCCCGCCCTCTAAAATGTTTAATGTACATATCTCCTAAACTGTTTAAGCTACAATAACCAACTCGCCATATAACGGTACTGTTAAAAACTACCAAAAGCGTAATAAATCAATAACCAAATACGCCAGAGACATTAAATTGTACCACCGAGATGGTATTAGGGAGCTTTATGGGAGCCGCCACGTTTTGGCGAAATCCCATTTCTCGGGACTCGTTCAACCAATTTCGTTAAACAGTTAGTTAGTCGTTAGTTCGTAACATTCTTCTTACATTCTTATGTACACTGGTACCTATAGTTGCCTTTTGATCGAAAATGTCGGTCAATATGTGATATATATAATATATAGCTGAAATTAAGGGATATACTTTCTCTTATAATGGTATGTCTACATGTAAAAAATGGGCTGAATCGGACCAATACTTCCCTTAGCCCCATATACTTAAATAGATAGTTTGATAAATTTGAGCGAAAACTTGGCATAGCCCCTATATAACTAGTATCAGGATTTTCGAATATCCGGCTGACTTGACTTTATATGATTGCTTTTTCACTTTAAAGTATTTCCCTGGCTTTGATTCTTGCTAGTTGCACCCGAACTTAGCTCTTCCTTATTTATTACATTATAATTTATTTTATATTTGTGGTCGTTTTCGCATGGTTCAATTCAATTCAGCTTTAAAACGGTTCGCAGAAAAACACATTCGCGGAAATCCCATTCGAAAACAAAAAAATAAGTCAAGAAAAATAATACAGGGTGGCGCAAAAGTCAGAAGATGATCAGAAGATGCTATAAGTAAGCCATTTACATGATATCATATTCTCGACTTGATGTAAAAAAATGTAAAAGACCAAATAAAAATAATCCACAAGCAGAATCAAAGTTTTTCATTTTTTAAAAAAGTTTTTCATTTTCCAAAAAACATCGGAAGGTTATTTTTGCGCCACCTGTTATAAATAATCATTGTTGTACGTAAACTTTTTTGTTATGAATTGGGCGAATTTTAAGCTTTAGCATTAACTTTTTTTATTTTTGTAAAAAAAAATATTTTAATATGCTGTATTTAAAGTTAAATATACATATCTTGAAATGGATAGAAAAAAATTACAAAATTTATTCATTTTAAAACAAATAAACGTGTCGTAATTTAATAGATTTGTAAACTATTTTATGTAAACTTTATTAGTCCACTGTATATAGTAAGACTTTGTTCATAATTTTAAAATACTTAGTTTATTCTTCGAAAGCTATGTTGCCCGCCTCAAAGTAATCCCTCTTGGCCTAAATACAATTGTGTCAACGTTTTTTTTCAATCCTTCAAAAAAAAACAGTTGTTACAGTCAATTTCCGGAATAGCCTTCATTGAGATTCTCGTTTAATGTCTTTAATTGACTCAAAACGGTTTTCCCGGACCGGGCGTTTGAGTTTGGTGAATAGCCAGAAGTCACATGGTCAATCTTTCAAAATGATTTTCACTGATCCTTCCAATATTGTAACGATGCCAGTAAAATCTCTGACTGTTAATACAAGGAATGTTCCAAAGTAAACACGACTTAAAAAAAAAAAACATAAAAAATGGTTTACTCGGCAAAATCAATTTATTTTGTTTAAAATAGCCTCCTCCTTCCGCTTCAATACAGCTTTTTATTCGGTCCAAAAGCATGTCGAACGAGTGTGTTAGCTCGTTGGCCGGTATGACCACAGCCGTATGCCGGTGCAAGGCAAATGCATTTTTCCGAAAAGGAAGAAGTCGCACGGTGCCATATCGGGTGAATACGGGGAGTGGTTAATGGCTAAAATGTGATTTTTGGTCAAATAATCGGTCTCAAGTGTCGATCGATGAGACGGAGCATTAATCGTGCAACAAACGCAAACTTTCATCTTCGCGATATTCGGGCCGAACATGTCGAATACGGCGCACCAAACGCTTAAAAGCTACAAGGTAGAATACTGAGCAATGTTTGCTCCTTCGCTCGTCAGTCAAGTTTTGCAGAACAAACCGTCCACACAGCTTTCGTAAGCACAAATGTTCGGTCAAAATGCGATAAATCGATGTTTTGGAGATGTTCAATTTCATTTCCATGAATTTTAATGATTATTTCGGCTGATTTTCGGCAGTTTCGATCAAGAATGATAGAATACAAGATTACGACACTAGTTTACAGTTAGTTTTTTTCGGTTTAGCTCTTGACAATTCTTACAAAAACAAATACATTGTGCAACAATTTCGTGACGTCACACTTATGCGTTGAGACGAACAAGCATAGAAATGCATACAAATTGTAAACAGAAAAGTAAACACTTTTTGAAATTCCCAAAATAATATTAATTCATTCGTCTTTGCAGGAAAAATTTCAGTGGAATGTTTAGAATATTGTTGCGAGAAAATATGTATATAATTAGTTTTAGGCACATCCACAATAAATAGAGTAGCATGTGTGGAAATTGTTCAAATGAAGAAAACCAGTGTAAGTGTACTGTTGTATTTATTTAAATTTCTAAGCATAAATATATTAATTTTTTAAAATGAAATGTGCAGTGGCTTGTTGTAATAATTATTATGCAATTAAAGGATCGAAAACGAGCTTTTTCAGTTTTCCGGCCGATTTAAAAGTTGCCAAAAAATTGGTGTTATTTTGCAAAAGAGATAATATATTTAATACTAAATTAATAATTTCAAAATTCTTTTGTCATAATTTCATACATCTGATACATCTGAACTTATAATATATGTATATATTTATATACAACACAAGAAACGTCTTCTCCATTTGAATCACAACTTAATAGACAATTTTATTATCAATAGGCCGATATATTTCTTTAGAAATGATTCAAATCTTTTCACTCAACAATATTCAATCGCTTCACTAAAACTTTTTATTAAAATCGAAAGAATTAATAATATTTTGCGAATTTACAAAAGTGTTTACTTTTCTGTTTACAATTTGCAAGCCATTTGACAGTTTTTCACTCTTCTTCTTCTCAACACGTAACTATGACGTTTCATAATGGCGGTTGTCGTAATCTTGTATTCTATCATTCTTGGTTTCGATGTCATTTTCGGTGATCACGATTTTTGATTGGCCCACATGTTGATCGTCATTTATGTCCTCACGAATACTTTGAAAACATTGAAACCACTCGTGCACTCTGCTACGTGATAGGCAATCATCGCCATAAACTTGTTTCATCAATTGAAACGTTTCGGTAAAAGTTTTACCAATTTTAAAACAAAATTTTATGTTGGCTCTTTGTTCGAAGCTCATTTTTGCACCGATGACACAAACATACTGACACTTAAAACGCAATAACTTCACTTCCAATCAACGAAATGTCATGAAATTCTCACTGGACAATCAATAAAGATAGCAGACTCTAACGCACCAGTCGCCATATAGACGGCGCCACCAGGGCTAGATTAAAGTCCTGGTTACTTTGGAATGCACCTTGTAGTCGACTCCCAAGCACCAATTTCTTTATTTTATTAAAGTGTTCATCGTCAGTTAATGTTAATGGCCGTCCTGGGCGTGGTTCATCATCAACGCGTTCTCGACCCTCTTTGAAGAATTTGTACCGATCTTTCTTACTAAGCACTAATGATTATTTGGATGTGAAGTTTGGTACAGATGTCACTGACAGTCAAACCAACCTAGAAAAAAAATATTTCGACCAATGGGTTTTCGCGCGAAATTTAAATTAAGAAGACTTACTATTTGTTGTCTACAGTAGCATACTTTCTTTGAACACAATAAAGCACTTACCACAATAGCAATAACGCACACGATGTGAGCAAATATATATGGTGGGGCGATATGCAGATCCTTACTTAACGAATGTGACTTAAGCTTTTCTCCAAGATACACCTTCTGCGCTTTAGCATAAGAAGCTTTTAAATATACAGAAATTAAGTTTATTAGTTGAATTTAGTTTTATAATAAAGTAGAAAATATTGTTTTGAACCATAAATACTCTCGCAATGATTATAATAGTGTTCTAAAAATATCAGGTAGTACGGTCCAAAAATATAGAATTGTATAAAAATAGTTACTTCAAATGAAATTCGGTTAATCCATAATCCTATAAATTAAGGCGGTGTCAGAATGGATTGATTTCGTTGCGGCAAAGTATGCCAATCACAGCTAAGTAAATTCTGAGCATTTATATCGGGAGCGAGAGAGAGTTCCCCCCAAAAAAAGTAAAAAGTCGTACATTATTTCCAGTGAAGCACAAATATCATAAAAAATCAAAACCGGATTCATCTTATTTTCAATGAAGTTTCTAAATTTTATTTCTTCCCTACAGACCGACCTTCAAAGTAAACCAATGCTTATATAGGGCAAAATTACATACATATATACATAAGTACATATGTACCTGGGGTATTCCATACCAAATCGACCACTTTTGAACCCGACCCTTTTAGATATTGCTGAAACTTATCCATCCTTTTCTACCCTTTGAAAACATTTTTGAGAATTTTTTCAAAATTTTTTGTCCAACTGCCAATGCCTTTTTTATTTTCAAATAGCCATAAATTTTGTAGAAATTGACTTTCGGGGACCTTTTTTTAAAAAAAAATTTTGGTTTTGAATTAACTTTTCGAAAAAATACACGAAAAAAATTTAACACCATCAATTATATAAAATAATCGGTTTTTTTAAGTAAAATCGTCATTTTTATACTCTCGCAACAAAGTTGCTAAGGAGAGTATTATAGTTTTGTTCACATAACGGTTGTTTGTAAGTCCTAAAACTAAAAGAGTCAGATATAGGGTTATATATACCAAAGTGATCAGGGCGACGAGTAGAGTCGAAATCCGGATGTCTGTCTGTCCGTCCGTCCGTGCAAGCTGTAACTTGAGTAAAAATTGAGATATTATGATGACTAGGTACACGTATTTCTTGGCTCCATAAGAAGGTTAAGTTCGAAGATGAGCAAAATCGGCTCACTGCCACGCCCACAAAATGGCGAAAACCGGAAACCTATAAAGTGTCATAACTAAGCCATAAATAAAGATATTAAAGTGAAATTTGGCACAAAGGATCGCATTAGGGAGGGCATATGTGGACGTAATGTTTTTGGAAAAGTGGGCGTGGCCCCGCCCCCTACTAAGTTTTTTGTACATATCTCGGAAACTACTATAGCTATGTCAACCAAACTCTATAGAGTCGTTTCCTTTAGGCATTTCCATATACAGTTCAAAAATGGAAGAAATCGGATAATAACCACGCCCACCTCCCATACATATGTAGGTTATGTTGAAAATAACTAAAAGTGCGTTAACCGACTAACAAAAAACGTCAGGAACACTAAATTTTACTGAAGAAATGGCAGAAGGAAGCTGCATCCACGCTCATTTTAAAAATTGAAAATGGGCGTGGCCTCGCCCACTTATGGACCAAAAACCATATCTCAGGAACTACTAGACGGATTTCAATGAAATTCGGTATATAATATTTTCTTAACAACCTGATGACATGTACAAAATATGGGTGAAATCGGTTCACATCACGCCTTCTTCCAATATAACGCTATTTTGAATTCCATCTGATGCCTTCTCTGTATAATATATAGTACATTAGGAAACAATGATGATAGCGGAATAAAACTTTACAAAAATACGGTATTTGAAAAATATGTAAATGACGTGTAATGAAATCTCGATTATCACTTTATCATGCGAGAGTATAAAATGTTCGGTGACACCCGAGCTTAGCCCTTCTTTACTTGTTTTAAATATTTTTTTATTTTTTTCATTTTTGAAATTTTGACAATTTTTTTTAAATAAATTTTTTTGGAAGTTCGCCATTGGTTTTTTTATTTTTTTTTTCTCAAAAAAAACTTCAATTAATTTGAGAACTATCCCTGCTAATCCCGGAATAGCCCGATTCTTTTTTTTATTTATTTAAAGAAAAATTGTCAAATTTTCAAAAATGAAAAAAATACATTCCCCACCTATATAATCTTTCTTTGGCACATTTGTTTGTATGTTTTCGAAAGCAAATCATGGTACCATGTTTTCCTATAAATTGAACAGCAGCATTTCGAAATCCGTTCAAATTGCTTTGATTGGAAAGATATCTGAAATGATTCAGAGAAGTTACAACATTTTTCCAAGTTTCAAGACCGAAACGTAACACTGTTTTAGCGCAACTCTTGGGAAAAAAAATTGTGCAACTTTGTGAGACAAAGTGGGCACAAAGACATGATGCCGTTCTTCAATTCACATTCACCCTTCCGGAAATCGTTCAACTTACAGAATTAGGTGAAACTGTCACCCATCTCAAAGCTGTGAAGACTTTTACAGGGTTTCGACATACATTCCACTCATTGACACAGTCATGCAAGATTTAAAAACGCTGTTTTCCGCTTAAATTCTTAAAAGTTTCAATTTGAGTCAGCTGTTACCAAAACTTAACCTAAATTTGGAATAAAAGGATTTAACTGTAATCATTGAATGCCTAGCATAGATGGGCACTTTGCAGTACCAGTAAAAATGCAGTAAAATTTTTTTTTACTGATAATGAAATTAAATTTTCATTACCAGTACAGTTTTACTGATTACTGAAAAAATTAGCAGTAAAAATATTTTTTACTTACTGGAAAAATTTGCTGTAAAAATACTGATAATATCATTTGAGTTGCATAACCAGCAAAATATCACCAGGGAATTTAAATCATGTATGTACTCAATAAATATTTGTAGTTTTGCTCTGTCTTCTTTTCCTTAGCAAAAAATACACATGAAACACTAAATGCAAAAGAGTCAGAACTCAAAACCAAAAAGATTCAAACAAAAATGATATGCAATATTTATAATATTATGAACGGATTGAGATCACCAAAAAAGAAAGTCCTCCTTGCGTAAAATATAATCTTAAATCAAATTTTTATTTTGACTCTGATATATTAAACATAGGATATGATTTAATACACAGAAAATCCCAAATGAAAATCTTGAGTTATGACTCTTTTCGTTTAGTGTGCGATGCAACAAAATCATCACCTCATAACTGTAACTGTCGTACAAGCCAAGCAATGCAATTATATGTAGAAGCATTGAGAAAAATAGTCCAATAAATATTGATTGCACCCTACACATATTTATGCAACATAAAAGGAGTGGAGGTTATATGCTAATTGTTTTATATTAGCTGATAAGCTGCTTTATCAGATTCGATTTACCCTCGTTCGTCCGTCTGTTAAATAAAGTTTATTTTAATTTAATGAGAATTATACTTCAAATTAAGAAGAATGAATAATTTGCAAACCTGTTACAGGGTATCAACAAGTCGGTTCGCCTGACTAAAAACTTTTTTACTATTGTCCATGTGCGCAATCAATGGACAAAACAGTTAATTCTAAAATAATTCGGTCATAGGTTTGAGTAACATACACTCTAGTGATTTTAAGTGATTTTAAAAATTTAAAGTACTACATTGCAAAAAATAAAAAATTAAATATATTTAAATGAATGCATTAAATTTCAATAGTGATGATTGTAATAATGACCAAGATTTCGTGGGCGAACAAAATATTCCAAGTTGTTCAAACGGTCGAAACTCACAAATAAGTCACATTATTATGAGATATAACAATTTAAGTGAAAGTTCAAGTACACCAGATTCGTTGATAAATGAAGAATTGGTTGGCGTCAATAAGATTCTCTTTAGAAAGAAATTTTTCAAAATTGTGGAGGCGGTGTGTTTAAAAAGATGCAAAATAGCACTATTTTATTAGTTATATATGTTTTTATTTAAAGCTTCACAATTTCATTAAAATGCAGATGAACAAAACTCCTCATCAAAGAAGAATGTGTGGCTTAATTGGTGGTTGTCAAGTGTGCGAAAAAAAAATTAAAGGTTCGCTTCGTATTGGTTCCAATTTTATCAAGCATTTGAAAAAGGAACACCCACAAAAATTTTGCGAGTTCAAGTCAATCAAAGATGGAAGAAGGCAGAGCGTAAGCCGCAAAAGCTCTTTTAACCATGACATTTTGGATTTTATTTGCAACACAATGTCTCCCTTGTCCACAGTCAGTAACCAAAGTTTTAAAAAACTATTTCCTGGTAAAAGTCTTCTTCAGCCGCCGTTCAATTACCAGGTTACTTTTCGAGAGCCACACTAAATATGTTCAAAATCTGGTCATTGAGCTGAATAACATTGAATACGAGTGCGTAACTGCAGATGTATGGTCAGGTGGAAAAAAATCATTTTTTGGTTACACTTGCCACTGGTTAGCTTCTAACAGTTTTGAGCGGACGTCTGTCGAAGGTTTAAAGGAACTCATTCCTTTGATCGTGTGACGAAAATGATATGCGACATAAATAAGCAATATAAATTACCCGTGGAAAAAATTGTTTATACGATTACTGACAATGGATCTAACTTCGTTAAGACATTTAAAGAATTTGGAGTTGAATTAAGTAAGTGAAGTATATCGCATATTTGTATGTATGTATTTAATCCAAATCAATATATTCAATTATTGATTCTCATTGATTTAGAACCTATAAATGAATGTGACAGTGATGACGGATCTGACCCTGATTCCGATTCAAATGACTAGATAATTGCTTTAGGTCCTCAATTTCGATCTGTAACTCCACGTCTGTCAAAACACTTTCCTTGTGCGAGCCACACTCTATATCTTTTGGCTTCAACCGATTTCAACAAAATTTTGAATTCATCAAGTCAGGATATTAAAGATATTCACAAAAGATCATTCCTACGGTAAAAATTATTTGATTAACTGAACACTTTTCACATTTACATATTTTCTATAACTTTGTAGATGCACTCAGCTTTGGAATAAATGCAATAGACCAAAATCTGCAGAAGTAGTTAATGAAGTTATAAACGCGAATTTAATAACTTCATGCCTAACAAGGTGGAACTCTCTTTATGTTTCCGTTACGAAGTTGCTGCAACACAAAACCAATTTAGCAGAATTGTGTTATCGTTTAAAAATTCCTACCATTCTCAGCGAAGAAGTTGAGTACTTAGAGGAGTACGCAAAGCTTATGAGGCCTATTGCAGAAGCGATCGACCTCTTTCAGGGCGAAAAGACCATGTATTTTGGTTACTTTATCCCCACTATAGTGACTTTAAGAATAAAACTACGTAGTTTGGAGCCTGCAAGCTTTAAGTATTTATCCGAAATAAGCGAAAAAATGCAAATAGCTTTGCTTAAAAGATTTGAAAAGTACTTCCTGATTCAGTCTGACGCTTGGGACGCTGTTATTGCCGCTATTTCTGTCCCTGACATTAAATTGCGATTTTTAAAAGCCCTTTTAGAAACAGCAACGACGCAAACAGAAGAAGAAGTAAAAAAAATGTTCAACACTTATGTGGTGAGGTATGGAAAGATAGCAGATGACGCAACACGTGTTCCGCCTCAAACTACTCAAAAACCTTCCTTGATTTCGGCGAAGAAAGTAATGGTAAAATTTTTGCATTTGACTTTCAATTAAATATTTGATTTATGCATATATTCACTTAAATAGATATAAGCATACAGAGTGGTTCCACTGACTCAGGCAATTATCTTCAGGAAACCCTTTTATACCTGGTGGAACGAGTCGCCACAACAAGTTTTTCATCAAACATCAGGCTATTAAAAACGTTTTTCTAAAATATAATACCCCATTATCGTCATCTGCACCTGTAGAACGGTTGTTTTCTTTCGCTGGTATTGTTAACCGGTCTAGAAGGCAAAAACTCAGCGATGCAAATTTCGAAATGCTTGTTTTAAGAAAAGCTAATGGCGGATAACAAGTTGAAATAAATGTTTCAATGAAAATAAAAATATTCGAATTTTCTATAATTATTCATTGACCTAGTGGTTGGCTTTTGATTATTAACTACCAGTAACTATTTTCAGTAAACAGTAAATATTTTGCTGGTTTTGCAAATCAAATGATATTATCAGTATTTTTACTGCAATTTCTTTCAGTAATCAGTAAAACTGTACTGGTAATGCAAATTTAATATCATTGTAATGCAGTAAATATATAATGCAGTGTGCCCATCTATGATGCCTAGTTAGACGTTTTGGGAAAATCTTGCCCGGAAACAAAGAACTGCAAAAAACGAAGCAGAAGTAGCGCTTTTTCAACAACAATGGAAAAAGAAAATGACTACCAGAAAACAAATGCTTTTTGCCTTAGAAACCCTCAGCACTCGATTCATATTCTCCTCACGTACTCTGCACTTTGCCTGCCACAAATGCTAGCGCGAACGATCATTTTCTACTTTGCGCCGAATCAAGACTTGGCTCAGAACAACGATGCTCCAGAAGAGATTGAACGACTTTGCACTCCTCAACATACATAAATTATGACATTACTGTGGAACCAGAAGAAGTAATAGAAAAATTTAGTAAAATGAGCAAACACCGTATTGATTTTGTGCTGTAAATTAAATGTTGAAATATGTATAAAAAATAAAATTATAGTTTAAAGTTAAACACTTCTCAAATCAATTACAAAATCATAAAGCTAACGATGCTATGCCTTAAAAATCTAACCGCGCCTCCCTCTCATTCTGCCCGACTTTTTTTTTGCTCTCAAAAATGATGTACCCTATTCTAATACTTTAGTTTAATGTTAATTATTTTTCATATACACAGCTTCATATAATAATGTAGTTTCATACCAAAAAGGAATGAAATAATTTGTTTCATATAATTTCGAGAAAATCTCGGTCGAAGTGCAAGAAATTCGATAAAACCAATTACGATTTTGCGATTCGGTAACAAAAATTAATGACTTAGGCATATTGCGGATATAATATATCTATAATAATAAAGGTAGGAGTATATGTATATGACCCTTAGTATAAGTAAGTAAGATGCAAAATATGATTGTAATCACCTTATCATATACAATACAAGTATAACAATTTTCCACCCCTAATATTCCCCGAATTGCGAGAATTGTAATTTTCGTGTTCGAATCCAAATAGGGGGGCATCTAGGTTAGCGTTGATGATATTTTATCATAATCGTATGATGTGTAACGTACTCATTCAGTGCTAAAGCATACATACTTACCTAATTTATTAAAGTATTTACTAACTTGATAGCAGACTCGTGACCTTCGTAATTCTGAAGACGCGGAATTTTTGTAAAAATTCATCAATTCCTTGATTGCGATTGCTGAATTATATAGTCCTTCCCACTGTTCAGATAGAAGTGTTAATTATACTAGTTTAAGTAAACATAACTGAAACTATAGCATGTTTAGATATATGTACATATGTAGTATATTAATAGCTTTACGGTGTCTTGTCCTAATTTTGTTTCTTAACTCTCGACGAGCTCATCACGAGCTCATCAGCCGCCCAATTTTTGTTTTTTTGACATGAACAGAACAAAGTGGTTTTATGTAACAATTGCCACAAATACAGATTTCTTCTATCGCCTATAGTTTCTTTAATATGAGGACTTTTGTTAAAAAAAAAACGATAGATATATTATTCTTAAATTATTTTATTAAAGAGTACCTTAAAAAGTTACTGTCGAAGTTTTTCGGCGATATTTTGTTTCTGGAGTATCCCTTAACAATGTCCAGCAGTAATCGGCAAGCAAACTGTCACTCCACTTGCCTTGGTACCGTTTCGCCATTACAGAAATGTCTTGGTGGAACCGTTCTTCATGTTCGTCACTTACGGCCCCTAAATTTTCGGCGAAAAATCCAGACAGTGAATTTTAAGGGGCATGTTGCAACCCATTTTTTATAGGCAGTAAGTAGTTCTGTCACAAGATCTTTGTAATTGTCAGCTTTCACATTTCCAAGAAAATTTTTAACAACGCTTTTAAGGGCACTCCAGGCTCGTATTTCAGTTCCATTGAGCATTTCCTCGAATGTTTTATCTTTCATTAGTTCTCTTATTTGCGGATCCACAAATATGCCTTCCTTAATGTTTGCTTCACTGACGCTTGGAGATTTTTGTTTCAGATACAAGAACTCTCTTCCATTTCTGTCCTTTGCCTTAACAAAATTCTTCAATAAACCCAATTTAATATGCAAAGGTGGTAGTAATACCATTTTGGGATCTACTGCAGGTTAACTGGTAATGTGTTTTTGAACCGGAGTGAGTGCCTGACGTACTGGCCACTGCTTCTGTACATAATGACAGTCTCTCGCACGGCTGTCCCATTCGCAAAGGAAGCAACGATATTTCGTATATCCTAGTCGAATTCCAAGAAGAAGAGCTACTTTCAGGTCTGCACATATTGCCCAACTATACTCGTGATAACGGATATGCTCTAAAAGAACTCTCATATTCTCATATGTTTTCTTCATATGAACCGCATGAGCTAGGGGCACAGATGGATATTTGTTACCTTTAAACTAAGTTTAGAGGAATCAATGAATAGACGCCAATCACGTGGAACATGTTTCTGTCCTAGTGCGTTAAACAAAAGGTTGCAGTAGTGAACAGTACACTAGATCCCCTTCTTGAAGAAAACAATTTGTTGGTCTTTCTGCCTTTTTCTGCAAAAAGTAATATTTACATCACTTTGAAGAAGGTTCCAACCTTTTAGTCTGGATGCTAAAAGTTCGGACTGCGACTTTAAAAGTCTTAGATCTCGAACTAAGTCATTAAGTTCACCTTGTGAAATTAGATGCGGCACTGTTGAACATCCTGGTAAATCAAATAAAGGATCGGTTGCCATTTCCTTTGCGGTTTCTGTAACATCACTCGAAGAGCTAGTCGATTCTAGTTCTTCATCGAGATTCCAATATTCTGGTACCTTTGGAATAGGAAGTTGTTCACTGTGTGGCAGGTCTTAAAGCTGATGGTAAATTACAGTGCTTAACAGTATGTTTAGACTTCGGTCCAATACCTTTAATATTCGTAAGACAAAAATAGCAGTCTGTAACATGGTCTTAAGGTTCTCTCCAAACCATTGGCACGGCAAAGGGCATTTTACGATTTGAACCTTTTAACCAAGTTGTTACCAATGTTACACAAGTTTTTCAACAGATATGAGGGGCCATGTTTTGTCTTGGTCCCAAACTTTAACACCAAAATACAGTTCGTAAGCTTTTAGCACAACCGGAGTAAAATTACGTTTTTGCGATTTAAAAGTTAGTTCTCCGCACACATAACGAAAATTGTTGGCCCTATTTACGCACTGCCTGGGTATTGTACCTAAAAATCTTAAACACAGTAATTTCAAGAATATAAAAGAATGTGAACTAAAAACGTTTCGGACACCGTTGGTCTACTGATAAAATTTGTAACATAAAATGATCGTAAACGCTGTTTACTTCAAACAGGTAGGCAGAACCGGTCTAAACCGGATAAATCTCTGATCGTATGAAAATATGAGATGATGAGATATAATGAAATTTTATGTATTATAAAACCTAAAGCCGCAGGTTACAGAATATCGGAGGGTAATAGAAAAATTATGATTTCAGATTTGACTTCAGGGTATCAAACTGCATTAGAAACACCTAAGAATTTTCATCCCACAAATTATGTTTACAATTTATTAGTAGAGATTACAATTTAATAAAAAAAGGTTACCAATGTTAGCACACTAAATTATAGAAAACACATATACTTTTTTTTAAATTTCATACTTGTATATACAATAAACAGCAATCTTAAAAAAATATGTACTTACGTCGTTTAATGAGAATATTGCATTCATGTAATGATTAGCATTATTATTTAGAATATACTTGGTTCCATAAGTACTTACACCATAAAAGGCACTAAAATTTCGTGAAAACATTCGAAATACTTTAAGAAAAAATATTATGTTAGTGTAGGTATATAGCACATAGATTGCAGTACACTTACTATCATCATACAGTAAAGTATTGTCGAAAATTGATTCGACGAACGTTTCTATAAAATGTTCGAACATTCTGCGGTTGGCGATCGAACTTCTCCTCGCTTTTGTAGTTTCAGGGTAAAGATCTGCCAACGATGCTGTAGATATACAGATAGACATACATATGTATGTATTAGACTATGCGTTAAAGCAAGCAAGGCAACAGCCATAATTTAAAACGAAAAACAAGTAAGTGCGGACGTGCAGCATTTTTGTATATATTGATTGTCAAAAAAGTCTTGCGGTATTTTCGCTAGTTGGCGCTGAAAGCGCGTACTTCTAGTTTTATTCGTCACATCGCGTCATGCTATACCTTTTTGGAAAGCTCATTTAACGAGCTAACACGTGTTTGATTGATTGTCGTTTCTTTTAAGTCGTTCGTGAGTTATAGCGTCGCAAACATAGAGCAAATTAAAGAGAAAATACGGCATATTTTACAGTACCACTACGATAAAGGCAATAAAATTTGTGCAGTTTATGGACCCGATACAGTTTCCATTTCCACCGCACAACGATGGTTTCAACGTTTTCGTTCTGGTGTAGAGGTGGTCGAAGATGCGCCACGCTCCGGAAGGCCTGTCGTCGAAAATTGCGATAAAATCGCTGAATTGGTCGAAAGAGACCGGCATAGTAGCAGCCATAGCATCGGTCAAGAGCTGGGTCAAGAGAGCTCAAAAATTCATTTCATTTTCAATAAAAAAAAATTCAATAAAAATACCGCAAGACTTTTTTGACAACCCATTATTAATTAGAAACGGGAGTGTTGCTTCAGTTTGCATGTTTAGCTTAAAAATAAAAAATATTAATAACTTTTTTATTAGTATCAGGTAAGGACATAGGCTACTTTTTATATCTTTATGTCGAAATTTAATACAATTCATAAATATAAAATTTATATTTCAAATCATAAGCTTTTGTTAAAAGTTCATGTTTTATCATTTAAGAAATTTTGTAATTCAAAATTAAAGAGATATAAGTAAACATTTTAATATCCTTACATGCTTGGTATATGAGTTATATTGACAGTGCTCCTGAACCAGGCATTTTTTTAGGGCAAACCCGTCAGATATGTTTAATATCACAACAAAAAATGGCATTGACATTTTCGTCGTCAAGGCATTGCGGATACTTTGCTAGATTATGGACGAAAACACAAATGCATTCATAACAAACCAAACACGATATCTAGCATAAAAATATAGCTGAATAATTGGAGTTTTGATAAAAAGGCCTCTTATAATTTGAGATACATATGTATACAAAAATCTTTTCGAAGCATTGCACAGAGCAGTGCAATATTTAAACGGGAACGATGAAGTACATACATAAGTATATGCGTACAATTTCAAACTGATCCTTCCTAAAAAATAATAAAATTGCTAAATATTGGGAATAGTAGAATAGAACTGCAACAAAATACGCAGTGCAATGGATTAAAACAGGCTCAGTAATCATTCGATGAATAATATACCACGTGCATCCCAAAAGACTGATGCCATAACCTTGCCAGCCGGTTTTTTTGTCTTTCCACGCTTGAGAACCGTTTCATAATATGCAGTCCACTAGGCTGACTGTCGATTGGACTTGGTTGATTTCACTGGTGCACAGCCCAAATTCAACAGTATTTTTCCCCCAAAAACCAATGCTTTATTAACACGCGAAATGCTTTTGGATTCATTTTTTTGTAAACTAACACAAGTTACTTCACCCAAAAGCTATATCTCCTTAACTAATAGTTATAATCTAACTAATAGAAATCATATATATCGTTTTAGTAGTATTATCTATTTATCAGCCACAGTAAAACGTAGACGGGTCCTCTAGTATATAGATATATATAGGGTAGTCGAAAAAGTCTTTTCGTTTTTCTAATCAAACTTCAATTTATTTTTTTTTATATTTATAACGAACTTTAAAGAACCAAATATGTACTAGTTTGATCGACCACTTTTTGCCATTTTTCCGCTAGAGACAATATTTCATCAGAGCAAAGCTTTTCTGGTTTCTGGCCGAAAAACTGCGACAAGTAATTTTCATAGGCTTCTCTTGAAGCCAACTCTACTCCATTAAGGGAGTTCTGCATTGACCGAAACAAATAATAGTCCGATGGTGCAAGGTCAGAAGTATATGGTGGATGCATCAAAACTTCCCAACCAAGCTCTCCCATTTTTTGCCGAGTCATCAAATATGTGTGTGATCTAGCGTTGCCCTGATGGAAGACGAAGCCCTTTCTGTTGATCAGCTCTGACGGTTTTTTTTTGATTGCTTGCTTCAATATCATCAGTTGTTGACCGTAAAATGTTGAATCAATAGTTCGACCACGCTGGAGCAGCCTTTAGTGGATGAATCCTTTCCGATCTCACCAAACATTCGACATAACCTTTCGAGGCGTCAATTCTGGCTTTGTTAGCATTTGTTGAGCTTCATCACGCTTGGACCATGATCTTTTTCACACATTATTGTAATATTTGATCCACTTTTCGTCTCCTGTTACCATTCGCTTCAAAATGGTTCGATTTCATTACGTTTCAACAAATATTAATTCGGTGTATTAAATTTTTCACAGACAATTCATGTGGTACCCAAACATCGAGCTTTTTTAAATGGCTCAAAACTATTTGATGATGAATGTTAAGTTCCTTAGTGATGTCCTTAGCGTTGCTGCTTGTATGACGGTTCTGGTCAAATATGAATTATTTCCATAATTTCATCGACTTTTTCAACTATTGGTCGATCAAAGCAAGGTGCATCCTCCACATCGAAATTTCCAGAACTTGCAGTCTCCGCAAATTTCACAAATTTCATTGTAGGCTTATGTGGCATTCTTCACTTTTTTATACAAAAATTTCAAAATATAGCGAATTTCTTCCTTGCTTTCATTCATTTTTGAACAACTGTAACTTTTTTTCAACTTCCCTAAATTTAGTTTTTCTTTTGGTTAAATGAAGTTTAAAATCTCACCTTTCCAACACTATAAGGTATGATACAATGTGATTGGTAGTACTGGAGATATACGACTGCCACGACACCTATTGACAAAATATGAAAAGACTATCCAATATATAAATACTTAACAACACTTATTCAAATTACATTACCTATGACCTATAAATTTACACATTAATGTCTTATATAATAACGAATTACGTACATAATTTGAATATTCTTAATTAGAATCTTTACATATTACTGAATTTAATTTTATTACATTTTTCTTAAAAACTGCTGTAAGAATTGCTATACCATTATAATGTCATTGTGTTTGAAAACGAAGGAAAAACTATTGCACTAAGTCGGAAAACTTTAGTTGGAAATAGAAACACAAATATTATCATAAGTAATTGCATTAACATGAGAAGGGTCTATGTTTGAAAATGACCAATCAATCAATCTATGGAACTGGCAATACTATGCTTTGCATATATACGTATGTATTAAAATGCCCCGTTTATTCTTGTTGTTTGTTTCCGTGCGATCTTTCCTCAGATCGTTAATTGGATAAATCCTGGCATATCAAAATTATCGGCTTTATATTGAATTAACTAAGAAGCCTTATCTCTCTATTTAACTGACTATCAGGTAAAAAGAATATTCAGTGAAGTGTGAGTCCACTTATTCCGAATGCTGCTTTACCTGTAGGTGCGTCAAGAAGAATTTTCATGGAACTTGGATTGGATCCAGGTGTAGAATTATAATGATGCTTAATAGCTTGATATATTGCAGATATCAAGCGACTTTTTCCTACACCGGCACCGCTGCCTATGAACTCATAAAATGGGCGACTTATTTTGATCAAATCTGTCAAAAATAGGTTTCTTGCTTAGTATTTAGACTTTGAATTAAAGAAAACAATTTCTCAACTAGAATTAAATGGGATAGTTTAATAAGTCTAATATTGCAATCTGATTCAGTGCCATTACCTGCTGAATCTTCACTTTACAATTTCAGCAAATTTATATTTGGATTTCTGGAAGTGTTCTCTTTACTCATTTTTCACAAGAGGTTGCTCATTTTGTGCGCCTTCTTCTAAGTCTATTTCATTATAAAGACTTTCTAGAACATTTTTAAGTTCTCTTTGCTCAAAAACATCATATTTTTTCGATTTTCCTCAATTAGAATAGCATGCGTTATGCAAGTCTGCTCAAGTTTCCAATGAGATCTTGCTGTTCATTCCGACATGAATAGTAAAACATTACCATTTCCCGGAAAAATTCAACTCTGGCCAAGTCTGGGGTAAACCTTTAAGAGGCATGACAACCTCGCGTTTTGGTAAATTATCATCTTCTCCTTCTTTTTCCTCATGATCGCTGCCTATGTGCTCTTCTATGGGATTTAAAATATTTATACACAGATGCAAAATCAGCCAAACAAACAGTTTCTGACTTATCTATATGCCGGCTACGAATATTTCAGTCGAACCTGAAGGAACGTTCTGAAGTTCTAAAAAATGGAGCCCAATTTGTGGCTGATTTAAATTTGTGACCTATGTATACGTTTTTGTTTTTTTTTTTTTTTTTGTTTAACTGTATAATTTCCAGTATTTACTTCTGATATAGCTTCATTTAAGAGCCTCGAAATTTCTCTGTAAAATTTGTTAATATAATTAATTATATCATAGCAAGCATATGCATCCAGTATCCATATTTGGCCTATGTAGTTCCAGAATCAGAGGATTTTAAGCGTTTATAAAACAATCCCGAAATTTTCTTTTTAGAAAAATTTTGTGTTATAATAGGCTTGATCTCAGAGGTAAAAAAAGTCATCGAAAGACATATTTATTCCACAAGCAGACAGGAAGTATTCAAAGTTACTTAAATTCGAAATGTCTTCTGTGGTAAGATTTGAATTTAAAACGTTTTGAATTTTGAAAGAGTTTTCCTTATGTCTTTCTAAATTTTCAATTGCTTCTGCAGGAGGTAACAATTTTTTGTGTTCAAGGCATTGATGGATATGGTATACCAAAACGCCAAAATGGTTGTTCTCTTATTTCTCCAGAACAAGACCGACTGTGGATATGCTTTTGATAACCCAAATAATATCATATCAACTGCCTTTTTTCTCGCCTTCCCAGTGCGCAGGAGAGGATCCAACACCTTTCAGCACCTTTTAACAATCATCGTGTTGAATAAAGTTTTCGTTTAATAGACTTTGAGACGAATCGCAAATCTTCCATAATCTTTGCGGGACGTATTGTGTCAGTCATATTATCACGATTGTATTCCAATCGCCGTCTTAAATGAATTTGTATCACATTAGCTTCTTCACACCTCGGTGGAGATATCACAATATTGTTAACAGAATTGGGTATATTGACAAGAGCACCTTTTAGCAAAATCTGTCCCAAGGTACAGACTGTATTAAAGGGCAATCTTAGTCATTATTAGCTGTTCTTCAATTAGCGTTAAAGTTTTCAAAGAATTTGTCTTCGTTTTCAGTTTATCTCTACGAAGGCGAATCTTAGTTTGTCGACGACGTCTCTTATTAAATATTTTTTCTATCGCACTTCTCCTAATATGCTGTCGACGATGTGTTTCTCATTGACGTTCCTCTCTCATTATTTCTAAATTTCTTCTTGCATGTTGTCTTTGTATTTAATCACGCATGCGTTCTAAATTCCTAATCTGAGGATTTCTTTCTCGAAGATCTCTACGCTTTCGGTTATCTTTATTTTGTTCTTCAGAGCAAAGTTGAGGAGAGCGTACGTTTGAACGATTATGCATGAAAAATTGGGCATGCAACGCGCTGCTGCAAGACTTGTTCCGATAGAGCTGAATTCCCTTCAAAAAAGGTATCGAGAGCAGGTAGCTGCGACATGATGGATCGAGACAAATTCATATCCCACCTTCACCACGTTGGCACATGTGCATCGCTTCAAATGGACGTTACTTTGAAGGCGATCAAATAAATTTGGATGATGATTGAAGAATTTTCGTTTTATTTATAAATTCCCGATACTTTCTTGTCAGGGTGTATATCCATTATTCGATGAAACCGTGAATAAATTACAATTTCTTTTGCAACCTTTCTTCATTTATCATTTATATTGAAAGCCATAAACTTAGACTATATAAACTTATCGCTATATTTAAGCTCACGTCAGCCAAAATTATTATAAAACAAGTTCGAATGCAACCAAACACTTTATACTCTTCCAACTTGCAAGAATCAAAGCCAGCGAAATACTATAAGGTGTAAAACCTCTCATATACATAGAGTAAAGTCAGGCGGATGTTCACAAATTCTGATATTAATTATATAGGGGTTAGACCAAGTTTTCGCTGAAACTTATCTATTTTAGGCACAAAGATATACTATTATGAATAAAACAAGCTCTCTTATTTTCATCGGGATAGCTCACATATTGGCCGATATAAGGGGTACAAAGTCACACTGAACTTCGGAAATCTTTATTTTAGTAAATGGGGGCTAAGGGAATATTGGACCGATTCAACTAATTTTTAACATACAGACATACCATTATAAAAGAAAGAGTATCCTTTAATTTTAATTGTATGTCTCCACATTGACCGACATTCTCGATAAAAAGTCAATCGGGGTTTAAACACTCGGTACCTAGGAGCTTGAATAACGTTTATTGGGTTTAAACAATTTTTGGTCATGAGGTGACATAATTGCTTCTTGATTTGTGTAACTCGACTAAAGAGGCAAACTTCAACCGGAGGATCGGAAATCATTATAGTAGGGGTATAAGATTTATGCCAAGGTATAGACCATTTCCATTTTAACTCAGAAAACTTTATTATTAAGTTTTATTTGAATATCACTCTTTGATATTCAACTTAAACGGTTTAAAGGGGTTTAGAGGGTGGAACCACACTTTTTCAAAGGTGTCCCTTTCTCCCTGTGCCAAACAAGAGTTTTATGTCTTAATTAAGTGCTTAGTTATGTCTTTAATACGTTTTCTGTTAATGACGTTTTGTGGGCATGGCAGTAGTTCTTATACGCCCTTCTATAAACTCATAATTTTTGTTGTACTAAGAAATCAGCATACCAAGTTTCATCGAGATATCTCAATTTTTACTCAAGTTACAGCTTGCACGGACGGACGCACGGACAGATGGTCACCTGGCTTTCGACTTTTCTCGTCATCCCTTATGTGTATCTAACCCTATATATATCTCGAAGTGTTTTAGGTGATACGTATAACCGTCCATGGTCAAATTGCTGCTTCATAAAGTCCTCTTCCTTGGGGATTGGGCGGATTTATCATTCTACCCTTTTTATAGTGTCGGTAAGGGAGCTTAAGGGTTATGTACATTAAACCTATTAGAAATGTCCCTTGCTACTGCGTTACCCGGTGCCAATTAAATGGTTTTCGTTTAATGACATTTTGAAAGCGTGGCAGTGACCCGATTACAGCCAACTACTTTTTTTTTACCAATGAACATGTGTACCAAGTTTCATTACAATATCTCAATGTTTACTCCAGTTACAGATTGTACAGCCAGGTGGACTGTAGACAAACAGTCAACCCGATTTCAACTCGTCTCTTCATCCCGAGCACTTATATAGTAATTGAAAGTCACATCTTCATTTTACACTCCACTTAAATGAATCCAATTACTGTGGCACAACACTTTTAACCCTCATCGAGACCCTCGGGTTTGGCCAGGCATATTCTGTTTTTAAATGTTATTTAAATATATTTAGAGTGTAGCAAACGACTTGCGCTTCCAGGTAGCTTCCTAGAATTTTATTGTCTATAGAATTCAGAAAAAAACTCAAGGATATCGTATCGAAAAGGACGAAAAAAGGATATTATAATATTACACCTTAGTGCACAAATGTTGCTTGGCTAGACCCCATATATTTAGTATGAAAATATATGAACTTTGGTATATTTCTATCACTTCGCACGGTTGATTTATCTGTTTTCATGTTCGTTACATGTCCAAATTGGTGTGTATGTTTATCTAGATCAAATACTTTAGCCGCTAGAGCGTTTTAAGGGTTAAGAAAAATGTAATTTTTCTCAAAATGTTACATTTTTTGTGAACGCTATTGCCACGCCCCTGGTAGGGATAGAGGGGAGGTTGAGGGCTTTCCTGAAAGCCCCATAGGTGAGCTAACGTGCAAAATGGTTTTGATCTCCCCTGACCCCATACCTCCGCAACTGTCGTGAAACAAAAGGGGGGACATGGTGAAACATGGGGCGAATTATACATTTCCTGAAAGCTCTTTAAATTACCTAACGAGTGCAATTTATTTGACCTACCTAGGTTAGGTCAAGAAGGTTAAGAAAAAAAATATTTTTTCTCAAAATTTTTTTTCAAACGTGAACAAGGCAGTCAATTTGATTTCAACCAAATCGAGAGGTAAGGAATTTCAAAAATGTATCTATATTGTACATATATGAGCGTAAATACAACACGTATTTCCATACAAATGTATGTAAACACCACTTGGCCTAGCCAAGCACCATTGGTCTCGACTAAGTGTATCAGACCGCTGGTCTCGACCAGGGTTAAATAAACAAATAACCAATAGCCAGTATAGTAGTTGAAATTCTCTGTTCATCCAAAAATTAGTCTTAAGCCTTATCTGAAATAATAAAGACGTGCACTCGCAATTATGTGTTTCTATTTAATTTATTAGGGATTTGTGCGTTGTCCTTAGTCAATACGACGGGACATTTATTTGACTCATGGCACAACCAGCTATCATTTTAAATGAGGGCAATCGCAGTGAGGCCCGTGGACAACTAAAGGATATTCCCCCGTTCAAGGGAGAACCAGAAAGTCTCTTTACTTTCATCAGTAGAGTTGACTATATTTTGTCGCTTTACCAAACGAATGACGTGATCTACTCGGAGCTGTCGAACGAAACCTGGATGGACATGTAACCAGATCATTGGGCTTACCAAATATCGAAGACTGGCCAACCCTGAAGCATAGATTGATTGTGGAGTACAAACCTCAGACGCCAAACTACAAATTGTTGGAGAACTTCCGCGTGACACCTTACAAGGGGAGTTTTCGAGCATTCTGCGAGGAAGCTGAGAGACGACGACAACTGCTGGTATCAAAACTACACCTAGAAGGTAATCAGGGCAAACCTCGCCATTTATTTGCAAGCGATTAGGGACTCAATAAAGGTATTAATTCGTAAACTACCAATTCAATTATTTACCATTTTGGTTCACCATGATATTGCAGATTTAAGATCATTAATTAATTTAGGAAAAAATGAGCCAATTTATGAAGAACATGTTAATTTTGAAAGAAATAAATACGTTGAAAATAAAAATAAGTTTCAAAATCCAAAACCATTAAATCCAACCAATCAAACACAATATTAACCAAGATTCTCCCAATAGCCACAACCAAATTATAATCCATACATGCAACCACCCAAAAATACCCAAACACAGCAAATGTTTAACAATACACCTATGGGATATAGATAAAATTATTTCGTACCCAATAGGTACCCAAACATTCAACCCTATTTTAACAGAAACCGAGTTCCCCAATTTATTTTTTATAAAAATTCACCTCATTAACCACAACAAGCACCCACACCAAATAACCCAAACATCCAAGCAATACATGGAATCAAACGACCAAAACCATCGGACAGTGAACAAACTAAAATGTTCATTGATGTACTCAGACTACAAGACGTACAAGAATACGAACAAAACAATCAAGAACTTTATAACCAAGAATACCCTGACTATATTCAACATCAAGATCAGATTAATAATGAACTATGCGAAGCACCAACCGATCAAAATGATCTTAAGTTCCACGAAAATTTTCAGTTACCAGCCCCGGAAAGGGGCATTCACACAGAAATTGTACCTACAAATGCTTGATTGACACAGAATCCACAATTAATATGATACAAAAAAATTTTTTCTCTCTTCCAATCCAAAATATAGAATGCAAAGTTTTTACATCAAACGGCTCCATGATACTTAAAAATTCCGTTACCACATTCAGTAACAACATATTTGGAAGACCCGAACAATTTTACTTGCATAATTTTTCTAAAGATTACGATATGTTAATTGGCAGAAAGCTCCTCAACAAAGCACAAGCTATTATAAATTATAAAACTCGGACAATTTCACTTTTTGATAAGCCATACCAGTTTGTAGATTCTGACATAGGCATAGATCAATTTTTCTTTACCCAAAAGCTACCAGATTCATACGAAAATTTAATTCCCACAGTTATCTCACTTTTTGATTGGATCATCTTAATCAAGAAGAAACTTCCAAATTAAACCATTTACTTAACAAATTTAAAAATCTTCAGTACTTGCAAGGCAATCGTTTCAGATTTACAAATACAATTTAACATATAATTAATACAACACATAATTCTGCTATTTATTCGAAACAATACCCACTTGCACAAGTTCATGAAATAGAAGTAAGTAGAAAATCAAGTACAGGAAATGCTTGAACAGAAACCAATTAGAGAAAGCAACTCACCCTACAATAGTCCCACTTGGGTTGTACCCCCTCCGATGCCCGGGCGAGGTCGGAGGTATAAAACCCTTCTCTCCGCATACCGGCTCTGCGGACGAGTGACCAACCCTTTCCGGATTACTCGTGGGACCAAACATGAACGAAAACAATAATGCAACAACAACAACAGCATCAACTACAACAACCAAATTGACGACAACAGCAACGACTAAGGACATGAACTATCGGAATCCTATTACGGAATCCGAAGAAGACGAGCTACTTGCCTCCAGCCAGGAGACGAGTAAGAGTACTACCGGACATACCAACCAAAGTATACCGGTAGATATAGCAGTAAAAGCCCCTGATATAAGGGTGGAAGCGTCCACCTCCAAGGCACTGGCGGCTAAAGGAGAAAACAGAAAGAAGCGCAAGAAATCCCAGAATCAGCTGAGGGAAAACCGGTACCAGAGGGCAGTCTTCATACTAGGGAAGATAGCCAAAGACCAGGCAGCCGGTACCCCAGTTGATGAGGCCGAAACAAAGCGCCTCAAATCTATCGTAGAGGAATATAGAAGGCTACCTGAAAAGGAAGCAATCACAACCTCAAGAAGAGAGCAAGCGAGAGAGCACTTCTACAGAAGAAATCGCTCCATCACAGAAGTACCGGAACTCAGCCCAAAAAACCGAGGCGAAGCGAAGGTGAACACAGCAGCACAACAACGGCAAGGCATTTCTGCGATGTTGCCAGAGATATCCTGCAGGTGGCCATCATAGACGGAAATTCCTCCTCTCCGAGCACAATGCAGGAGAGATGGGTGGAGATCGACGTCAGATTGTCGAGTATGGTGCTAAGCTATGTACTCGACAATCCTGCGGAGACCCTCAGGGGCTACAGGGTCATCAAGTGCGCGGACCAGGCCTCGCTGGATTTCCTGACGGGTAGTGTGGCTAAAATTAGCAACGCCTTTGTAGGCCTCCATTTGAGGCTTATACCCGCCAAGGACATTCCGAAGAGACTTCGTGCTCGCGTTTGGTTACCCCCTCTAGAGGAGCCAGGCGAAAAACTCCTGCGGTGCATTAAGCTGCAGAACAAATCTATACCTAGTATAGATGAGTGGCAGCTAATCAAGGAGGAAAAACCGAATAAAGCAAGCAAGCCAATACTGAGTGGCCATTTGGTGATAAGTCCATTGAGGCTCTGCTGTAGAAGACTGACTACAAAATCAGCTTCGGAATCCGCAAAGCCAGACTAAAAATATTCCAAGGCGACAAAGCGGCTGACAAAGACGACACGGAAGAGGTCGACGACGCCAGCCAGTTGCTAAAGAATGTGGGCATCGAAGAAACCCGAGATGCCCAATAACATAAGATGCGTACAGATAAACCTGCAGCACTCGAAGAGTGCTACAGCGAATCTGACAACCCTTGTGAACGAGGGGGGCATCGACATCAGCCTAGTACAGGAGCCCTGGGTCAATGAAGATACCATTAAAGGGCTAAACAGAAGCAACCATAACCTGTTTTACACACGGAACAGAGGTAAACCTAGGGCATGCATTCTTATCAATAAAAGTATAAATGCATTTCTTTGTCCTAATTACAGCACAGCAGATATCACAGTGGTAAAGGTGGAACAGAAGGATAAGCCCTTCTTCTTGGTCTCGGCATGTGGCCCACTGACGAAGACATACCACCGGACCCACTCACCAGACTGGTAGAGGAGAACAGGAAGGGAAGATGTCCTAATAGAGGTGTGATGCAAACGCAAGGCACACCGTATGGGGTAGCTCCAGTATAAACACCAGAGGTGAGTCACTCTTGCAGTATATTTTGAATAGTAATCTAGAAGTATTTGCAACAAGGGCGATAAGCCAACTTTTATTTTCCCAAGCTCGGATAGGTTTCCGGGGTGGGAGGAAGTGCTTGACCTCACGCTATCAACAGACACAGACAGTCTCGTTGTGGATAACTGGAGGGTATCCGATGAGCCTTCCATGTCGGATCACTCCTGGATACTTTTCAGCATCCGCGAGAAGTACAGTGCGCCTCTCACTTACCGGAACCCTAGAAGAACGGCTTGGGGAAAATTTACTAGTATAGCAACAAAATGCCTTGAAAAGGGAGGCAATAAGAGCATCAGAAATCCTGAGGAATTAGATTCAGAAGTAGAGAAGTTGGAAAAAATCCTAACCACAACTTTTAATAAATCTACTCAGCTAACAGTTTTGAAAAAGAGAAAGTCTCTTCCTTGGTGGAACAGTGAACTCAAGAATTTGAGAACACAACTAAGGAAGGCTTTCAATGAGAGTTTTAGAACCAAAATCTGGCAGCCATATAAAGACAGTATGAAAGAATACAAAAAAGCAGTCAGGAAAGCTAAAAAGGACTCATGGCGATCTTTCTGTACATCGATAGAAAGTTGCACAGAAGCCGCCAGGCTGAGTAAAATGCTATCCAAAGATCATATTAATACTGCCTACATTAGGGCGGAGGAAAGTGATTGGACCTCCTCGGCAAAAGAGTCTCTGGAGGTACTTATCACAAGGCATTTCCCCGGGAGTCAGCAAATACCTTCAACAAGGGTTCAACCAGAACCACTGCTGAACGCAGCTGACTATCGAAGCCAAATAGTAGACAAAAGAAAAATCAAATACGCCATAAATAGTTTTGCACCATATAAAGCGGCAGGTCCTGACGGGATTATGCCCATAATGCTGCAAAAACTGGTAGAACCAATGGTTCTAAGGCTAGAAAATATATACAAAGCAAGCATACAACTATCTTACATTCCAAGAAGTTGGAAAAGAAGTAAAGTTGTGTTCCTCGCAAAACCAGGCAGAAAAACACACGAGAATGCCAAGGATTTTAGACCTATAAGCCTTACCTCCTTTATGCTGAAGGTACTAGAAAGGCTAATAGATCTACACGTAAGAACAATAATGGCGGAGAAGTTATCGAAGTCCCAACATGCGTACATGAAGGGCCGATCAACCGAAACCGCCCTTCACGAGGTGATAAGTGTAATTGAAAAATCACTACATCACAAACAATACATCGTGGCTGCATTTCTAGACATAGAGGGCGCCTTCAACAACATAGAAGTAAATGCGATAATTAATTCTCTGGCACATGGTGGGATAGACGACACTGTGTGCAGATGGATACTATCGATGCTTGAGAATAGGAAAATTATAGCTTCAAACGGCGCTGCAACACAAACAAGCTATGTGAGTAGAGGAACGCCTCAAGGGGGGGTCCTCTCTCCACTTCTATGGGTTGCAGCGCTGAACGAAATACTACTAAAACTAAACGGTGGAGGAGTGAAAGCAGTAGCGTATGCAGACGATATAGTGTTGTTGGTCTCAGGCATGTTTCCTTCAACAGTCAGCGAGATTATGGAAAGAGCACTTCGTAGGTTAAACCTATGGGCTAAAAACAATGGTCTAGAAGTTAACCCGAACAAAACAGAACTGATGCTATTCACTAGCAGAACCAAAATACCTCAGTTTCAACTTCCGGTACTAAACGGTACAACACTAACTCTATCCCCCACAGCTAAATACTTGGGGGTGGAGATAGACACCAAACTGTCCTGGAAAATAAATATATAGCAAAGAATAAACAAATCATACATGGCAATATCTATACTTGTAGAGAAAATAGTCAAATATGGAATTGAGACAACTCAAACCAAAATATAATCATGTGGATATGTATACATCTGTCATAAAGACCTATACTTACATATGGAGCTCAAGAATGGTGGCCAAATTAAATGGAATACAAAGAGCAGCATGTGCGGGTGTTACGGGTGCAATCAGGTCATGTCCGACTGATGCGCTCAATGTGATCCTGCATCAACTACCAATGGACATTTTTGTATTCACAAAACAGCAGCTATTGCGGCGATAAGAATAAAAAATTGGGAGGTTGGAATCTGGCAGAACTACAGACGCGATAGTGTACATTCTAAAGAAGAGTTCACTATTGTCAGTGAACTGCATTATCCCAAAGCTGGATTTCTGACCGTCCGAACACTTCCAAGGTGAGGATACTGTCTAGACAAAGAGAATGGAAAAGAGGTTCAATAGTAGAGGAAGATACCACCTCAGAAGTATACAAACGGGTCCAAAATGGACTGTGGAGGCTAGGCACGGCAGAATTCTACTGATCTGAGCATATCTCTCTCTATACGTCTACCGAACTCTAAGGCTAGCATCTTCCCAGAAAACTGAAGTACTAGAGCATATTAGAAAAAAGCCTGCAGAAGGTTATTGAAAACCACGGGAATATACATAAAAGCAACTATATTTGCTTGATGGCCAGACGGCCCTCCTGGCATTATCTTCATGCATGACAAATTCCCAGTGGTTCACAACTGCAAGAGAAAGCACTAAGCTCAATAAAAGTTATTCAATCCAGCTAAAACTTGATCTATGGGTTCCCGTCCACAGGAACATTTTCGGTAACTTGAAAAGCAGACGAGTTGGCAAAGCCCAGGAGCTTTCCTCAATGAATCCAAGGCGGAGCTAAATACCAAGCCCGCTAGGATCGATAAAAGGAGAGATCAATAGACAATTTCAGCAAATTGCAAACAACAGGTGGAAAAACATTACAAAATGCGCCAACTAAAACAATTATGGCCAACATATGACAGCCGGGAAAAGAACCAATGACTTATTAAATAGGTCAAGAAAAAGTATTTACAGAATAACAGCTACCACAACAGGGCACTGGCCATTTGGGGAACATGCGTCCAAAATAGGATTGCCCTACAATCGACATCTGCCGTGGCTGCGGAGTAGCAGGGAACAAGGGAAACAATCTTCCACTTTCTCTGCGAATGCCCAGCTCTGAGCTGCACAGATCCGACATTTAAAACACTCAGAATCCATTCAAGCACCGAAAACCTTGAATGGATTTCCACCAAAAGCATATCGGACATAAGTAGTTTCATCGAAACCTCAAAATGGTTTGAGAGAGAAGGTGAAACGTAATAGCAGATACAGGAGGTTCTACGAATAGTGTATCAAAATGGCACATCAAGTGCTAATTGAGCCCGATAGGGCTGCACTCCTACCTACCTACCTACCTGTACCCAAGAAACCTGAACTTCGGGTAAAATAAAATACAGAGTAGTGATCGATTACAGAAAACTAAATGACATAACTATTCCCGATAGATATCCCATGCCCAACAAGGTACTTTACCATGATAGACTTAACTGGATCTTTTCACCATATATGTAGAAATGGATCCGGAATTCATACAAAAAACTGCATTTTCTACCAAACTCAGTCACTATGATCACGTCCGTATGCCATTCGGCTTAAAAACCGCGCCCGCTACATTGCAAAGCTGCATGAACAATATACTTCTACCATTCATTAACATACATTGTTTGGTTTATTTGGATGATATAATTATCTTTTCCACATCTCTCGATGAACCTTTGAACTCATTGCAGTTAGTTTTTGAAAAGTTGTCCGAGGCAAATTTAAAGTTGCAATTAGATAAATGCGAGTTTCTGTAAAAGGAAGCTACATTTCTTGGTCACATCATAATACCTGATGGAATAAAACCGAATCCTCTCAACGTCAAAGCAATAGCCTCATATCCAATACCAACTAAGGTCAAAGAAATTAAAGCGTTTCTCGGAATGACTGGTTACTACCGTAAATTTATTCCAAACCACGCCAATATAGCAAAAACGATGACCCGTTATCTGAAAAAAGGAGCAAAAGTAGATAGAAGAAAATAACAAACGAACCAATTTTACAACTTCCAAATTTTGAAATAAAAAATTCGTACTAACTACAGATGCAAGCAACCTTGCTTTTGGGGCGGTCCTTTCCTAAAACCATCAAACTATATCTTTTATAAGTAGAACATTAAATGACCATGAATTAAATTACAGTGCTATCGAAGAAGAATTACTCGCCATAGTTTGGGCCACTTAAACATTGGTCATTACCTGCTGGGAAGACATTTCATGATCATCAACCTCTCAGGTGGTTACATACTATCGAGGACAAAATGACAATTGAAAGTGCTAAACAATTTCTTCTTGACCATTTTATTTAAAAATATTGCACTGACAGCTTATGGGGAGATTATTAATACTTCCTATACTAAGGTGATTCGTAGCCTCATTGTGCTTAAAAATGTAAACTCATATGCAGAATTTAAAGAAATAATGCTTCCATGCCACGAAAAAATTTTACACCCAGGCATCCAAAAAATTTCCAAATTATTTACGGGGAGGGGCAAAGGTTTTCAAGGAAAAATATTTTATATTATTATATCCTTCCCGATCCTGACGAAATATCTCCTGTCATCAAACAAACAGTCGTCGCACTCGCGACTTGGCACTCACGTCACTGTTGACAGTCATAACTTTGAAGTTGTAGATAATTTCGTCTATCTTGGAACCAGCGTAAATACCACCAACAATGTCAGCATAGAAATCCAACGCAGGATAACTCTTGCCAACAGGTGCCACTTCGGACTGAGTAGGCAATTGAAAAGTAAAGTCCTCTCTCGACGAACAAAAGCCAAACTCTATAAGTCGCTCATAATTCCCATCCTGCTATATGGTGCAGGGGCCTGGACGATGACAACAGCTGATGAGTCGACGTTACGAGTTTTCGAGAGAAAAGTTCTGCGAAAGATTTACGGTCCTTTGCTCGTTGGCCACGACGAATATCACATTCGATGGAACGATGAGCTGTATGAGATTTATGACGACCTTGACATAGTCCAGCGAATTAAAAGACAGCGGCTACGCTGGCTAGGTCATGTTGTCCGAATGGACGAAAACACTCCAGCTCTGAAAGTATTCGATGCAGTACCCGCCGGGGTAAGCAGAGGAAGAGGAAGACCTCCACTCCGTTGGAAGGACCAGGTGGAGAAGGACCTGGCTGCGCTTGGAATATCCAATTGGCGCCACGTAGCGAAAAGAAGAAACGACTTGCGCGCTGTTGTTAATTCGGCTATAATCGCATAACTGGTGTATACGCCAATTAAGAAGAAGAAGATAAACAATCACAAAGCCAAGCATGACACTACTGGAAAGACACCTGTCCACATATTTATGTACGCTGGACAACCATACTACATACGCTGAAAATTAAACAACAAAAAATAAACAAAATAAATGATGACCGACCAGAATACAACATTGACACTGGATACAGAAAGGGTTCTCCTCAGAAAATAAAATCCATTTAAAGAAAATAACTAGAGAAAACGTTTACTTCAGCTGCACCGAAGCTAATATATCCTTCACAGGTGCATTTCTTTTAGTAACTATGTGTTCAGTTTGTATGGAAGCTATATGCTATAGTGAGCCGATGTGAAAATTTTTTTCGGAGATTATATTATTACCTTAAGCGGTAATCCATGTCAAATGCCAAAGTTTTCCATACAAGCATTTGATTCCGATCATTCAGTTTGTGTGGAAGCTATATGCTATAGTGAGCCGATCTGAACAATTTTTTCGGAGATTATATTATTTCTATGAACAATAACTCACACCGAATTTCGTGAAGATACGTTGTCAAATGTGGAAGTTTTTCATACAAGAACTTGAATCCGATCGTTCAGTTTGTATGGCAGCTATATGTTATTGTGGTCCTATATCAGCAGTTTCGACAAATGAGCAGCTCCTTGAAGAGAAAATGACGTTTGCAAAATTTCAAGATGATATCTTAAAAACTGAGGGACTAGTTCGTATATATACAGACAGACAGACAGACAGACAGACGGACATGACTAAATCGATTCAGCTCAACATACTGATATATATACTTTATAGGGTCTCCGACGCTTCCTTATGGGTGTTACAAACTTCGTGACAAACTTAATATACCCTGTTCAGGGTATAAAAATGTTGAACACACTGACCCTGATCATTACAAAATAACTAAACGAAATAGAATAATTAACTATTACAAAACACAGTTTAAAAAACCAACAAAAGTTAATGAAATTCCAATTCCACAGGTTCCTGGCGAATTACTAATAATATCATATATCCCCATTCATTATAAATTAATCAACTCAATTCAAGTAATACCGAACATAATGGTTATGTTAGATTACTCAAACACAAAATCATATTTTGAAAAGGACAATAAAGTTTATAACAAAGAAAGTAAAGAAATAAATAACGAGTGCTTTACAAATATAATTAGACGTAAGAACCCAATTTATAATTCTATACCGGTTTCCACATCCGAAATTATTAAATATTTGAACTAAATGTAATTATTACGTGGAACTTCACTGAAACCACCATCAAACAACACAGACAGGACATTTATGCATTTGACTCATTTTACCATATACTATATATGTACTATATACTGTATATAAGCATATAACTCAATAATTATTATTTATTTCGATTTGTTTTTGATGAGGCAAACAACTATCGGTGGAACACAAGTATTATAGTTGCTGCTTTCGTATGGAAATTGTTCGGTATAATTCAACTCAGCAAAAATAGATTTGGCGAATCTAAGAGGGTTGTAATAAAACTTGATGTAGCTACTAATTATTAACACCAAGTAGAAATACAAGGTTTCCTTGGCACAACGGTCGGTAAATCAGCATCCATGATGAAACATCCCCAAATGGGCTCAGGTTGATCGGAGATGGTGAACCCGATTCCTCAATCAATGACGATAAAGCATACATTCCATTGTCCGACCGTGAAGAAGTTAGAATAACTATTACCCGTCTGAAGAACAACAAAGGTGCGAGGGTCGATGGATTGCTAAACGAGCTATTGAAATACGGCGGCGAAGAACTGATAAGGAGCATGCACCCGCTTCTTTGTAGAACATCGTTAGACGAAAGCATGGTCGGCGATTGGAATTTAAGTGTGCTCTGCCCAATCCAAATAGAGGTAGCGTAGGAAAAGCCTTCTCAACATCGATTATAAGGTTATATAGTGCGTACTATGTGAAAGACGAAAACTCACAGTCAACAAACTTATTGGACCTTATTAGTGTGGCTTCATGCCTGGAAAATCAAAAACTAACCGGATATTCATCATGCGGTATATATTGGAAATGACGCGTGAAAAGAGGGTCGACACATACCACCCCTTCGTTGATTTCAAAGCTGCTTTTGACAGCACGAAAAAGAGGTGCCCTTATGCCGCGATGTTGAATTTGGTATCGTCGCAAAACTAATATGATGGTGTGAACAGAGGTTGAGTAATACCAAAAGCTCCGTCAGGATCGAGAGAACCTCTTCGAGCCTTTCGATACCAAACAAGGTTTCAGGCACGGCGACTCTATATCGTGCGACTTTCAATCTACCCTTAGAAAAAAGAATTCGAGCTACAGATCAGAATAGAGAAGGTGCAACAAGAGTCTACAACTGGTGGCGTACTTCGATGACATCGATATCATTGGCCATAATAACAACCGCTGCGTTAGTTCTGCTTTCTCCAGGTTGGATAAAGAAGCGAAGCAAATGGATCTGGTAAGGGCAAGACGAAATATCTCCTGTCTTAAAATAAACAGTCGTCGCACATGTGGCTTGGCCCCACGTCATAGTTGACAGTCATAACATCGAAGTAGTAGATAATTTCGTCTATCTTCGTCTATCTTCGAACCAGTATTAGCACCAGCATCAATGTCAGCCTCAAAATCCAACGCAGAATAATCCTTGCCAACAGGTGCTACTTCGGACTGAGTAGGACATCAAATTCTACAAATCACTTATCATCCTCGTCCTACTACATGGTCCAGAGGTATGGACGGTGACAACATCTGATGAGACGGCGTTACGGATTTTCGAAGCAAAGGTTCTGTGGAAGGTTAATGGTCCTTTGCGTATTGGTGACGGCGAGTACCGTAGTCGATGGAACGATGAACTGTACGAGATATACAAAGGCATTGACATAGCTCAGCGAATTAGGAGATAGCGCATACCCTGGCTGGGTTATGCCGTCCGAACGGAGTATTCGACGCAGCGGAAGAGGAAGATCTCCACTCTGTTGGAAAGATTAGGTGGGGCGCTGTTGTAAACTCGGCTATAACCGCGCAAGCGGTGTCTACACCAATAAAGTAGAAGAAGAAGAAATGCTAGTATACGGGTACAAAAGCCATGTAAACGAATTACTTAAAAATATTATTATGTTCAAATATTAACTCACGAGTATTTCTGCATTCATTAATTGAATCATTTCTTAATTTTCCAAAATCGTTGTCAAGGATTTCAATTACACGTTCCATTATTTCAGCATCCTTAGTACTTGAATCATGCTTCGGCTTATTATATAATTTTTTCAGATGTAAAAGGTTTTTGAAAGTACTGAAAAGGAATAGCCTATTGATGACGTTAAATATGGATTAGTTTAGAAAAAATTTATTTAGAAGAAAATTTAAAAATTTTCTAACACTTACGCTAATAATATGAGGGACAAAAGAAGCAGTGAAGTTAGCAATAAAGCGCATAGTTTTGGGCATCTACATTGCTCTGGTTTATATTTGTTTCGGTTGCAATACCACACTAAGAAAGCAATCCTGAAAGTAAAGAATAAACGTTGCAGCATAACAGCTCCCTTAATGCAACACTAAAAAAAATTAATTGTAATCGGAGCTTAAACGAATTAGTTTTGAACATTTCGATATCGGAAAAGATGTTTCATCTCAAATTTAAAATGTAAACAATTAAACAAAACCAGCATTATACACTATTGGACAACAAGCGGTGCTGTTTCGATTATAAAACTTACTAATACTACTTTAGGTATTTCTTTAAAACGGATTACTTACATTAGTAAAAACGCTAAAACACATAAGACAGCCAGTACTATAAGAATGTAGAACGTAGTGAATAATTCGGTAAAGTCTTGTTTCTTTGTTTTTGGACCATATTCATCTCCTTTCACGTATCCTATAAAGTAATATCATAATATGTTTAAACACAGCGCTTTAAACACGTAAAAAAGTTCTATTTAAGACTTTTTTGTAAAATTGTATATGAAAATGGATTAGAGAAATTTGAAAAGTTGTTAAAATATATTGAATGCAAATATTATACACAAGATTTTCGTGGCAAGGTCGCATAAGATATAGTAGATGCATTTCACTTATTTTTAATTGCCGATTATGAAGGATGTGAGGTGTTTTTAGGGGATTTTGAATTATCATAAATATAAAATATAGAAAAATCACTAAAGTGTTGGTATCTGCATTTTTTCGGTTCGATTTGTTCCAAAATGTTGTTTCCAACCATTCAGTTCTTGCAATACCAAATATTCCCCCAAGAGCGTAGGTAGAAATCTTGTATACAATGAATATTAATACGCATGAATATTAATACCCAGTGAAATCCTCAATGGTTTGGGCTCAAGGGTCGGCTTTGGTATACCGTCCCAGGATTTCGGGAAAAAAATTGGTATGATCGGATAGAGGAGATTCTCCTGATCAGGAATATGTATGGTTATAGCCGCAGGAAGATTATAGGTTTCGAGATATTCGCGTTTAAAATTTGCAATATTTTAATAACTTTTTTTCTATATTTAAAATTAATTTTGCACTTATATTTTTCAATTTTATATACACTAACACATCACTAATTCGTTTGTACACATTTATTTTGTATCATATATTGCAAAAATAGGTTTTATTATACATTTGAATTATTGTTGAATTATACTAAATTCTTCCCGGGCTCAATGCCCCTTTCCATTAATTTCAAAGGTAAAAAGTATTAACCCCTATTTGTTAACCGACGCGACGTTTTTTCATCACAATATTGTATAATATTTTTTTAATCACATAAGCCCATCACTTCCAGAACTTTTCATTGGTCGAATAGCATCGAAGCACGTTACATAAACGGAAGTGTAACAGTAACCTAACAATGACAACAAATACGAAAATGAATTTGACTACGACTGTCGGCACAAATATTTCGTATTGCATATTGAAGTATGTATAATAGATGCCCCGTTTTCAATTTCCACTTGTACGGACGATACTATCAGTGAGTATGCTTGTTGAGATGCTTGGATAATTAACTTACTAGTTAAAAAAGTCGGTTAAAACCTTAAACTTAATGCAATCTTACCATCTGGTAATTCGTTGGTGCCAAAACCGTTCAAAAATAGTTGTGTCAACCCTTTAAATATCGGCTTCGGTGAACAATGCTCGGTGTCCGAGGGCATATCTTTGAAATTTACGTGTTACGTGTTAAAAAAAATTGAAGATCCTAAGAAATTTCGCAATATTCTTCAATTTATTTTAAAGTGCACAATTTTTGAAACTTCGAAAGATAATGTGTTTCCTTATTTATAAGCGTCTTAAATTCAGTAATGATAAAATTAGTAACTATAACTGATTTTATTTGTTAATAGACCGAAAATGATGGAAGAAAATTCCAAATTGTGAAAATTCTATCTGAAAGTAATGAAATGTTGTTTTTTTCAATGCTCATTCATTTCAGACAGCAACATGTAAAATATAATTGAAAATAACACTCAAACTGTAGGTACATATCGTCACCTGAAATGCAAAATAACGTATCACCAAAAAATTCGAAATTGAGTGTCTTATTGATTACGCTTCACTACTTCAAATTACATACATAATATTACATATGTTCAACATTTTCAGGTTCTGCGGTCAGATATAAACCAGTTTTAACCAATATTAAAATTTTGTTTCACTCATGTTCCATTTTATTCCGTGTTTCATTCATGCCACTGTAAATTTCCGAAAATGTTGTTACATTATTTTGCATTTCAGGTGACGATATAGTACTTAGCATAAGAATTTTTCTTCTACGTGTATAATCATGCTGTTCATGGGATCAGAGTCCCATATTTTTGAACATTGATTCTTATGTAAAATTGAACGAGGAACCGAATGGAAAAGTAAATTTTGAAAAAAAGTTGGTGGAAAAGCACAAAAAAATGTTTTTTTTGGAAAAAAAAAATGTTTTTTTTTTGGATTTTGAAAATATTATTATCAGAAAGCTGAGAGTTTTTTTACATAAAATTGTATAACTTCAAAATTTTTTGCACTCAATTTTCATGTCGTTAAAAAATAAAAGAAATAGTAATTTTTTTGTTTGATCGGAATACGGGTACACAACCATGTCGCCAATTGATGGAATGGCCCATATACATATACTATATAGTACATATAGTATAGTATGTATAGCTGTGTGAGCTTTCTGTTTAGGGCTTTGCTTTATCAAAAGTCGGTTAAAGAATACATCGATGGAGATGCGATTATCCTGAAGTAAACAACTCGCGGGTTGTTTCCGAAGAAGACTCAACAGTGGGACTTGGTGCCAGTAAACCTCTAAACAGTAATTAGATCAAACCCTCTGTTAATTTCGGCCTGACGATGAGTATGGTTAATGAAAATCATCCATCAGGTTCGTAATTAATATTACTGGCCCACAGTGATTTTGTTACCTCAGACTAGGATCGATATTGTTTGATATTGTTGTTTTTAATTTTTAAACATTTATTTTCATTTTATATTACTAAAATAAGAACATATGAAACAAAATAGGATATATGTTAGTTATTTATAATACTTAATTAAACGTCTTTTATGAGATTTTCCTTTATAATTTCCTAGTTAATAATATCTTTTTAGGGATCAGCAGTACTCTGATACAGCTGCTGGCGTATGCTGATGATATTGATATCATCGGCCTCAACACCCGCGCCGTTAGTTCTGCTTTCTCCAGGCTGGAAAAGGAAGCACAGAAAATAAGTCTGGCAGTGAACGAGGGCAAAACGAAATATCTCCTGTCATCAAACAAACGTCATGGCACTCGCGACTTGGCTCTAACGTCACTGTTGACAGTCATAACTTTGAAGTTGTAGATAATTTCTTCTGTTTAGGAACCAGCATTAACACCACCAACAATGTCAGCCTGGAAATCCAACGCAGGATTGGTCTTGCCAACAGGTGTTACTTCGGACTGAGTAGGCAATTGAAAAGTAAAGTCCTCTCTCGACGAACAAAAGCTAAACTCTATAAGTCGCTCATAATTCCCGTCCTGCTATATGGTGCAGAGGCTTGGGCGATGACAACAACCGATGAGTCGACGTTACGAGTTTTCGAGAGAAAAATTCTGCGAAAGATTTATGGTCCTTTGCGCATTGGCCACGGCGAATATCGCATTCGATGGAACGATGAGCTGTACGAGATATACGACGACATTGACATAGTTCAGCGAATTAAAAGACAGCGGCTACGCTGACTAAGTCATGTTATCCGGATGGATGAAATCACTCCGGCTCTGAAAGTATTCGACGCTGTACCCGCCGGGGGAAGCAGAGGAAGAGGAAGACCTCCACTCCGTTGGAAGGACCAAGTGGAGAAGGACCTGGTTACGCTTGGAATATCCAATTGGCGCCACGTAGCGAAAAGAAGAAACGACTGGCGCGCTCCAGTCATCCTTAATACCTTTCTTCCATCACTTCTAGATTCTAGTGGAACAAGTTCTCTCTTTGTTTCTCACCATAATAATTATCTAAATTATTTTCAAATGCATTCAAATGATTGCGAATATAATCTAACTTGATACTCATACTTGACACTCTTCGAACATATTGAAGTTTGTCACCATATTTTCGATAACTTCTTCATAATTTTACAAGCTACACATTTCGAAACACTCATAATTTTCATAAAATCAGTATCTTTCATGAATGCCGCATTTGAAGACCAACAAAGGTTCACCACTTTCAGCATTTATACACTAAGTCAACGTCCATGCTTCTGCCCCATATAGAAGGACGGGAATAACGAGGAAGGCTTTACTTCTCAATTGACTGCTCAGTCCGAAGTAGCACCTGTTGGCACCAGTTATTCTGCGTTGGATTTCTAGTCTGTCGTTGTTGGAGTTAACGCTAGTTCTAAGATGGATGAAATTATCTACGACTTCGATGTTATGACTAACGACAGTGACGTGGGAGCCTAGACGCGAGTGCGACGACTGTTTGTTTGATGACAGGAGATATTTCGTCTTGCCCTCGTTCACCACCAGACCCATTTATTTGGAAACATCCTTATCCACATCAAGGATATCAGTATTACGGCGTACGCCAACAGCTGTACACTTTTATAGAATATGTCACCTTTCCTATTTCGTTATGCAGTTCGAATTATTTTCTCCAAGATTAGGTTGCAGAAGTCACACGAAAGGTAGTCGCCCTGTCTGAAACCTCGTTTGGTATCGAACGACTTGAAGAGGTCCTTCCCGATCTTGATTGAGCTTTTGGTATTGTTCAACGTCAGTTTACATAGCTCTATTAGTTTTGATGTGTAATTCAGACATCGCGGCATAAAGGCAGCGTCGACGAAGAGGTGCTGCGTGTCAATTCTCATTTTAAGGGGTCTTTTCCAAGATTTGCCGCAATGTGAATATTTGGTCAGTTGTTGATTTTCCAGGTCTAAAGCCACACTGATAGGGTCCAATCAGTTCGTTGACGGTGGGCTTTAATCTTTCACGCAATATGCTTGATATAACCTTATATGCCATGTTGGGGAGATTTATCGCATGGTAGTTGGCGCAGATTGTGGGATCTCCCTTTATTTGGATTAGGCAGAGCACACTTGAATTCCAATCGTCGGACATGCTTTGGTCCGACTTTATTCCACAAAGAAGCTGATGCATGCTCGTTATCAGTTAATCCATCGGCCCTCGTCACTTTGTTGTTCTTCAGACGGGAAATTGTTATTTTATTATGCTCTGTACATAGCATCTTTTCTTTTGCTTTTTCCGAAGATCAGTGGTTTCGTTTAGCGGCTACGCTGGCTGGGTCATGTCGTCCGAAAGTATTCGACGCTGTACCCGCCGGGGCAAGCAGAGGAATAGGAAGGCCTCCACTCCGTTGGAAGGACCAGGTGGAGAAGGACCTGGCTTCGCTTGGAATATCCAATTGGCGCCACGTAGCGAAAAGAAGGAACGACTGGCGACCTGTTGTTAACTCGGCTATAATCGCGTAAGCGGTGTCTACGTCAGTAAAGAAGAAGAAGTGGGTTCGTTTGCAGCTGTACGTAAGGAGCTTGAAATGCCGCCCACAGTTGCTTTACTCCCAATTGCTGATGAGTGCTCTCAAAGAGCAGGTGTGCAAATTGAGTAAAAAATCGTTCGGCTTTCTGTTGTGATTGCAGCTTCTCGACGTCGAATCTTCCTTGTGTTTATTGATGTGCGTTTTTTGCTGCACAGAGGCGGGTTTGTATCTTGGCAGCAACAAGATAGTGGTCCGAGTCGATATTAGAACCTCGGAGCTAACGCACGTCTATAACACTGGAGACGTTTCTTCCGTCTATCGCAACATGATCAATCTGGTTGGTGGCTTTTTGATCCGGAGACAGCCAGGTAGCTTGATGAGTTTTTTTAATTTTATAGTACTACAGATATCCATATTTCTGGCTCTGGCGAAGTCGATCAACCTCAATCCATAAGGGGATGTTTCATCCCGAAGATATCTTCTTTGCCATCGTGTCGGGGCAAGTCTCATAGGTACGCTCAAAGCGTTCATGAAAGGCATTTTTGATCACATCGTCCTTCTCTTCCGTCGTGATATGTTGAAGAATTTCGTTTTGATGCAGATTGTGGCTAGACGTTCATCCACCGGGGTGAATGCTAATACTTGACGATGGAGTCTCTCTCCCACCACGAATTCCACACCGAATTTGCGTTCCTTTATGTGGCCACAAGAGTAAGTACTTAAGCCATAAAGATTATAATAAACCATAAAATAGAAACAATAAATATTTCTGGGGCTATAAGTATCAATGCAAACATTTCGTGAACATTATGATATACAGGTTTAACAAATGATTTTTTGTCTAAAATTAAGAGAGTGACGAGATGCACATACTGCTGTGATAAACAAAATCAGTTGGAATACAATTAAGTTTGATGATATGTAAATAGACGTTTTTGGTTTCTATTCAACTGGATAACTTTGTTGGAGTACTTCAATGTATAGTTTTTGACAAGACAGCAAAGTTCAAAAATAGCGAGCCGAAAATGGTCAAACGAAGCGCCAATTTTGATAAGAAATGAGGAGAAATACATACTATATATATATTTTAGTAATTTGTAAACAATAATTAATTAATATAGGGAATTCAAATTCATACTATATTATTCGTTTTGGATTTGTTGTACTATAGGTTTTAACAGTTTTTTTTAATGGGCAGTGTAACGTAGTAGGTATGTGAATTAGAGTACATGTACTTACGAATTACTTGGATGCTTTCAGATTAATTAATTTTCTTAACTTTGTAGTTAACCCGCGGATCTTCTTGTAGGGAGTTGATTACATGCTTTGGTAGCGTTATTGCTGGCAATACTATTGAATGTGCCAATTCCTCGCTTTCATCGCCTTCTTCATCTCTTCTAGAAAATTAAGTTTGATGAATATAATTAGTAGATAAATGATATATAAAAGTGACTTAAAGATGAAGAAATATTGTTGTTGTTGATGTTACATTTTCACCTTCCTTTATAATATCTGCACATACAATCATCTTCGCTACATTTGACGAACAGACAGAGTAAGCATGGCAATAGCAGGAGAGTCAAAAGCGTGCCCAACAAGAATAAAATACTGCCAACCCAGACACCGTTCTACAAATATATATGTTTAATTTTAATTATTATCTACAAATATTAAGTAAGAGAATTTAAATTATTTAAAGAGAATACTATGCTTGGGTATTTTAAAAGTTCGTAAAATGGAAATTTTAATAGGATTTGCTATTGCGGTACGTTTTTGTTATTCGTACTGAGTAATACACATCCATTTGAATCTGCTTATAATGGCATGACTTTAAGGATATATTGACGTAAAGTCTGCCATACTGCGGATACGCTAGCTAGGTCATGTCGTCCGAATGGACGAAAATACACCAGCTCTGAAAGATTTCGAAAGCGGAGGAAGATCTCTACTCTGTTGGAAAGACCAGGTGGAGAAGGACCTGGCTTCGCTTCGAATCTCCAAGTGGCAGCACCTTGCGAAAAGAGGAAACGACTGGTGCGCTGTTGTTAACTCGGCTAAAACCGTGTAAGCGGTTTCTGAAAGTCTGCCAGATATTCAAGAATCCTGGATATGGTTTTGTCAATTTTAAGCAGAAACACTGTTATTAGGAAAGCACGCTTTCTCTATTTCAATAAAAAAAACTTACCCGAATATATTAATTGGTGCTTGATATTTAAAATTGAGTGCATGGGAAGTAGACGTGTAGTGTAGACTGTAGTTCGATTGCGTCCATGTTCGCCCATTAACATGGAATAGTCAGAATAGTGTTATATACTGAATTTAGTTGAAATTGGTTGAGTAAGTTCGGAGATGTGTAAATTCACCTAAAGGAGGCGATACCTCGCCCATCGTCCAATTTTGACCGCGGCTCCTGTAAAGGCCTCTTCTACCATACCGATTGTAAATTTTAATCTCTCTCAAACATTTACTTATTGATTTATCGCATTTAGTTATAGTTATTTTTAACAAAACTGGGAGACGGAGTTATAATCCGATTGTATCCGTTTTCACACAGTAGGTAGTGGTTTCTACTAAGCAAATTTAGATATTGTAACTTTAGTATGGATATCTGTAGTACTAGTTTCAAGCACAAGAAAATATATCAAGCTACCTGGCTGTCTCCGGATCGAAAAGCCACCAACCAGATCGATCACATTGCCATAGACGGAAGACACGTCTCCAGTGTTCTAGACGTGCGTACGCTTCGAGATCCTAATATCGACTTGGACCACAATCTCGTTGCAGCCAAGATTCGCACCCGCCTCTGTGCAGCAAAAAACGTACGTCAACAAACACAAGGAAACTTCGACGTCGAGAAGCTGCAATCACAACAGACAGCCGAACGATTTTCTACTCGGCTTGCACTATTGCTCTCTGAGAGCACTCGTCAAAAACTCGGTATAAGGGAACTGTGGAACGGCATTTCGAACTCGGTACGTACAGCTGCAACCGAAACCATTGGTTTTCGGAAAGTGCAAAAGAACAGCTGGTACGACAAGGACAGAGAGAAAACACGCTACCTCGCAACGTTACGATCGACCACAACACGTGCGGGATGGGATAGATACCGAGAGTTGAAGAGGGAAGCGAGACGCATTTGCAGACAGAAGAAGAAAGAGGCCGAAATGCGTGAGTACGAAGAGCTTGATAAACTGGCCGACAGGGGTAATGCTCGAAAATTCTAGGAAAAAAGCGGCGGCTTACAGAAGTTTTCAAAACCGGAGCATACTCTTGTAGAACCCCCAAAGGTGATCTAGGCACCGATGCCCAGAGCATACTTAAATTACGGAGCGAACACTTCTCCAGCTGCTGAATGGCAGTGAACGTACAACACCAGGAGAAGGCGAACCCGATTCCCCAATTGATGACGATGGAGCAGACGTTCCATTATCGACCATAAAGAAGTTCGAATAGCAATTACCCGCCTGAAGAACAACAAAGCGAGGGGCGCCGATGTATTACCGGCCGAGCTATTCAAACACGGCGGCGAAGAACTGATAAGGAGCATGCATCAGCTTCTTTGTAAAATATGGTCGGACGAAAGCATGCCCAATGATTGGATAAGCCTCCTCAACATCGCGTATAAGGTTCTATCGAGTGTATTGTGTGAAAGATTAAAGCCCACCGTCAACAAACTGATTGGACCCTATCAGTGTGGCTTTAGACTTGGCAAATCAAAAACCGACCAGATATTCACCATGCGCCAAATCTTGGAAAATACCCGTGAAAGGAAAATCGACACTCACCACCTCTTCGTCAATTTCAAAGCTGCTTTCGACAGCACGAAAAGGAGCTGCCTTTATGCCGCGATGTCTGAATTTGGTATCCCCGCAAAACTAATACGGCTGTGTAAACTGACGTTGAGCAACACGAAAAGCTCCGTCAGAATCGGGAAAGACCTCTCCGAACCGTTCGATACCAAACGAGGTTTCAGACAAGGCGACTCCCTATCGTGCGACTTCTTCGACCTGCTGCTGGAGAAAATTATTTGAGCTGCAGAACTTAATCGAGCAGGTACAATCTTTTATGAGAGTGTACAGCTGCTGGCGTATGCCGAAGACATTGATATCATTGACCTCAACATCCGCGCCGTTAGTTCTGCTTTCTCCAGGCTGGACAAGGAAGCACAGAAAATGGGTCTGGCAGTGAACGAGGGCAAGACGAAATATCTCCTGTCATCAAACAAACAGTCGTCGCACTCGCGACTTGGCACTCACGTCACTGTTGACAGTCATAACTTTGAAGTTGTAGATAATTTCGTCTATCTTGGAACCAGCGTAAATACCACCAACAATGTCAGCCTAGAAATCCAACGCAGGATAACTCTTGCCAACAGGTGCTACTTCGGACTGAGTAGGCAATTGAGAAGCAAAGTCCTCTCTCGACGAACAAAAACCAAACTCTATAAGTCACTCATAATTCCCGTCCTGCTATGTGGTGCAGAGGCTTGGACGATGATAACAACTGATGAGTTGACGTTACGAGTTTTCGAGAGAAAAGTTCTGCGGAAGATTTACGGTCCTTTGCGCGTTGGCCACGGTGAATATCGGATTCGATGGAACGATGAGCTGTACGAGATATACGACGATATTGACATAGTTCAGCGAATTAAAAGACAGCGGCTACGCTGGCTAAGTCATGTTGTCCAGATGGACAAAAACAGTCCAGCTCTGAAAGTATTCGACAGTACCCGGCGGGGGAAGCAGAGGAAGAGGAAGACCTCCACTCCGTTGGAAGGACCATGTGAAGAAGGATCTGGCTACGCTTGGAATATCCAATTGGCGCCACGTAGCGAAAAGAAGAAACGACTGGCACGCTGTTGTTAGCTCGGCTATAATCGCGTAAGCGGTGTCAACGCCAATAAAGAAGAAGCTTTAGTAGTTTGGTATGTACATTGAACCATGCCTATTTTTCAAAATCTTTGATCCGCAGGTGCCCCTTCGTACTGCGATGTCTTGTACTAAATTGTGTAGTATTTAGTTAAGGGATTTTATAGGTTTTGGATTAATGCCGTTTGTTGGGTGTGGTGTTTCCAGTATCGTTTGTTTCGAAAGTAGGTAAAATTTAGCTAATTTATAGTATATAAATTAGAATTGCATTGTAGATGTGTACTTACCAACATGTACGATTCACAGGTACAGAATTCTTTCTGTTTTGTCCTTGCGGAGCTAAGCATATCATCACAGGGTCCAAGCTCTTGCTTAAGCTTGTCCTCAGAATTTGTTTTAAACGCATTTACGTTTTGAACGATGAGTGATATTTCTTTAACATATTTGTTACAAGAGTCAACAGTAGTTTTACACAACGAATTTAATTCATCGTAGGCCGGTTTTAACGATTCGGTAAAATATTTACCCGCTTCATAACCACTACTACACCGTAGATATTCGTTGTGAGGCAGTCGCTTTGAAACTTCTCTACCATGTTTTGCCAGATCCAAAAGGCATAACGTTCTATTTTTTCGTCCATAAGAAAAATAGGTTTTGGCAAAGTCAAGCATTCTGATGCCATACCATTGAATAAACAGAAGCAGAAACGAATGAGAAAGAAGTGATTATTATGTGAAAACCAAGCAAGGAAGATTATACACTCTCGCAATCTGGAGGAATCAAAACTAAGACTTGACTATTAGACAAAATTTTGGATTGTTTGACAGCTTATTAGCTAAAATTATGATTTTCATCTATTTTTAGCATCAAACTATAGTGTCTCTAATGCTTTGATATACTGAGCGATTTGTATGGTATGAAGTCAACTAATAAAATGACAAACAATATTTTGAGTATATGAGAAGATCTGTCCAGAAATGTGAACATACATAATTTATTCAGTTTTAGTGCAAGGCTAGAATGTTTTAATAATCATTTAATGAAATACATATAATAATATCCCCATAATAAACCAATTTCATTTGAGACTTACAACTTGTCAGGGGTCTAATTTGTGCAAAGTTGCCTAGGATCTTTATGCAAAAATAAGTAAAAATAATAGCCTTGTTATCCAGATTTTATCGGTTTCAAAGTATGCTCGAATATATTGATCCCATTCTTAATTAGAATTTTCCGAAAAAATCCTTTTTTCTATCTTACTTACCTAGTTTTATATTCAGCATGCTTGCTTATTACGAGATCTAGCCACGTTTGGTTAAATGCTTTATATTCACAGAAATTTTTATCTGGATAGCCCTCAGAGCCGGCAAGCACAATATGTATAAATTTTCGATCCAAAATGGTGCAAGTGTCGATGCAGTCGTCTAAAATTTCAGCTTCATCAATGGTACTCCATTCAGACAAACCTTTTATCCAATGATTGTTTGTCAATAAAATGTATACGTTCTGATTATCCGTGCATTGCTTGTGCATCATATAAATGAAACTATCCCTTTTTGTTCTATATAGATACAAGAAATGTGGAAATATACTGAATATAGAATTGTATATACATATATATTATAATAAATTGCACCGACACAGCGCGAGATCATGTACCTTGTATTTTCTTTGCACAATCCATTATAATCAATAACTCCATAGAAGAAATGGAAAAATGTAACGAAAGCCATGAGAATGAAAGCCAATGTTAGAATTATAAAAATACTGAAAATTGTAAAAAAAATTGATATTTTGTCTGCGTGTCAGTCTTCAAACCTACAATACGAGAGGCTTAATCATAGCTTTAAATTTCAAACACAAACTGCATAATAGAAGCGTTACATAAATGACAAGCACCTGCAAATAGATAAGAACGTTTACTTGTAAAAATTCACTTTGTAATAGTCCAAAATTTTAGAACATTACAACAACAACTAAGAAGAGCTAAGTTTGGATGTAAGTGAACAATTCATACTCTTGCTACTTGAAAGAATCAAAACCCGGAAAATTCCGTCAAATGCTGACAAACTTTCATATTAAGCAAGTAATGAAGGGCTAAGTTTGAGTGCAACCGAATATTTTATACTCTTGCAACTTGCATGATTCAAAGCCAGGGCAGGTGTAAACCATTAACCAGAGGATCGGAATCCAAACAATTTTATATACATATATATGTGTACATATACAAATATATTTAAATGTATGTGTATAATGTGTGGTATATTAACTCATTGACTGGCCGACATACATTATAATATTGACCTCTTAAAGGTTTTAAAGGCAAAAAAGGATATATTTGTGTTTTTTTTGCGGCGACTTGAGTAATATAATTTTAATAAATTTAATGACATATTATTGTACAACTTTTGAAGTATATTATTTAATTTGCAATGCAAAATATTAATAAACCAGCTGACCCCGCAGCCGTTGTCCTGCGTGAAATTATGTGTTTTGAAATGAAAAAAAGTGGAATATATATTGTATTGAAAATCATTTATTTGCGATTTTTCTAAATTTTTTTTAATGCAGTTTGAAAGAAAACAATTTTTTGTTTCTGTTCTGGTCCATAAATGAACAGAGAAGATGGGTTTCCAACTCGTGAATACGTCACGTATATCTGGTCGTGTGAAAAACAATAGCATTTCCAGATTTATCTCACACTCTTCTAGCGACTATCCTTGCGTCCTGTTCATTGTCATCGCAAATGCAATTTTCCCTGGAAACTGAATAGGTTTGATGTTGATTGTCATCGCAAATGCAATTTTCCCTGGAAACTGAATAGGTTTGAACTGAAATGGCTGTCCCCTTGTAAAATTTTCACAAATTCATTGTATAATTTAGAAATAATCAAAAATATTCTTAAAATGATTTAAATAATTTCAGTCATGTATTCTCCGCAAACGATAAGTTGGCATACCAAGCCTCTCCAAAGAATTTAGAAATTCCACTGGATAATTCACGGCTTCGCCTCTATCGGCAAGACAATCGATCGATTTGTATGAGCACAAACCTCCCGGAATTTGAATCTTCCAGATTAAGTCATTCACATCGGTATTTTTGGCAGCTAAAATTGCGCGTGTACCCAAGCTATCGCAGTTACGATAATGTGGCCAATGTTTGGATAAACACTCGTGAATTGACAAAAGGCAGGTGAAATTGATATCAAACCACTGGAAGTATCAACCGAAATTTACCTACTTCCAATCCTTAGCGAATACAATGTAAAATGCCATTGGTCATTTTTTTCGTATCCCATAACTGCCGCGAATTTGAAGGCTGATATGTCGAAATGATTATCACGAAAAGTATGCGAACTTTAGTGGCATGTGAAGTAGCTATCGCATTGTCCACCGTTTGTTTCCATTGATTATCATGTTCCAGCAATTACAATTGCTCGCATGCTTCTCAAAAAGTTGCACACACTGTATCATTCACAATACGCAATGACTTAAATGAAGTTGAATCGCGAGACGCAGAACAGTCGAAAAATTTTCATGAATTGCAAAAGTAAATATCCTACAAAGCGCTTTATTGCAGTTCACGTATCGACCGTTGACAACATCGATATTCACGCCTCTAAATTGAATGCTAAGTGTTCTGCCATTGCCATCTGGTGAGCGAGTTTGCGTTTCCGAAAGAGAAGCACGTGGATAGCATTTACAAACCGAAGTGGGGTGATGTCCACAAGGTCCATGAACATATTGGTTTTCACCACTTCGTATAATTCTGGATACATCTCTGGATCAGGAATTTCCGCAGATTGATGAAAATGATATCATCAATTTGATCTGGTGTAACCACCATCTCCACCCAAAGAAGAATATGTTCATGTGCAAACAAGCCTTTTTTTTTTTGCTACTCAACAGAATCATCCAGCATCTAACAGCACCATATACTTATACCATACGTTGCTTCAAGATAAAGTCCATCTAACATCATAGCTGTCGTTTGAAAAGTCGTGCCTTGACGTCGTGGCCAGGAATAATGGGATGCCCAACTCCTCTCTCACTGGAAGTGAGAGAACAATTGCTAAACGTCGAAACCACCTAAACTTTGACAGTTGACTGGATTGGGGAGGTTTTGACGTTTAGCAATTGGAAACGAGCGATGGCCAGATTGAAATCTTACCAAAAAATATATAAACGGAGGAATTTGTTGCATCGTTCAAGACCTCTTATAAAAAAAGTAAAACAATGAATATTAAATAAATTTGTGAAATTTAAAGATATTTGATGAAACGTTTTGTAATTTGAAGCATCATAGTTTTATTTTCAATGGAAAATTATTAAAAACATTTAATGATTGAGAGCTAACAAGCTTAAATCCTTTTATTGGGTATTGAAAGGACAAAAGTCAGTTGTTTTAATATTCTTTAAAAAGATTTAAATAGTTTCTCCATATAATAAATAACCGCTATTTAGTAATTTTTATACGTACTAAATGTTGGGTGTTGGGTTAATAAATGCCCAAAATTTGTTATTTTGTACGATCTGGCCATAATGGAAAATGTTATAAAAAACGCTTATTTTGAGGCGCTCTCACACTGGAATAAGTTGGGCATCCCATTATTCCTGGTCGTGGCGATTGCTTGCTAACTGACCGCGATCCATAATTCCGCACGTACATACATACATATGTCATCGCATCTTGCCTTTCCTTGCCTTGAGCTGCCATACGTTGATGGCAAAAAGAACGCCGACCGATATTAGGGCGACCTCTTCGTGGCTTCGTAACAAATTTCAATCTGCAATTGATCTCTTTGTGTGAAACAGACGTAAAATTTTCACTGAATAATTTTCAATAATTTTTCTTTTGAATTTTTGAAAAAAAAAATTTCCATGGGAAAAAGTTACTTTTTGGAATTATCCAATTTTCCGACTTTTCCTCATGAAGAGTATAATGTATTTTCATTTCTAAACCTTCTTCGATCCACAATGAACAACCTCTGAAATTTTCATCGAGATTGGTGTAGCCAGTTTCTTAGTGTTACTAACAAACCAACATTCATTCGTTTGTATGGAAAAAAGAAAAAGGCTGGTTTTAGGGATTTTCCGGCAATCATTCGAATTTTTCTTGCCGTAGAAAGCATCCTTGAACCTTAACGAACATTTTAAAAAAAGAATTGGCAAAATTGGTCCAGGCGTTGTTGAGTTATGCGCTTAACAACTCATTTTGCGATCCATTTTTATATATAAGAAGATAAGCCTGTGACGAGAAATTGATTGAAATTGATATGCGGTTAATTTAAATAGAAAAATACCATCTGATTACCTGTGAAGAAGTAATGTTAAAATTTTCAAACGGATCGGTTGAATAGATTTTGAATTCTAATGTTCACGAACTTCAAAAATAACGTTTTTGGGAAAATCGATTTGAGATTTTTTGTACATCAAAAGTCAGTCCCTTAAAGAAGGGCACCTGTGGGCGTGGCCCGACCATAGTAGGTTTATTTTATATATCTTCCAAGCGGATAAAGCTATTTCACCAAAAATTGCACGGAAATAATTCTTGCAGTATTTTACGACAGTGCGAAAATATGTGAAAACGGATGATAGCCCAACTCAACAAGTCCCCACATAAGGTTTTGTTAAATATTTAAAAATACGATAAATCAATGACTAAATGTACCAGAGGCATTAAATTTACATCCAAGTTGGCACTCCAGGAGTGGGTGTGGTTCCGCAAAATTTTAGATGAAATCACATATGTATCTCGGGACCTGCTCTACCGATTTCAAGCACATTTGGCAAGTAACACTGTTCTAGTATGTATTTCTACGCTACCATTTGAAAATGGAAGAAATCGGACTACAATCGCGCCTACTTCTCTGAAATATTACACAATTTTCATTTTTATTTGGTTCTTTCACATTCCAGAATACAAATGAAGCACCAATTAATGTAGCGGGATAAAACTTTGCCAGAATAGTGCCTTTTAAGTTTACCATCTTGTAACTAAAAATTATTCAAATCAAACCCAGCATTATTATATCAAAGATGGGCACAAAATAGAAATTGATGAATACGTATTTATTTGTTTAGAAAAATGAAAATTCATCTTAATTTTTGAACAGACTTCATATATACTTGCAGATCTGGCATTTATAAAGCAATTATGGAAGAGTTAAGTTCGGGTTAATACCTTCAGATACATAAAGCTGGTTGGTTAGTTGTAGGTTTTATTATTATCTCAATTTTATTAAGATAGATTACATATTGACCGATATATGCGGTATAAAGTTAACCGGAAGTTCGAAAAACTTTATGTAAGGTGTATTTGGGGGCTAAGGGAAGTACTGACTAGATTCAACTCATGTCTGACACACAGGCATATTGATATCGAAATGTATTTTCTCAGAACTTCAATTATACATATATCTCATTTATTGATCGATATTTTTGGTAAAATGTCAAATATACATATTGAGTATCTAGGGGCATTGGTTTGATTTACGCAATTTTTAGTCATAAGATGGCATATTTAAAAGGTACTATTTGAGCAAAATTTTATCTTGATAATCTTGAAATATAATTTCAAAATGTTTGATGTGGGAGTAGGCGTGGTTGTTGTCCGATTTCGCCCTTTTTCACATCGTAACATAGGAATTTGGTATCAACTCAGGTGTTAAGTTTTATGTCTCTGTTAGTATGTTTGTGTTAGTTAATTATTTATCGCAGTTTTAGCAGGGTTTATCAGTACCGTTATATAAACAAAAATTTTTTTGCCAATATGCTTCAGATGCTTAGAGTGATTCCGAAGGTGAAGAAGATATTGTCGGTAACATACATATTTATCAACTGAATTCATATTTTTTAAGGAACTTGTCCATTTAACTTAATAACAAGTAAGAAAAGGCCAAGTTCGGGTGCTACCGATCATTTTATACTTTCGAAAATTGCAAGAATCAAGGCCAGGGAAATACATTAAGGGGCTATACCAGTGTGACGCATGAAAAATAAGGCGACTTTCGTGAATTTTTCTGAAAAAAAGTACTAGATTGAATGTTTTGACGTTCTATGGACGTAATAAAGTAAATTTTTAGCTATATTAAATTTTTTTTTTTACAAAAATGTGAGACGAGCCACAATATATTATAATATTATATTTGAACTTTTAATACGACATGGCAACATCATGTCAGCAAGTCAGCAGCGCCTGGCTTACAAGTAACGCTGAAACGAATACGACACAAAACGAAACAAGGAATACATAGTTTACCGTTAGGCTTGAGGACGCCCGCTGTTATTACTATATAGGGCTACACATCATACGATCAACTCTCTTCTCCTGCTGGTAGCCACCGCGTGCGCAAAGTGCGATAACCACCACAACTGGTGACCCCGACGTGATTTGAACACCCACCCGACGTGATCGATAGTTATATCGCGATTCATTAATATAATTTTAAAATTCGCTAACTATTTCGGCTACAGTGCACCTCGTTTATTAATTAAAACTACGCCAACACTTTTCGACAACAGTGCACTTTGTGTTTTTGTGCTCATCTGCGCACGTGGCTGCCCACGCATACGAACGATTGGAGGACAACTGGAGTTTTCCCGCAGTGCTGATCAGTACAGCTTTGAGAGCAGCACATACAACTTTTTAACTGATTAATTTTTTTAGCGCAAACGTGCAAGTGGCAGACAGTATAACGCCAGTCCAACGTGTTTCTATACGATGTCCGCTCTTCAATTCCGAACGACCAGCCTTGCGGTTCGCCCAACTCGAGGGACAATTTCATTTCGCCGGAATTTTCGATAAAATTACGCAATACCACTATGCTTCCTCACACCTTGACGCCAAGGCCGCCGCAGAAGTGGAAGACCTTCTTTTGAATGTTCCCACAGAAACGCCCTACACTCGCCTAAAAGGGACACTGATCGAACGCCTTACGCTCTCTCGACAAGCACGACTACAACAGCTTCTCGATCGAGAGACCTTGGGTGATAGAAAACCGTCGCAATTTCTACGCCATCTTAGACACTTGACAAAACCGTTCCGGACAACATTCTTCGTACTAAGTGGCTTAGCAGACTTCCGATGTCAACACAATCTATACTTGCATCCCAAGCAGATATGAATCTCGATAAACTCGCGTCTCTGGCAGACAAAATACACGACATCGCACTACCAGCAGAAATTAATTCGCTCCAAGAATCAACAACAACATCAGCAATAGAATCACGCATTTCCCGTCTCGAAGCTTCGATTAACGAGCTAGCTTCCAGTTTTAAGCGGCAGAGCATATCTCGTTCGCGCACATCTTCTCCAGCACTGAACAACGACACATGCTGGTATCATCAAAATTTCGGCAATAAAGCGAAATATTGCCGATCGCCTTGCTCGTTTCAGGGAAACCTACCGTCGGTCCGTTAGTGGCGGTTAGCGGCTCCTCACTCGAATCAAACTGCCTTTTCATAACAGATCGCGCCACCAAAATCCAATTCCTGGTGGATACTGCCGCTGATCTCTGTACTTTCCCTAAAGCTCTAGCACTATGGCCGTCCGAACGAATCAATTATAATCTCACAGCAGCAAATGGGTCTACGATTAACACCTACAGTTGCATAACTCTAACACTAAACCTTGGCCTCAGACGAATTTTTACATGGCGCTTCGTGGTGGCGGACATAACGAAACCTATTATTGGCGCAGATTTTTTAGCTCATTTCGGCATCTTACCCGACCTCAAGAATAGCTGCCTTATCGACTCGATAACTGGACTAAAAACCGCATGTAAGTTATCTCTATCAAAAATCATTTCGGAAATTAAAGTACTGCCCGTCGATCCTATATGGGCAGATACACTAAAGGAGTTCCCTAACCTGACAAAACCCGAAGGAATCTGTCAGCCAAAAAACATACGATTCAGCACCACACCAGGCCCTCCAGTTTCCTGTAAAGCTCGAAGACTTGTGCCCGACAAACTTAAAATTGCCAAGACAGAGTTCGAGAAAATGCTACAACTAGGAATCGCTCAACGTTCGAAGAGCTCCTGGTCATCTTCGCTCCACCTGGTTCCAAAGAAGTCTGGCGCATGGCGACCTTGTGGGGATTATCGACGACTTAACGCCCGTACATTACCAGACCGATATCCTGTACGTGTCCTCGAAGACTTTACTGCTAATCTTACCGGCAAAACAGTATTTTCAACAATTGATCTAGTGCGCGCTTTTAATCAAATACCTGTTTCCAAAGAAGATGTCGACAAAACTGCAATTATAACACCGTTTGGTCTTTTCGAATTTCCGTTCATGACGTTCGGACTCCGGAATGCCGCACAAACATTTCACCGATTTATCGACGAGGTAACACGAGGACTAGACGACTTCTTATTTCCATACATAGACGACATCCTAATCGCTTACAAGGATGTTACGCAACACCGCAGCCATCTTCGCTTACTTTTCGAACGACTCACTAAGTATGGTGTCGTAATTAGCACCGCTAAGTGCCGTTTTGGTCAGTCTGAAGTGCATTTTTTGGGACACCGTATTTCAGCCAAAGTAATCTTAACTCTTTCTGGTAAAGTAGACGCGATAGTTAACTTTCCACGACCAAAAACGATCCGAAAACTGCATGAGCTCCTTGGCATGATAAATTACGAGGGCTGCTATATATATTCTGGCCTAGGGCAACACTTAATGTTGCCAGGTGCAATCTGACATTTCCATTGGAAAGTTTCACATTTTTTAGCATAACATCACTCAGAACGTTTTGTCATTTAATCGTGAATTCTTTTATTTACAGGGAATTAAAAAATTCATCTCGGCCAAAAAATGGAATTAACTTGTCAACATTTTCGTGCGATCATTTTTCACAACTTTCGACGTGGATTATCACGACAAGAGTGCATCGATGAACAAAAATCTTTGTATGGCTATGAAGCACCATCCTATAGCACTGTGAAAAACTGGTACAACGAATTCAGTCGTGGCCGACGCTCGCTCAAAGACGAATTCCGTGAAGGTCGTCCAAAAATAGCCGTTGTGCCAGAAAACATCGATGCCTTACGTGAACTGATAATGCAAGACCGTCATGTAACATACCTTCAGATAGAGGCATGCCTATGCATTTCTATTGCATAAACACCTGGCCGTAAAAAAAGGTTTGTTCTCGTTTGGTCTCGTTGGATCCCGCCCAATTTGACAATCGCTCAAAAAAAGGCTCGTGTGGATTGGTGTAAAGAAATGGTGAAAAAATACGATCGCGGTGCTTCAAAAGACGTTTATAAGATCGTCACAGGTGACGAATCATGGATCTATGCGTATGAGCCCGAAACAAAACAGCAATCGACAAAAAAAAATAAAAAAATAAAAAATAAAAATAAAAAAAACATTTTCGTTGATAAATATGCCTATTTACATTATTAGGCCAGAAATATCTATATATAGCAACCTACGTATTATCGTAAATTCTTTAAAAATGCTGCTAAGTTACAGACACCCCTGCACGAGTACATCCAAGGAACTTCAATAAAAGTTCTCATCCGGTCCCCTGGACAAAAGAAGGGGATGCAGCGTTCGTTCAATGCAAAGAAGAGCTACGTAAAGCAACAATATTAGCATACCCTGATACAACGCTCCCTTGGGCAATGTTTACTGATGCTTCATAATATGCGGCGCCATTGGCCTTCTTCAGCCAAAAGCTTCAACCCGCTCTTAGGAAATACTGTGCTTACGATGGTGAGCTTCACGCTATCTACGCAGCTTTACGAAATTTTCATTATATTTTCGAAGCACGACACATCACGATATTCACGGATCACAAACCATTGCTACACGCTTTTTCTCAGGACCCCAATAGAGCGACACCCTGGCAATTCCTCCGCCTAGATTTCATCAGCCAGTTTACAACCGATATCCAACGTTTAGCCGGAAAAGACAACATCGTCGCAGATGCTCTTTCTCGCATCGAAGAAATTTCAATGGCAGTATCTTCAAATGAACTTGCTCAAGCACAAGCTGAGGATGAGGACCTTCAGCAAAGAATACAAAGGGAACAACACGATTCATTAAACTTGCGACCAGTCAACATTCCAGACTGCAATAAACCAATTTATTGCGACGTTTCGACCGATATTATTCGTCCATACGTTCCCACCGCGCTGAGGAAGAAAATATTCGACGCTCTCCATAGCATTAGTCATCCCGGAGCACGAGCCTACGTGCCTCCTCCATGGCAACATCATGTCAGCAAGTCAGCTGCGCCTGGCTTACAAACAACGCTGAAACGAATACGACACAAAACGAAACAAGGATTACATAGTTAACTGTTAGGCTTGAGGACGCCCGCTGTTATTACTATATAGGACTACACATCATACGATCAACTCTCTTCTCCTGCTGGCAGCCACCACGTGCGCATCGTGCGATAACCACCACAAAAAATATTGAAAAATAACGGAGTTATGTGCTGTCAGCGGAAGTGCCGAAAAAAAAGTGGCTCAACTGCTGGCATGATTCTGGTCGAATGAGTAGCTGAAACAAAAAAAGTCAAAATGATTAACTACGAACTTTGAAAAATATCAAAAATTAAGAAAATGGCGTTATTTTGATAAATTTTCGGTCGTTTTTTTAATGCCAAATTGACAATTTTAAACCAATCAAAAAGATCGTAGTCCATTGCATAGCAAATATACCCAATTTTAATTTGAAGTCGATCGGTCAATTTTTCGTTGAGTTATGATGTCAGCAATTTTGAAAAATGTCGTTTCGAGAAAAACGCGTTTAAAGTTTCACTTATATATGTTTGCATCTCTGAGCGGTCGCTGTTTAGAACGCTGCCATTTAAAAACTATTCAAGATATGACCTTGCCGATTTCACAGGATATTTTTGAATATACATATAAACTATCGAAAAAGCAGAACAAAAAAAATTTTTTTGTGAAAGTGTCACATATCTATATAACTCATACACTGATGAATTCGGCATAAAATTTGTTAGAACAAGTAAGGAAGGGCTAAGTTCGCTTGTCACCGAACATTTTATACTCTCGCATGATAAAGTGATAATCGAGATACCGTTATTAGCAACTTTATTTCGAGAGTATAAAAATGATGCCCTCTGAATTACATGAAAATATCTGAGAGATTTACTGATATTTTCGGTGAAAAATTAGGTTAGGTTAGGTTAGGCACTGAGTTCTTCGTGTTCGATATCAGGGATCTTGAAAAGTTATAGTCCGATCACGAGTATTTTTCCACAAGGGATACCTCAGCTCAAATACCGTATTTGTGTAAAGTTTTATTCCGCTATCATCATTGGTTCCTAATGTATATATTATACAGAGAAGGCATCAGATGGAATTCAAAATAGCGTTATATTGGAAGAAGGCGTGGTTGTGAACCGATTTCACCCATATTTCGTACATGTTATCAGGGTGTTAAGAAAATATTATATACCGAATTTCATTGAAATCGAGCGATAGTTCCTGAGATATGGTTTTTGGTCCATAAGTGGGCGATGCCACGCTCATTTTCAATTAAAAAAAAAAAAGCCTGGGTGCAGCTTCCTTCTGCAATTTCTTCCGTAAAATTTAGTGTTTCTGACGTTTTTTGTTAGTCGGTTAACGCACTTTTAGTGATTTTCAACATAACCTTTGTATGGGAGGTGGCCGTGGTTATTATCCGATTTCCTCCATTTTTGAACTGTATATGGAAATGCCTGAAGGAAACAACTCTATAGAGTTTGGTTGACATAGCTATAGTAGTTTCCGAGATATGTACAAAAAACTTAGTAGGGGCGGGGCCACGCCCACTTTTCCAAAAAAATTACGTCCAAATATACCCCTCCCTAATGCGATCCTTGTGCCAAATTTCATTTTAATATCTTTATTTATGGCTTAGTTATGACACTTTATAGGTTTTCGGTTTTCGCCATTTTGTGGGCGTGGCAGTGAGCCGATCTTGCCCATCTTCGAACTTAACCTTCTTATGGAGCCAGGAAATATGTGTACCAAGTTTCATCACGATATCTCAATTTTTACTCAAGTTACAGCTTGCACCGATGGACGGACGGACGGACAGACAGACATCCGGATTTCAACTCTACCCGTCACCCTGATCACTTTGGTATATATAACGCTATATCTGACTCTTTTAGTTTTAGGACTTACAAACAACGGTGTGTGAACAATACTATAATACTCTTCTTAGCAGCTTTGTTGCGAGAGTATAAAAACGAAACCCATTATACGTAATGTATGGGAGTTTTATTATCATCCCACATATTAATAAACTAAGTCGATGAGTGTCAAACCTTAACACGAGCTTCATAAACATATTATGTATTTGTATTCCTTTTCAAATAAAAATTTGAACTAATAACTGGTATTTCAATAGGGACGCTACAAATTTAGACCGAAGTAGAAGTAGTAGGGACAGCAAACGACACTATATATCTCTTACTCTGGTTTGCAATTTCATCGTGGAAAGATATACGATCCAATAACGAGTCGAAACTATTAAAGTTTACTACCGAAATTCGAAGTCAGTGGCCTCAACTTTAGGAGCGCTACCTCTAATTTATGGTCGTTATAATCGTCCTGTCTAATCAACAATTGAGCGTCTAGTGGAAAATTTTCAATACACAGGCACACTACAAACTGTTCCCATGCCAGCGAGACAAAGAAGTGCTTGTAAAGCCGATAATATTGCGCACGTCGTTCTCAAGCGATGGGATCTCTGTGACGTCGTTGTGACGAATTTGCGAAAAGATCTTGGCCTACTTACAAGATCAAATTGACGCAAGACCAAAAGCCGCTTGACCACCACAATCGACGTATGTTCTTGAATAGCTCTGAGCAACAACTTAAAAATAAATAAGCAAAATATGCATTGTTTGTCAGGCAGCAATCTACATGTACTCCATTAGTCACCATTGCACTCCGAAAAAATTATGGTTTGGTGCAGGCTATGGGCCGTCAGCGTCATTGGGCCGTACTTCTTCCGTGATGATCAAGACGTCACACTACTGTGAATGGGAATCACTAACGCTCAATGATAACCGAATATTTTTTCACCGGATTGGATGGTATGGTCGTAAACAATATGTGGTTCCAACAGGAGAGCACCACAAGCAACACAGCGAATGTCACAATCGATTTATTGAAAACCAAGTTTGGCGAACCTGTTATCTCACCAAATGGCCCAGTGAATTGGACGCTTCGGTCGTGGGATTTGGCGCCGTTAAACTAGTTCTTGTGGGGCTACGTCCAATCTATGCCAACAAGCCAGCAACGATTGATGAACTTCATACAAATATCGAACGTGAAATTGTAACAGTATCGGTCGATGCAAGCTTGAAAACCGTCGAAAAATCAGTTCAGCTTCTGGACTTGTGCACGCGTGCCCGTAGTGACCATGCAGAAGAAATCGAGTTCCACACATTATATAAGGAATGTACTTTGACAGGAATAAAGAAATTCGTTGATAACCCAATTTTTGTTTTATTAAAGAAAAAAAACTGTTGTAGCCTTCTTAGTGAAAACCCTGTTACTAAGTCTTAAAATACGGGTAAAAGATACCATAATATGTGTACAATAAATTTAAAATATAATTTATAACCCCGTTCACTTCTCATATGACGCTACTGTTAAAAACTAATAAAAGCGCGATAAATCAATAACTACATACGCCATAGGTACCAAATATTTGGACCCCAGTACCTATAGTTGACTTTTGATCGAAAATATCGGTGAATGTATGAAATATATGTATAATTGAAATTCAGGGACAGCACTTCTCTGGCAATGGTATGTCTGTATGTCAAAAATTGGGTGAATTGAACCAATACTTCCCTTAGCCCCCATATACCTAATATAAAGATAATCCGGGTGACTTTTTACCGCATATATCGGCCAATATGTGAGGTATCTCAATGAAAATTAGTAAGCGTGTTTTACTCATAACAATGTATCTTTGTGAACACAATAGATGAACTTGAGCGAAAACTTGACTTACCCCCCATATAACCAATATCAGGATTTTCGAACACCCGGCTGACTTTACTCTATATGATTAGTTTTTTAGTAAGTGACATGTTAATAGTATGTGGTATTGGGAAAAATAGATAAAATCTGGTCGATACCACCCAAATTTGCATAACTGTCAGTATAGGAGTTATATATAGTATAGGTATGTATATATAAAATTGCTTGGCTTTCGATCCTCAGGTTAACGTTTCACACCATAAAGTACTATTTCCCTGACATTTATTCCTCCAAGTTGCAAGAGTATAAAATGTTTGGTTCCACCCGAACTACGTTCTTCCTTACTTGTTATTTATGAATTATTATTTGTATTACTAAATATATAAAATGTCATATATTTTTAGTTGGATCATACTGAAATCCGTTCAATTCATATGAATATACATCGTTGTTGTTATTTTGAAAATCGCATTGAAAGGTACTTACCGCTATGGCTATAATACATATAACGTATCCAAACTTGTATGGTGCATTACGTTCCGTCATTTTCTTCTGAAAGAGTGTATTGACTTTTTCGTTTATAAAATTTCTTTGTTGATTGACTCCCACCGCTTTTACATATTTTATTTCGAGTAATGATGAGGTTGTTAATTTCGATTCGATCCGATGTGCAGGAAACGAAATGAAGATATTAGGCTAATTTTAATCCATGTGATTGGTTGCGATTTCGAAAAAAATGACCGAATAGATATAAATGGTGCATTCCAAAGTAAACAGGACTTAAAAAAATAGAAAAAAAAATTCAAAATAGTCACCTTCTGCTTCAATACAGTTTTTTTCACGGTTCAAACGCATGTCGAACGAGTGTTTTAGCACGTTGGCCGGTATGGCCACCAGTATGCCGGTGCAAGCCTTTTGAATGACTTCTATATCTACATATATAACGCTTTCTTTTCATGGGCAAATGCATTTTTGCGAAAAGAACTCGCACGGTGCCATATCAGGTGAATACGGGGAGTGGTTAATGGTTAAAATGTGATTTTTGGTCAAATAATCGGTCACAAGCGTCGATCGATGACACGGCGCATTATCATGCAACAAACGACAACTTTCATCTTCGCGATATTCGGGCCGGAAATGCGAATACGGTGCACCAAACACTTAAAGACTCCAAGGTAGAATGCCGCATTAACGTTTTGGCCGGGTGGAACAAATTCTTTGTGGACAATATCTTTGGAATCATAAAAATAAATCAGTAATTTCCGGTGATCACGGATTTTGATTGGCCCACATGTTGATCGTAATTTATGACGTCACGACCACATTGAAAACGTTGAAACCACTCGTGTACTCTGCTACGGGATAGGCAACCGTCGCCATAATATTGTTTCGTCAATTGAAACGTTTCGGTAAAAGCTTTACCAATTTGAAACAAAATTTAATGTTGGCTCTTTGTTCGTAGCTCATTTTCGCATCGATAACACAAACATACTCACACTTAAAACGCACTAGCTTCACTTCCAATCGATAAAGATAGCAGATTCTAACGCACCAGTCGACATATAGATAGGGGCCCTAGATTCAAAGAGTCCTGTTTACTTTGGAACACAACTTATATATAAAAATGTGTTCACGATAAAAAGAGTTCAGCAGTGGACACACTTCAAGATTTGACACAACTCTTATTTCTTACACTTACAAAAATATATAGTATATGTATGTACACTTACATATTTCATCAAAAAAATCCTCAATATGGTTACATACACGTGACATCCTCTTATGCGATTGGGCAGTTCTGGCGTAGTAAGGCAGGAGTTCTGAAATCATACTTGAGGAATTGTATAATTTCCCCCACTGTTTAGAAGGAGGAGAAAAAACAGCTTATAATGGTATGAGCAGTAAACTATAAAGTAAAAATTGGTTGTGGAGCTAATACTACAGCGTCGAATAATAATGTTGCTTTAAATTTACTCGGCTATAAACTGTTTCGCCAACGATTTTCTAGGAATATATATGAATCCAGTACTATAAAAAATTCATCAAGCTACCTGGCTGTCTTCGGATTGCGCAACCAAATCGATCATGCTGTGATAGACGGAAGACACGTCCCCAGTGTTTTAGACGTGCTAAGGCTCCGAGGTTCAAACATCGATTCGGACCACTATCTTGTTGCAGCCAATCGATTTTCTACTCGGCCTGCACTCCTGCTCTGAGAGCACTCATCAAGAACTCCGTATAAGGGAACTGTTTGCGGCATTTCAAGTTTCTTACGTACAGCTACAGCCGAAACCATTGGTTTACGGAAAATTTAAAAGAACTGCTAATACGATGAGGAATGTCGTGACGCAGCGGAGAGAAAACAGACCTCTATTTATGGAGGGAACACCTGCTGAATGGCAGTGAACGTACAACGCCAGGAGAAGGCGAACCCGATTCCCCAATCGACGACGATGGAGCAGACGTTTCATTGCCCGACCATGAAGAAGTTCGAATAGCGATTGAACGTCTGAAGAACAAATCGACGGGGGCGAAGGGTATCCAGCCGTGCTATTTAAACACGGCATCGAAGAACTGATAAGGAGCGTGCTTCAGCTTCTTTGTAAAATATGGTCGGACGAAAGCATGACCAACGATTTGAATTTAAGTGCTAAGTGTGCTCGGGCCAATCCACAAAAATGGAAATCCCACAATCTGAGCCAACTACCGTGTGATAAGTCTCCTAAATATAGCATATAAGGTTCTATCGAGCGTATTGTGTGAAAGATTAGAGTTTGCCGTTAACAAAATGATTGGATATTTTCAGTGTGGCTTTAGACCTGGACATTCACCATGCGCTAAATCTTGGAAAAGACCCGTGAGAAGAGAATCGACACACACCACCTCTTCGTCGATTTCAAAGCTGCTTTTGACAGCACGAAAAGGAGCTCTCTTTATGTACCGATGTCTGAGTTTGGTATCCCTGCAAAACTAATAGGGGTGTGTAAACTGACGTTGAGCCATACCAGAAGCTCAGTCAGGATCAGGAAGGACCTGCCCGAACCGTTCGTTACCAAACGATGTTTCAGACAAGATGACTCTCTTTCGCGTGACTTCTTCTGCCTAATCTTGGAGAAAACAATTCGAGCTGCAGAACTTAATCGAGTTAGTACAATCTTCTAAAAGAGTGTACAGCTGCTGACGTATGCCGATGATATTGATATCATTGGCCTCAACACCCGTGCCGTTAGTTCTGCTTTCTCTAAACTATAAGAAAGCGAAGCAGATGGGTCTGGCAGTGAACGAGGGCAAGACAAAATATCTCCTGTCATCAAACAAACAGTCGTCGCACTCGCGACCAGGCACCCATGTCACTGTCGACAAACATAACATCGAAGTTATAGATAATTTCGAGAGAAAGGTTCTGAGAAAGATTTGTGGTCCTTTGCGCGTTGACAACGGGGAATATCGCATTCGATGGAACGACGATATTAGCATAGATCAGCGAATTAGAAGACAGCAGACATGTCGTACGTATGGACGAAAACACTCCAGCTCTGAAAGTATTCGACGCAGTACTCGCTGGTGGAAGCAGAGGAAGAAAAAGGCCTCTACTCCGTTGGAAAGACTCGGTAGAGAAGGACCTGAGCTCGCTTGAAATCTTCAGTTGGCGCCACGTTGCAAAAAGAAGAAACGCGCTGTTGTTAACTCGGCTATAACCACGTAAGCGGTTTCTACGCCAATAAAGAAGAACAAGAAGCCCTCCTTATAGTAGTTAAGCCGCACGTGACTTTCGCCTTATAGGAGGCCTTCAGAGTCTATCCAAAATTGATGATATATTCAATGTCGAGATTTTGTTACCTGAATTTCAATTTGTTTGTCGACTTCATTTAAATATGAATGATTAGGATGGGTCAAAAACCCGAAAAAAATTCAATTGCAAAACTTATAGTTTTGTAGAAAACTTTTGGCTCTACAAAAAGTTAAAACGAAACAAGTTTTGTTCTATCTGATTACAAGAAAAAATAGAAAAGGTGTCCAAGAACATTTTTTCAGAGTTGCAAGCAAAAAATATTTTTGAGTGCTACAAGCAACCATTAAGTGAAACGATCACGTTTTATGGCAAAATGTTGCGAGGGTAGAAAATATAACAAGTATGGTTTAATTTGGCTTAAATTATTTGTTTGTAAGTACTTACATCGTCTAATGAAAATAAATGGCTGCCGTATTGAAGGCTCTTAATTTTATGAACAATGGGAATTCCTTCGTTCCCTGAAGCCATATATGCAGAAAAGTTTCTTGCAAACACTCGGTAAACTAAGGAGGATCATTTTAAATAGTCATGTATATTTAGTCAGGGTGGTTGGTTTTTTAATAATTTTTAGCACACTTACCATCATCATGCAGTATTGTATTGAGAAAAGCCGACATGATGACATTTTCTATATATGGTTTGTACATCCTCTCGTAATTTTTTGACATTTTTTGCAGTTTCGTCGTTGCAGGGTAAAGATCTTTTAGTAAATCTAAAATTAAATATATATACACAAATATGGATGAATGCAGTATGCAGTTATATTATCAATCATATTGTTGAAAGTTTTACTATTTTTAGCTACCATCTATTGTGATTGTATAAAGAAATTTCATCAGCATATGGGGCATGATCACAATTGCCAATTAGTAATTAAAGCATTTCTACTTGATTTTAAATTTTAAAAAATAATCGGCTTACCGGAATTCCAGCAGCTATGAATTGAATCGTCCTTTAACTTTTCAAAATCGTCGCCCAGGATTTTGGATACGACTGTTCCGATCTTATCAAATTTATTACTTTGCGAATCTTCGGGTTTTGCATATACTTGCTTTAGATGTGCAATATTTTTGAAGACAATGTAGAGCCCGAAACTATAGATGGGCATGAAATAAAGAAAAATTAAGTGAAATTCGCAAATTGATAGATAAGGACACTAATGTCCAAAATACAAATAAAAAGAAGCAAAACTGTTAATATCGGTGGAGCAACACGTCTTTTGTCAGAGGGATATCTCAAAAACTTTGAGACTAAACAGACTGACATCACTAAATATACTCAGACCGTCACGCTGTAGTCTCCGAAATTTCATTCTGGGTGTTACAAATTTTGTGGCCAACTTAATGTACTAGGCTGTACGTCATTTAAAAATATTCTTTTGAAATTTACGAACATTTCCTGATGGTATTAATTAAATCCCCTGTATATCCTCTCATATTACGCGGTTATAGCCGAGTTTACAAAAGCGCGCCAGGTGTTCTTTCTTTTCGCTGTTTGGCGCCACTTGGAGGTTTAATTTAATTACTACTTTTCTATTTGGTCTTTCCTACAGAATGGAGGTTTTCCTCTTCCACTGCTTCTCCCAGTAGGTACTGTGTCGAGTACTCTCGTTGCTGGAGGATTTCCTTCCATTCGTACGACATTAATCGAGTTTATTAAGTTTTGGCTTGACCATTCAACAACATTCCCACAGAAGTCAATATCGAATAAAATATCAATAGAATTGAACGACACTAGGATGTCCAAGAAAATACTGGTACAGGTTGTACTAAGTACCTTGGGGTAGCCTTGGATAGCATACTGATGTGGCCAATGGAACTGGTTCAGAGGCTCGCTGTACTACGATTTAACGAAGCACTAAGAACCACTCCAACGGCGGATCTTCAACTAGTGCTAAACCTGCCACCTATAAACATTTTGGCTGCAGGAGAATTTACACATATAACCTTTTTGCTGCAGCTCGGTGGGTAATCGTAGTTTGGAAATTTATGTATACATGATCCCACTTTTCAATTGGGAAAAAAACATTCAGAGTAAACATGGAAAAGGCTTCGCGCAACACATTAAAAAGTTATGCAGACGGATGGCCCGAAAATGGAGGACGGAATAAGACAGGTTTTAAAGCTGCCGGACCCCTGCAGCATATTTTATGCAGAGGTCTTTGCTATTAGGAAAGCCGCTAAGCTGGCTTCTATTGCATTTGCAAACAACTCCAGATTCAACATCTACGTGAACAGCCAAACAGTAAATAAGGACTTAACCTCGGTTCGGACAGAAGTGTCTTGGGAAGCAGAGTCAGGAAAAAGCAAATTCATTTCTACTGGGTGCCAAGTCATAAAGGCATCGATGGCAGTTAGTTTGTGGGCGCGATTACCAAGAGTGGTGCACGGCTGACATCCAATATCCATGTATTGACCTTACGAGATGCACATTTCGTAGCCTCATGATATGAGAAACTGGAAGAGATATCGATAGTGAAGCTGCAGATCCTATTGAAATTCGCTTCAAGCGCTGACATCGTGAAAGATGACTACTTCTCATGAACAACGTAACGGCACTCCGTCTTGCATAGCTTAGGACCAAAAATGGTCTGTGCGTGGCCTGTGTATATAACTTAACTTATACCCTGAATAGAAGTTTTACAAACTGAACGGTCGGAAAAAAGAAGGATATGGACAAGCTTTTTTAAAATAGTTTATGGCTTAAAACAATGATGTCTCTGAAGAAATTGTTCAGAGTTGTTTGTTAGGGATCTTTTATATTTGTGAAGGGTATTATGGTTTCCACGCAACTGATTTTAGCGGGTTTTCCGTTAAAACATTAAAACTTCGTAATTTATGGCGCTTACGCAATTTTACGCTTACATTTTGCATTAATTGACTATGTTAAAGTGTGCAGTGTGAAATACTTAGAACACAAATTGTAGAATATTCCTTTATTCTTATACCCTGAACAGGGTATATTAAGTTTGTCATGAAGTTTGTAACACCCAGAAGGAAGCGTCGGAGACCCTATAAAGTATATATACAAATGATCAGTATGTTGAGCTGAGTCGATTTAGCCATGTCCGTCTGTCCGTCCGTCCGTCTGTCTGTATATATGCGAACTAGTCCCTCAGTTTTTAAGATATCTGTTTGCTCTTCAAGAAGCTGCTCACTTGTCGGAACTGCCGATATCGAATCACTATAAATATAGCTGCCATATAAACTGAACGATCGGAATCAAGTTCTTGTATGGAAAACTTTCGCATTTGATAAGATATATTCACGAAATTTGGTATGGATTATTTTCTAAGACAACAATGTAATCTCCGAAGAAATTGTTCAGATCGGTTAACTCTAGCATATAGCTTCCATACAAATCGAACGATCGGAATCAAGGGCTTGTACCGAAAACTTTCGCATTTGACTTGGTATCTTTATGGTATGGTGACGTGGTATGGTATGGATTACTGCTTAAGGTAATAGTATAATCTCCGGAAAAAATGTTCGGATCGGATTATTATAGCATATAGTTTCCATATAAACTGAACACATAATTACTAAAAGAAATACACCTGTGAAGGGTATATCGGCTTCGGTGCAGTCGAAGTTAACGTTTTTTCTTGTTTTTGCGAGTACTTACGCTGATAATATGAGCGAAAGCAGTAATAGTGAAGTTATTAAGATTGTCCATAATTTTATTCTCCTGCATGTTTCCGATTCACAATTACATCTTTTGCAGTACCATACTAAGAGAAGAATCCTGCAAATAAAAGCATAATTTCTTTATTTGCAATATATAATTACATTTGTTCACCCAAAGTTTGTGTGTTTCATCTAAAATTAATCGAGATAGATATGGAGTTATACGAGTATATATGAATGATCGGTATGACGAGACGAGTTGAAATCTGATACTGCCTCTCGTCCGTAAAGCGGCAACTTTACTAACATGGGCATGTTTGGATGAAACATATTCCCTGACATGGGGGGTTGGTATTGCAGAAGGGCAGAATCGGAATATTGGCACGCCCACAAAAAGCCATTAGTCGAAAGTCGACAAAGTGCCAAAGTGCCATAATTAAGCACTAAATAAAAATACAAAACGGTATTTTAGTACAGGAGTTCGTATTATCCAGGGACACCTGTAGGCTAACAGTGTGGGTGGCCGTGGCTAAATGCACATATTTTACAAACTGATTAAGCTAACTCCACCATACTTATCAAGCAGAATTCACTTTAGGATTTCTTTATACACTCAGAAAATATGTAACATAAAGTTAGATAATAATCTCTTCCATTCTCCATATAACGATTGTATTGAAAAGTAAAAAAGTACTAAAACTGCAGTAAGTCACTGAATAATTTCGGCACAAGCATTCAATTTCACAAATTATATGGTAGAGAAAGGCTGTATAGGAGCAGGTGATAAAATTGGACAATGAGAGTAGGACCTTTACGTGAAGTCCCCTATCTCAGGAACTATTTGACCGATTTAAATTTTTTCCTATCATACACTATGAAAGTGGGTAGGATAAAAACTACGCCAACTTCCCATAAAGCAAATTTTTTAACTTAATTTTTTCTCTTACAGTATGCAAATCCGACTTCGATGAAGTTGAATAAAACTTTACAAAAATAGTGCCCCAAAGGTTTTGCATCATACGCCCATAAATTGTCGAGATCGGATAAACGCTTACAATCGATCAACGCCGAAATAAAGATAAAAAAGTCTCATTAATGAAGTTGGAGTATCCCTTAGTTAATTGTACTGAGCTAAACGGAGATTATGTATTATTTACAATTAAATTGCCACTTAAGCGATTTTTTGCTTTTTTTTTATATGCTACAAACTTATCGAACCGCCTTCCTGTACGTTAGGTCCTCAATTTAAGATATGTAAGTGTATTATTCTATAGGGCTCCTTCAGACATGTGAATCGATGGTCCGGTAAGATTGTTAAATAAATATGGGCTATTTTTGGTAAACCTATCCGATCACCAAGGGGATGCAAACAATAATGTCAAATTAAGAAAATGATGTCAATTTAAAAACTCCCAATTGTAATAACCTCATTCAATAGTAACCACGACTACTCTTGACTACTCACTCAATACTTACATCATTAGTAATACGAAAACACATAAAACCGCCAGTACTATAAGTATGTAAAACACTATAAATAGTTCAGCGAAATCTTGTTTATTCGTTCTTGGACCATAGGTATCTCCTTTCACATAGCCTGAAAAATAAAAAAACAGTTATTTACTAAAGGAAAATATGTGTATTGTGAAAAAAATATGAAAATATGATATTAAACCCACAAATCGGCGTCGCCTTAAAACTTCCCATATATTACATAGCAGAAAGAAACCTATGTAAAATATTTCATTCAGGTCAACCATAGCTTTTCAGTACCATAGATCTTCGGCCATTCAATGATGATATGGGAAATATGGGAGTCTTGAAATATTTGTAGTTAACCCAAGATAATTTAATTTATAAAATAAGTAGGACCAAAACCGGTCACAATGATTTAGATAGTGTGTTTTAAACATCCGATTATTTTGGTGTACCTACCGGCTGGTATAACATTAGTTCCGAAGTTGTCTAAAAAAAATTGCGTCAATCCTTTGAAAACAGGCTTAGGTGTACAGTTTACGTTATCCGAGTCCATCGTTCCGCGAAAATGCTTCATTATTTTAATGTATGTATTTATCTTATGAAATTGTGCTATTTTATATTCCGAAAAATAATAGAAAATATTCTTTCAATATATGAACACAAAAATATTTTTGCCGTCGTTATATATTCCTTCATTCAGTTTTACTTCAATTACAAGGTAAATTGTTTGGTGTAAAGTACAGAAAGCTCAAGATTCACACTTTTCAATGAAATTCTTTCCGTTGGAAATGAAACTGTATTTCCATTATATTTTTAAGAAGGTTAATATTTTTTTGGTTCTAATAAACATCATCGCAAGAATCAAGCCGAGGAAATTCCTTCAGGGGCTGGAAAAATTTATATTCAAATATTGTTTAATCTTCTAACTAGTAGATACAATGTCACGCATATCGGGAATAAAAGTACCGGGTTATTTGAGTAGTATGATATAAGATAGGTATAATTTATTAGGTATTTATACATAGGTATGTATTTTTACAAAGTTTATTTTGTTATCAATAACTTTTCCACTATTTGGGTAACCAACATAAAACGAGCGTATGTAGATATCGCGCCGGATCGCTATTGACCAAAGCTTCCTGTAGCGCGCGGGACGGGTGTTGTCAGCGGAGAGTTATGTTGAACGGTGTCGACGCGGCGCAGTGTAGAAACAGGAATTGTGTCAACGAATGTATCTGCTTTCCCGTTGTCAATCCTTTTTGATGAGTGGGTAGGAGCACAGGTGTGGTGAGCTGCGTAAAGTGTCATCAGCTGTGGTGAATTGCGCTGTCGTATTAGGGTGCGCCAGTTTTTTTCCCAGGTTGTGTGAGAGGGAGGCTTAACTCATTTAAACATCCTGGGCCCCCTAGGCGAATATTTTGCCTAGTATTCCAAACCTATGTAGTTGCACGTATTTCGCCGTACTGCTGATGGAGTAGCATTGATTTGACAGCAAACGTATTTAATAATCGCGTTGTAATATTGTCATATTTGTTCGTGTATGTGGAAAACAGCTTTGGTTTAAAATATATAACATGTACATATTTGAATATGAATTTTAAAATGCAAATAGATGCTTAAGAGAAGCAACTTTATTTTTGCGGGTTATTTATTATGCAGCTTTTCTGTGTTATTGGCAATGGTTGCAATTTTTTTATGATATTTAATTTATGATCGGCTTATGAAGGATAGTGACTCCACGTCTGGCTCAGATGTGGCCAGAATGGGTACTCCTTAGCTCTAGATTTAGGACTTTGAAATTAAAGGAATCTTGCGGGAGCGTGGCCGTGAATGGAGAACGGCTTCGATTCATAGAGTGGAAAAATCTTCATTCATCATAATTGATGCTGTGTAGAGCCGATTTCCCTAACTCACCCATATGAGGAGCGCTTGCATAGATGCGATAAGAGCGATCTTTACTTTTTGTAAGTGTAGGTGTGTTACTTTATCGCATTGGGAGTATGGTGATCCTTTAACTTTCTTTTTGATTTTATTTATGTTTGAAAATTTACTGTGTTATATTTTATGTTTTTAGTGCGTGTGCACTAATTTGGCGTTTAGTAGCCTGCCACCGCTCTAGGATTTGTTCAGAATTGGTTTTCATTATTGGCGAAAGCCATCCTGCGGGGACGAAAAGTTGTGTGTGCTTTTAATATAGGAGGAGGTTTCCCTATATCTCGAAATTTCCTTAATTGTGAATTAAGGTTTGCATTATCCTCAACTTGAGATGGTATGGTGGTAACTAGTTCTGTAACTAGTCCACTTTGTGTTTCGCGTTTGAACTTTTTGTGCCTTTGAGCAACATGGTGTCTCTTGGCAATTTTTACAGTTTTGGGTTTCGGGGTTCGCTTTTGCAATTAAACCCGTGGTTTTTTTAATATGCGCCCTTTTTTGGTGTGATAGGGGATATGTGCTGTAATGAAGCATCGTATGGTGTCTTTTCTGACAATGTAAGCAATTAAATTTGCTTTTGCAATTTGTAAATGTATGCGCATGTGACAGGCAATTTGTGCAAAGTCTTTTTGACCTGACAAAATTATTTCGTTCGCTAACTTTTAAGTTTTTAAACCTCTCGCAAGATTTAAGTTTATGCCTTCTTTTACATAGTTCGCATGATGTATGTTTTCGTTGTTCAGATGTGAACGATTGCGTTTTGTGAAAGTTTTTGTTTAAATTGTTTTTGTTACTAACTTGGGGTCTATTTAAGCTTCCATTTTGGTCGTGTTTGTTCTTAGTTTTGATTATTTTTTCTTCTAACCTTTCCGCAATTTCATATTGGGTGGTGAGAAAATCTTTCATTTGTTGCCACGTTGGGCACTTTTTTCGTGATGAGAGCGATTGCTCCCATAGAAGTAACGACTTTTCTGATAATGCGGCGGTGCAAATGTTTACCAGAATTGGGTCCCACCTGTCTGTGGGAATATTTAGTGTCGATAGAATCGACAAACAATTTGAAACAGTGGATTCTAGTTTGATGAATTCTGCACTTGTTCCTTTCTTAATTTTTGGCAAGTTCATTAGTGTCGTTACTTGCTTATCGACCAGTATTCTGTCGTTTTCATATCTAGCTTTTAGAGCTTCCCAAGCCAAATTGAAATTATCGTCATTAAGAGCGAACTGTTTTACTATGACGCCTGCTTGACCTTTTGTCTTGTATCGGAGGTGATACAATTTTTGTGCTTTTGATAGTTGTGGATGGTTGATGTAAACGGCTGTAAACATGTCCCGGAAGGACGGCCATTCTTCATAACCTCCATAGAATGTTTCTGTGTCACATGCGGGCACCTCGAGGTGGATGCCTGAACTTGCCTCTTGATATTGTTGCATTTGTGGCAGCTCTACTCTACTGTGGGGAGTAGGTGCAATTGCTTTTATTAGCTTTAATTGATCGGAGATCATAGCTTTCGTTTCTTCATATTGGTCTAAGCAGTTTTCGTATATTGCGTAAGCCGAGGATTTGAAATTGTGTGTATCTGAATCGTCAGAATCTAGAATGGCGTCATAAGCCGCTTGGAGGCGAGTCCAAAAATTTTTAAGGTTTTGGCTTTTTATTTCTAATAACGATTCAGAGTTCTCATGAATCGGTGAAGAGACAAATTTAGTGCAGTATCGTAATATACTGCCACTTTGTGAAATAAATCTAGTAACCTGTTTTGAGCGTATAGCTCCAGGTGTACTTTGATTTTTGTTATTGTTCATTATTTTGGTTGTATGTAGAAATATTTTTTTTTTTAAATGAAATAAAGGTTCCTCAGTGTGAACTGAATACTTTTTTAAGTATATAAACCTTGTTTTTTTTCGTAAATGACGGATTATTTGTTTTATTAATACTTAAATTAAATTTATTTTTTATTTTAATTTTATTTTTAAATCATATGCTTTGTTTTAAACCGCAATATTATTTTTAAATATTTTCTATATGCGTATATAGGGCACACCCTAATAATTAGCTTGTATGTACTTGTTTTTGTGCAATTGAGAGCTCGTCAAAGAGATCAATATGCTTTATGTAAGTATGCACGAATTGTTTGTGCTAATGCATGTGGGCAAAGAATATGCTGTAATGTTTTTGCTTTTTTCCCAATTCTGCTTGTTTTTGTTGACAAAGAACTAGTGGGATTGCAGAATAGATGCCAATGTGGACTTTAAAATAATGTGTATGTTAAAATATACATACATATATGTATGTATGTACGTATATATAAAGGTACCATATATTGTTCAAGTTAATACTTTTTTGTATACCCGATCTTATTGTATGGTTGTTTTCACAAACTAATGTATATTTAGTGAATAAGATTTTTTTGTATTCGTTCCCACCAACGTAATTTGTGAGTTTAACTTAACCGTTCCGTTTAGTTATTTACGGAAAGTTACGATTACCTTTATTTGAAAATTAATAAAAATTAATATTTTTAATAATTTGGTACCCAGTGTAGGGTATATAAAGAAATGCAAATTCTATGCCGTATGTAAGCATAAGGTACGCTTCTATATTTTGCAATAAAAGAAGAACACGAAATGGAATTGAAAAAAGCTACTTTCCTTTGTGCTCTTATGTATGTATGTATGTTCATACGTAAGTAAATATGCACTGCAGTCCTGCTTATGACTTTATTAAGCATAAGGGGTACTGACGGAACTTTGTAACCAGAAAATAATTGAATTTTTCTTTATTTTTGGTAATTTGTTGTGTTTCAATTACGAAAAAGTAAGTCTATACATATATGTATGTATATTTTGAAATATCTATATTACTCTAAACGGTATTTCGGCTTTTACCGTGTTTGGTAAAATTATATTATCTTTGGGCATATATCAATTAAATAAAGGACATAATACGCTCACTGCGTTTTCCCATAAGGGTTTTTTGGATAATATGGCTGTATATATGTATGTGTATTTAGTAAATGCCTTTGCTCCTCTGTTGTTGGTTTGCCTGTTCGCCTTGTTCTAATTCCTGTTCTCCGCCTGGCCACCTGCTTGCGCTGTTAGGTTGTTTGTATGTTTGTATATTTGTTTTAGTTCGCGCCCGTTTGTTTCGTTTTGTGTTTGTTTTATTGTTTAAGTATTTTTGCTTTTCGCGCCCGGTTTATATTTTAAGTATTTTATTGCTTTTTGTTTCTTTCGGACAATGTGGGGGTTTTTGTTTGTTTAAATCTTTTAAATTATTTCTGAGGTATGTTTATACATACATATGTATATGCGTATATATTGTCACTGCAGTTTGTTTTTTTTGATTATTGATATTGTTTTGTTAGGTTCACTGCACTTTTTTAGTGTTTTAAACTTTCTCGTTTCTTTAGTATTTCGTCACCACTTTTGGTTATGTAATACATATATGTGTATCTAAGAATGTACATATGTATGTATATGTACCACTAAATTAAATAAATTTATACATATGTATATATACACTGCACTGTTCCGCTTTTTGTTTTTTGTATTTAGTCCACTCTTTCCACTGTTCCTATTTTCCTTACGAATTTATGTATGTTTTATTTGTCAGTATAATGTGCATTTTTTTTTTTTGCATAGATATATTATGTGGCTGTTAATATATAGTGCCTGTCTTTGAGGCTCGAAGGACCATGTTTAATCTTCTAACCAGTAGATACAATGTCACGCATATCGGGAATAAAAGTACCGGGTTATTTGAGTAGTATGATATAAGATAGGTATAATTTATTAGGTATTTATACATACATATGTATTTTTACAAAGTTTATTTTGTTATCAATAACTTTTCCACTGTTTGGGTAACCAACATAAAACGAGCGTATGTAGATATCGCGCCGGATCGCTATTGACCAAAGCTTCCTGTAGCGCGCGGGACGGGTGTTGTCAGCGGAGAGTTATGTTGAACGGTGTCGACGCGGCGCAGTGTAGAAACAGGAATTGTGTCAACGAATGTCTCTGCTTTCCCGTTGTCAATCCTTTTTGATGAGTGGGTAGGAGCACAGGTGTGGTGAGCTGCGTAAAGTGTCATCAGCTGTGGTGAATTGCGCTGTCGTATTAGGGTGCGCCAGTTTTTTTCCCAGGTTGTGTGAGAGGGAGGCTTAACTCATTTAAACAAATATGTTGCGAGAGAATTAAACTTAGTTTTATTGTTGTATTTTTGTTCGTGACATTAACTTGCCCGAAGAGGCTAAATTTAAACAAGTATATTGAATTAATGTGGAAAACGTTAGCCAGACAATCGAAATTCTATATATTGGGGATATGAGGTTTACACCAAGGTCTAGAACAATTCCAATTCCTAATGATAATTTTTAAGAGCACTTGTTCATTTAGTTTCTTTAAAATGTCACACATTTTGACCAACATGAACGGTGTTAGTACAGGTGGAGGGACGGAAATCATTTTATGGAATATATTGGGGACAGAACCATTTGACTATGCTCAGGTATGCTCGACACCATATTTTGAAGCAATTTTACGTAAGTACCCAGCGGGATAATGGTTCACCGCTTACATTTATCTTTAAAAAATGCTTCGAAGAAAATTCTACTGCGTTCATATTTACAATCAAGTAAGTGCATGAAAAACGTTACAATACAATATGTAAACAGGTTGATGAAATAAAATGTATAAGTAAATATTTTCATTATTCCGTCAAATCGTCAAGCATTTGAAGAAGATTTGCAGAAAGTTGGTTGTGTTTAGGTGAGCTGTTTCGAATTTTTGTGTTTAACTTTCAATAAAGAATAAAAGAATATTAAGACAAGTAAGGAAGGGCTAAGTTCGGGTGTCACCGAACATTTTATACTCTCGCATGATAAAGTGATAATCGAGATTTCATTATTAGTCATTTACATATTTTTCAAATACCGTATTTTTGTAAAGTTTTATTCCGCTATCATCATTGGTTCCTAATGTTTATACTCGTATTATACAGAGAAGGCATCAGATGGAATTCAAAATAGCGTTATATTGGAAGAAGGCGTGGTTGTGAACCGATTTCACCTTTATTTTGTACATGTCATCAGGGTGTTAAGAAAATATTATATACCGAATTTCATTGAAATCGGTCTAGTAGTTCCTGAGATATGGTTTTTGGTCCATAAGTGGGCGACGCCACGCCCATTTTCAATTTTTAAAAAACGCCTGGGTGCAGCTTCCTTCTGCAATTTCTTCCGTAAAATTTAGTGTTTCTGACGTTTTTTGTTAGTCCGTTAACGCACTTTTAGTGATTTTCAACATAACCTTTGTATGAGAGGTGGACGTGGTTATTATCCGATTTCTTCCATTTTTGAACTGTATATGGAAATGCCTGAAGAAAACGACTCCATAGAGTTTGGTTGACATAGCTATAGTAGTTTCCGAGATACGTACAAAAAACTTAGTAGGGGGCGGGGCCACGCCCACTTTTCCAAAAAAATTACGTCCAAATATGCCCCTCCCTAATGCGATCCTTTGTGCCAAATTTTACTTTAATATCTTTATTTATGGCTTAGTTATAACACTTTATAGGTTTTCGGTTTCCGCCATTTTGTGGGCGTGACAGTGGGCCGATTTTGCCCATCTTCGAACTTAACCTTCTTATGGAGCCAAGAAATACGTGTACCAAGTTCATCAAGATATCTCAATTTTTACTCAAGTTACAGCTTGCACGGACAGACGGACGGACAGACGGACGGACGGACAGACAGACATCCGGATTTCAACTCTACTCGTCACCCTGATCACTTTGGTATATATAACCCTATATCTGACTCTTTTAGTTTTAGGACTTACAAACAACCGTTATGTGAACAAAACTATAATACTCTCCTTAGCAACTTTGTTGCGAGGGTATAAAAATTATAAGCACGCGACAGGAAAGAGACATTTGTTGACAGTTATCAAAAAAACGACGTCAATACGAAAAGTGAGAATTAAATTGTATGTAAACAAAAGCAGAAAGCGCCTCTCTTGAAACCACACCATTAAGTCTTTCGTCTCAATTTTGCCCGAATAAAGACTGGCAACAGGTAAGATTCAGAAAAATAAAATTTTGAATAACACGGTTGCGGCAAAGTATACAATGCGCTTTCAAAAATAAAATTTTTATTGATCCTAGGTCAATTTTTCCGATAAACAAAAGTTCAACCTTGGCGATCCAGACGGCTTTTTAGGATACTGGAGAGATTTACGAAAAAAGTCGCGATATTTTTTAAAGCGCAATTTCGATGGAGGCGCACTTATGGTATGGGGCGCAGTTTCAAATTCCGCACCGTTGATATTCTTTTCTTTCCGAATGAATAGTTAAGGGTATCAGGAAGTATTACAAGCAATTATGCTACGCCGTCATCCGTAAAAATCTTTCTCTTTTCAGCAAGACAACGCGAAGACGTGGCTTCAACGATCTTTTGGAATGACCAGATTATTCTCCTATTGAGAACAGCTGGGGATGGCTGGTAAGAAAGGTTTAAGAGCTATTTTGGATACATGGGCTTTATTAACCCCAGAAATGCTTTCTCATTTCACCAACTCAACGCCAAATCGAATACCCTCACTTTTTTTCCTTTTCAGTGCATTCCGCTTCTTTTTCTTTATTGGCGCAGAAACCGCTCACGTGGTTATAGCCGATATAACAACAGAGCGTTTCTTCAGTCGTTTCGTCAATGTGGCGTTTTGCAATGTGGCGCCAATTGAAGTTTCCAAGCGAACTCAGGTCCTTCTCCACCTGGTCTTTCGTGGTGAAGGTCTTCCTCTTCCTCTGCTTCCCCCGGCGAGTACTGCGTCGAATACTTTCAAAGCTGGAAAAAATTCGCTGAACTACATATGTCAATGTCGTCGTATATTACATGCAGCTCTTCGTTCCATCGAATGCGATATTCGCCGTTGTCAACGCGCAAAGGACCATAAATCTTTCGTGTAACTTTTGTCTCGAAAACTCGTAACGTCGACTCATCAGATTTTGTCAGCGTCCTCTGCACCATAAAGCAGGACGGCAATAACGAGGGAGAACTTTACTTCCGAATTGCCTACTTAGTCCGTAGTAGCACCTGTTGGCAAGAGTTATTCTCCGTTGAATTTCGAGTCCGACGTTGTTGTTGGAGTTAACGCTGGTTCCAAGATGGACGAAATTATCTACGATCTCGAAGTTATGACCGTCAACAGTGACGTGGAGCCTAGACGCAAGTGCAACGACTGTTTGTTTGATGACAGGAGATATTTCGTCTTGCCCTCGTTCAAAGAGGGCAGACCCATTTGCTTTGCTTCCTTATCCAGTCTAGAAAGCAGAACTAACGGCCTGGTTGTTAGATTAATGAAATCAATATCGTCGGCAAACGCCAGCAGCTGTACACTCTTATAGAAGAGGGTACCTTCCCTATTTAGTTCTGCAGCTCGAATTATTTTCTCCAGAAGTAGGTTGAAGAAGTAACACGAAAGGGAGTCGCCTTGTCTGGTTCAGAGCACACTTAAATTCATCCGACCATATTCTACAAATAAGCTGATGCTGAATTCTTCGCCGCCGGTCTTCTTCATGGTCGGGCAATGTAACGTCTGCCCCATCGGCATCGATTGGGGATTCAGTTCGCCATCTCCTGATGTTATGCCTTCACTTCCATTCAGCAGGCTGGGGAAGTCTTCCCTCCATAATTTTAGTATGCACTGGGCATCGGTTACTAGATTACGTCTGAGGGTTCTACAAGAGTATTCAGAATGCGGTATGTAGTCTTGTTAGTCGCCACATCTTTTTTCGAGCATCACTGTCGGTCAGCTTGTCAAGCTCTGCATACTCACTCATTTAGGCCACTTTCTTTATATGTCTGTAAATGCGTCTCGTTTCTCTCTTCAGCTCTCGCTATCCATTCCATTCCGCAGATGTTGTGGTCGACTGTAACGTTGCGAGGTAAAGAGTCTGTTTTCTCTCCGTTGCGACACTGCACTGCTCATCTTTGTCTTTGGCAAAAACCAATGGTTTTGTTTGCAGCTGTACTCAAGGAACTTGAAATGCCGTTTCATAGTTGCCTTATGCTGATGAGAGCTCTCAGAGAGCAGGAGTGCAAGTCTAGTTGAAAATCGTAGTGTCTGTAGTGATTTCTGCTTCTCGACCTCGAATCTTCCTTGTGTATGATGACGTGCGCTGCTGCACTTAGGCGGGTGCGTATCTTGGACGTAACAAGATAGTGATCCGAGTCGATGTTAGGACCTCGAAGTGCGCGCACGTCTAAAATGCTGGAGACGTGTCTTCTGTTTATAACAACATGATCGGTTAGGCTTCAAACGGTTGTTCTTTGGCTACCTAGAGGATACTTGGTATTGGCATTGGACCAACGTAAACGTGTGAATTTGCTGATTTTGCCTTGGAACATCCTTAACCTTACAGCTCAATTGCTAAAGTGATAGTTTGGTGTGGTTTTTTGCGTTGTGGAATCATCAGTCCGTATTTCTTTCGAAATGAAGCTGGTGAAACCATTACTGTCAATGAAGAGCGGTACAGATCGATGATAACCAAACTTGACAACATCTGGTTCCAACAAGACGAGGCTACTTGATTTAGGGGAAAAGGTACTCAAAAATTGGGTACATCGAATTCGTTCCAAAAGACGTAGTGGAGGCCACTTGGATGGTATCGTATTAAGAACTTAATAATATCGATAGTACTTCACTGTAAATGAAAAAATTTTGAATTTTCTTAACAATTAGTGTGTTTTTTTAATAAATCATATCACTCTTATTTGAAAACGCGGGGCAACCGTAACGTGAACAAAACTAGTATACTCTGTAGCAACAAGTTGCAGTATTATAAAAATTGTGTTCACAGAGCGAATGCTAAATAAACAAACCGAATACAACTATCACCGTTTTCGACACCTGCAAAGTGTATTTTAACAAAGTAAAATAAGAATATGACATTTATTTTTCTTTACGCTTATTTGATATGTATATTTGTTATTGATTTAATCCTTATGTTTATCCAAAAACTCAAATTGTGAAATTTAAAAGTAAAAAATAGTCAAACGACACAGAACCCTTTTTTTTAAATAAATAAAAGAAAATTTGCACAAGCAGCAGCAAAACCACTCAGCAACATACCAATGTTTTATGCTCCAATCAATCCAAACCAAAATCGCTACGAGAGCAATGGGAAAAAGTATGTCATCGAAAAAAATAAACGTATAAACAAATGCATCATACATGTTTAATATTTTATTGTCAAATATTTTAAAGTCAAATACTTATTTCACTTGAATACACTTTGAACACTTCCCGAAAGTAGGTTTTCTTATGCTGGTGATGTCATTTTCCTAATAAATAGCTAAGATTAGATCTAATTATATGTATATAATTCGGGTTGCAGTTCTCAAAAAACGATAAGAATTTTTTCAGCTTGAGTGGTACGTACTATGTATACACCAATCTTTTTCCAAATGAGTCACAAAAAACAGGGTAAAGTCGATATTCTTCCCAGCTCACGTAAGTACTCCATGTAAAGATTTTCATGAATCCGGTCAACATTATGCTAAAACTTTAAGTTGGTATGTGACGTACTATATGTGATTAAGAAATTAGTAAAATCTGTCGATAACTTTGCTAACCTTCATACATCGATTATATTAGGTAATAAAAATTAAAAAAAAAAACAAGTAAGGAAGGGCTAAGTTCGGGTGTCATCGAACATTTTATACTCTCGCACGATAAAGTGATAATCGAGATTTCATTATTAGTCATTTACATATTTTTCAAATACCGTATTTGTGTAAAGTTTTATTCCGCTATCATCATTGGTTATTAATGTATATACTATACAGAGAAGGCATCAGATGGAATTCAAAATAGCGTTATATTGGAAGAAGGCGTGGTTGTGAACCGATTTCACCTTTATTTTGTACATCTCATCAGGGTGTTAAGAAAATATTATATACCGAATTTCATTGAAATCGGTCGAGTAGTTCCCGAGATATGGATTTTGGTTCATAAGTGGGCGACGCCACGCCCATTTTCAATTTTTAAAAAAAGCCTGGGTGCAGCTTCCTTCTGCTATTTCTTCAGTAAAATTTAGTGTTCCTGACGTTTTTTATGAGTCGGTTAACGCACTTTTAGTGATTTTGAACATAACCTTTGTATGGAAGGCGTGCGAGGTTATTATCCGATTTCTTCCATTTTTGAACTGTATATGGAAATGCCTGAAGGAAACGACTCTATATAATTTGGTTGACATAGCTATAGTAGTTTCTGAGATATGTACAAAAACTTAGTAGGGGGCGGGGCCACGCCACTTTTCCAAAAAAATTACGTCCAAATATGCCCCTCCCTAATGCGATCCTTTCTGCCAAATTTCACTTTAATATCTTTATTTATGGCTTAGTTATGACACTTTATAGGTTTTCGGTTTCCGCCATTTTGTGGGCGTGGCAGTGGGCCGATTTTGCCCATCTTCGAACTTGTTTAACTCAGATGCCAATTTAGCATTTAAATTTTGTGATAAATCCATTTCACTAGCAGATTTAATTGTATTCAAGATATTGCGGAGAACACACCACTGCTTTAATTAAAATAAAAAAAAAAAACGCTTTACACTTGGTTTTTTAACAACTTTAATTATAAAATAAGTTTGTATTTGATACAGATTTTGTAAAAATAATGATTTGCTGGAGCTGGCGATCGAGGTTCCGTGAATCGAGGTCGAACTGGGCAATCGCGGTAGAGCAGCGAGATGTTGACGCGTGTAAGGGTATAAGCTAATGTCGATGTGCGCAGTGTGTAAGCGAATGTGTTATTCGAATTGTTTAGAACGAATGAATGCCCCCGATGCGTGTAACGATGTATAACATATATGTAAATCTGCCATCTTGGTGTCCATCCTTTTTGTTGAGTGGGATGTACAGGTGTGGTGAGTTGAGTTGGTGTTGTGTTATTGTGTCATCGGCTGTGATGTATTGTACTGTAGCATTAGGATGCGCCAGTTTTACCGAGTAGAGGGGGTGGATGCTTAACTAACCTTCTTATGGAGCCAGGAAATACGTGTACCAAGTTTCATCATGATATCTCAATTTTTACTCAAGTTACAGCTTGCACAGACGGACAGACGGACGGACAGACGGACGGACGGACAGACAGACATCCGGATTTCAACTCTACTCGTCACCCTGATCACTTTGGTTTATATAACCCTATATCTGACTCTTTTAGTTTTAGGACTTGCAAACAAGCAACTTTGTTGCGAGAGTATAAAAATGGACGAAGATCTTCTCCTTCACGGTTCTTATTTTAAATATTTGGCGCATGAGGAATATCTTATCAATACTGGATACTTCTGATCTAAATCCACATTAATAAGCTTTTAAGCATATCGGTGGGCTTCGGTCTTTTCCACGCTATGCTCAACTCGGCCTTATATAGAAGGCTTATTCCTCGATTCCTCGCGCAGATTGTGATGACTCCCTCTTTGAAGATTGCACAGAGAACACTCAAGTTCCAATCGTCGGGCATGCTTTCTTGCGATCATATCTTGTAAAGAAGCTGATGCATGTACCTTGTCAGTTTTTTGTCGCCTTATTTGAAAAGCTCGGCCTGTAATCCATTGATCCCTGCCGTTTTGTTGTTCTTCAGGCAGGCAATTGCTATTCGAACCTCTTCATGATCGGGCAATGCAACATCTATTCCACCTTGATTGCAGGTGCGGGTTCGCAATCTCCTGATCACTAAGTTACTGTCATTTAGTAGACTGGAGAAGTATTCTCTCCATAAATTCAGTAAGCTTTGAAGATCAGACAATCTTCTGTTGGTCGTACCTTTTCTAGAACTTTCGAGCATTACCGCTGGCTGACAGCTTCTTAAGCTCTCCATATTCACGTATCGACCTCTTTATTATTATGTCTGCATACTGGTCTGACTTCGCGGTATCTATCCCACCCCTGTTTAGCTGTCGGTTATGATTGTAGCTGCTCGACGTGGCTCAAGTGGCTTTCGAAAACAAACACTTTTTCAATCTTTGAAGTGCGAAAATTTTATATTGTGCCCATTTATTCTTCATAAAACGTATGTAAGTACAAATATATGTATGAGTACCAGGTCACGGAATGAAATTGCATATTGGCCAACCATTCACAAAGCAATGCAATGCATTCAATTGGAAATTCAATTTAGAATTTACTGTTAAATCAGCGTCCGTTGATGCGTCAGGGTTATTGAATAAATGATTGAGTAAGTGCAATAGAATACGATTTATTGAAATATGCATAAAAGAACCCAATCTTCTTTGCTAATGGTGCAAATCGCGCCAGTGAGACGTTTGTTGGATACTTTTGCCATTTGTTCGGTATTGAGAAGAATGTAAAATAAGTCCCTATTTTTTGATTACACGCAGGCAATTGCGAAAGTCATAAAAATTCTGAAATCAATAAATTTCAATTTATCCATCGCTTCTTCTAGCGGCGAAAACGGTCGTTGACTACGGCGTCATAGTTTAGTTAATTCAAAAATTTCGTAGTAGTATTTTAAGGTGGGTTATAGATTATCAATATCGATAGATCGATGTTTGAGTTATGAAGTACTTTTAGATAGTGAAATAAAACAGAGCAGAACATAAACCGGAAGAGAGAGTACATAAATATTTATTAATTCAACAAAAACATATGATATACAGAGTTGTATTTATTTGTATAAAGGGTCGCCTTTTCTTTACTTCAAAACTTCTCCTGAACGAACTTAACTTTTTGTTCTATTTTACATTTTGTTACATAGTTTCATGCTAGTCGGAAGCATTTAGAGAGCTTCATTATTAAATTTATTTATATTCCATCGAACGAGATGTCAGCAGACATTTTGACAAAAGGTAATAATTTTAATATTTGTAAGTCACTTTTTATATCCACGTGTTTTGTACCAGGTGCATATGAGTTATTTAAGGCCACTAGTATAGCACTTTAATTGTCATAGTAAAAGACCATACCTTTTCCCGTAACCGATGTCAATTCAGTTAGTAGGCGTATTAACCAAGTTGTTTCCTAAATGGACGATCTCATAGTCATGAATTCAACGTCTGTCGATAATAAACCAAGAGCTCACTGCCTTCGTGTTCGGTTATCCGACCACCCTGAAGCATAAACATATAGCCGGTCGTAGATCGTTTTTCGTCAAGATTACTAGCCCAATCTGCGTCACAGTATCCAATGAGATCAATTACTTCCCTTCTATACCCAATATCGCTGTCAATGGTACCTTTACCGCAACTCAGTGCGCTTTTCCTGGGTTTATAGAACGAAACGACTCAGTAGATTAACTGCAAAACTGATGTCAGGTCGCATTATTTGTGTGGCGAATAACAAGCAACCAATAGCCTGCATATACGGAATTTTTGTCATTTCATGTTGCTGTGCTTCATCTGTTGGACATTATTACTCAGGCGTTAGTTTAAGTCGATTAGTGTTGCAACCGGATTGGTGCTCGACATTCCGAAATTGTTCAGCATTCTTCTTAATTGACGTAGACACCGCTTACGCGATTATAGCGGAGTTAACAACAGCGCGCCAGTCGTTTCTTCTTTTCGCTACGTGGCGCCAATTGGATATTCCAAGCGTAGCCAGATCCTTCTCCACCTGGTCTTTCCAACGGAGTGCAGGTCTTCCTTTTCCTCTGCTTCCCCCGGCGGGTACAGCGTCGAATACTTTCAGAGCTGGAGTGTTTTCGTCCATTCGGACAACATGACCTAGCCAGCGTAGCCGCTGTCATTTAATTCGCTGTACTATGTCAATGTCGTCATACTTGTATATCTCATACAACTCATCGTTCCATCGAATGCGATATTCACCGTGGCCAACGCGCAAAGGACCGTAAATTTCCGCAGAACTTTTCTCTCGAAAACTCGCAACGTCAACTCATCAGTTCTTGTCATCGTCCAAGCCTCTGCACCATATAGCAAGACGGGAATTATGACTGACTTATAGAGTTTTGTTTTTGTCCGTCAAGAGAGGAATTTACTTCTAATTGTCTACTCAGTCCGAAGTAGCACCTGTTGGCAAGAGCAATCCTGCGTTGGATTTCCAGGCTGACATTGTTGGTAGTGTTTACACTGGTTCCCAAATATACGAAATTATCTACAACTTCAAAGTTATGACTGCCAACACTGACATGAGTGCCAAGCCGCGAGTGCGACGACTGTTTATTGTATTGATGATATCACTATCATCGGCATACACCACCAGCTGTAAGTTCTGCAGCTCGAATTATTTTCTCCAGCAGCAGGTTGAAGAAGCCACACAAAAGGGAGTCGCCTTGTCTGAAACCTTATGTGGTATCGAACGGCTCGGAGAGGTCCTTCCCGGTCCTGCTTTTCGTGTTGCTCAACGTCAGTTTACACAGCCGTATTAGTTTTGCAGGGATACCAAATTCAGACATCGCGGCATAAAGCAGCTCCTTTTCGTGTTGTCGAAAGCAGCTTTGAGATCGACGAAGAGGTGGTGTGTGTCGATTTTCCTTTCACGGGTCTTTTCCAAGATTTGGCGCATGGTGAATATCTGGTCGGTTGTTGATTTTCCAGATCTAAAGCCACTCTGATAAGGTCCAATCAGTTTGTTGACGGTGGGCTTTAATCTTTCACACAATACGCTCGATAGAACCTTATATGCCATGTTGAGTAGGCTTATCCCACGGTAGTTGGCGCAGATTGTGGGGTCTCCTTTTATATGGATTGGGCACAGCACACTTAAATTCCAATCGTTAGGCATGCTTTCGTCCGATCATATTTTACAAAGAAGCTGATGCATGCTCCTTATCAGTTCTTCGCCGCCGTGTTTGAATAGCTCGGCCGGTAATCCATCGGCCCCCGCCGCTTTGTTGTTCTTCAGGCGGGTAATTGCTATTCGAACTTATTTATGGTCGGGCAAACGTCTGCTCCATCGTCATCGATTGGTGAATCGGGTTCGCCTTCTCTTGGTGTTGTGCGTTCACTGCCATTCAGCAGGCTGGAGAAGTGTTCCCTCCATAATTTAACTATGCTCTGGGCATCAGTGACTAGATCACCTTTGGGGGTTCTACAAGAGTATGCTCCGGCTTTGAAACCTTCTGTAAGCCGCCGTATTTGTTCGTAGAATTTTCGAGCACTACCCCTGTCGGCCAGCTTATCAAGCTTTTCACACTCACGCATTTTGGCCTCTTTCCTTTTCTGTCTGCAAATGCGTCTCGCTTCCCTCTTCAACTCTCGGTATCTATCCCATCCCGCACGTGTTGTGGTCGATCGTAATATTGCGAGGTAGGCAGCCTGTTTTCTCTCCGCTGCGACACGGCACTCCTCGTCGTACCAGCTGTTTTTTTGCATTTTCCGAAAGCCAATGGTTTCGGTTGCAGCTGTACGTAAGGAGTTTGAAATGCCGTCCCACAGTTCCCTTATACCGAGTTGCTAACGAGTGCTCTCAAAGAGCAGGAGTGCAGGCTGAGTAGAAAATCGTTCGGCTGTCTGTTGTGATTGCAGCTTCTCGACGTCGAACCTTCCTTGTGTTTGTTGACGTGCGTTTTTTGCTGTACAGGGGCGGGTGCGAATCTTGGCTTCAACAGGATAGTGGTCTGAGTCGATGTTAGGATCTCGGAGCGCATGCACATCTAAAACACTGCAGACGTGTCTTCCGTCTATCATAACACGATAGATCTGGTTGGTGGTCTTTCATTCCGGAGACAGCTTGATGAGTCTTCTAATGGTGGAATCTAGTATTACAGATAACCATATTTCGGGCCTCGGCGAAGTCGATCAGCCTCAACGTGGCGAGTCTCAAAACCCAGCGCACAACCCTATTTAGGGGATGTTTCGCCTTCTCACTTTAGCTCGCCTGCAAACGGATGTTCTTAGGCTACCCAGAGGATACTTGGTCAAAGACCGGAAGTCGTGAGCTGCTCGAGCCATATGTAAGAGAATCGTTTCTGGCCACTCTCAAGTGAATGGCGATCAGAGAACTTTCCTCGCTTGCGTGAACTTCTACACATGACCCCATCCTGTTCAGCATATAGGAGATATGTTCCGATTGATTTATTTGTATAGTCCCCTTTGTAGTATCTCTCGTAACAGGCATAACAAGTACTGAGGATACTTTACCAGGATCTTTCATGAAAAAATTCTGATGAAAGTTGTTCTTTTAACGTTTTTATACATTTCTCGTCGTTTTGAAAACAATAGAACATTGTTAACATAAGCAGCTACAAATATTACCGAATTACCCTTTACTTTGTAATAAACGCTTTGGTCTACATTACAGCAGAATGTTGTTAAATTTCTCGTTCCAAAATCGTATGGGCTGTTTCACTCCATATAGGGATTTCAACACCATGAACACGCGTCCAGTATTGTCATCAAAATCATCAGGTTATACCATATATATTTCACCATTTAACTCAGGATTGAGAAAGGCTGTTACAGCATCTATTTGATGTACCAACAAGTCGTTCTGTGCAGCTAACGCCAATAAATAACGTAATGAGGTGTATCGAACTATAGGGACAAACGTTTCTTCATAATTAGCACCTTTTTAATGATTATATCTTTTGATCACTAATTTTGCCTTACGTATCACCTTACGCATCACCTTACGCATCACCTTACTATTTCTGTTCATTTTGGATCTGAATACCCACCTAGTTTTTATGGCTTTCTTATCAACAGTTACAATCAGGGTCATTTGCATATAAGACATATTCTTTCATTGATGCATAGTCACTAAGCTCACACTGCACTAATTGCTTTAAAAGTTGCACTCTTCGCGTAAGACGCGTGTCTTCGTATGTAGAAAACAATGTATTCCATGCTTAATATGCCGTTTGAGCTGTGGCAATATGGGAAAAGTATTAGGTTCAATCCTTAAGGTTATTTCAGCCAAAGCACGCTCATCACATTTTTTATCTTTATCCGAAACTTCTTCCAAATTGATTCACGTGTTGTTTTTAATGTTTAAACAGATGACATGGGGCGTTGGAAGCGTGTTCCTTCGCCTAAAAAAGCGCCACCTCACGGACGGCAACAAAAACACGTTGGAGACGGGTGAAGCAGAAAAGGATCTCGGCATAGAAGAGATCATGGCTATTTCACATGAGATGGAGAAAGTACCCAATCAGCGGTCTGATAGTCCAGAACGAAGAGCTGAGGATACTACAAGTACAACCTCGACAAAAGCAAGATCGCCTCCACCGAGCTTCTTCTCAATTTAGAGAAGAGGGCTTTAGTCCAGGAACCATGGATTGCATCGAGTAATGTGGTCGCTTGGCTGAAGTCACAAAACTACACAACATACACCCCGAGGGTAATTAACAAGGTAGGATCAGCGATCTTTGCATTCTGCTATATGCCCAACGATTGCGAGGTGCCAAAGGCAGAGCTCCAAATGCTGGCGGCTATTTCCAGCAGTAGGAAGCAGATATTGGAGGTGGGCGCTTATCCTATCGCCCATCATACGGTTTGGGGTAGTCCCGACATCAATCAACGAGGTGAGTCCCTACTCAATTATATTTTACAAAGTAGTCTAGTGGTAGTTAATCGCGATGAGGAACCTATCTACATAGGACCCAGTTCCAGAAATGTTCTAGACATAATTCTATACACAGCTAGTGCTGCATTGGTAAAAAACTGGAGAGTGCTAAGCACTCCGTCGTTCTCGGACAATACGTACATCTACTTCTCTATTAGATCGGAAGCTAAGAACAGAAACGAGGTTAGGAGAAATTTCAGGAATAAAAACTGGGATCTCTACAGGCGGATACTATTAAGCAAGACACTTGGACCTTGCGTGTATAATTTCACATGAAGAGCTTGAAAAGGGCGTTACTATATTCATGAATGCACTCAATACAGTTATTCACTACACATGCCCTACGCTCCGCATCAAGCACAAAACGGAGCTTCTTGGTGGAACAAGGAACTTGGGGCTTGCAGACGTAAAGTTCAAGAATGCATCAACTGAGCCAAGCTAGCAGAAAGCGAAGACTGTTGGAATGAATATAAAGATCTTCTAAGAGACCACAAGAAGTTGGTGCGCAGGATCAAGCGAGAATCCTGGAAAAACTTTTGTTGTGGTTTTGAAAAGACCAACGAGGTGACGAGACTTAGAAAACTATTATTCAAAAGTCCCGCCGCGCCTGGTATAAGTCGGAAAAGTAGCGGAGAATGGATGGTCAACTGACAGGACTAATTGGAAGACCTAGTCAGAGTGCAATTTTCAGGCTGTAAGGACGCGGCAAGTCCTGGCTACTGAGGGAGCAGTGCGGTAAACGTTCCCGAACACACCTTTACGGAGAATAAAATAGAATGGGCAATCCGCTCATTCGACCCATACAATTCTCCCGGTACGGACAGAATCATTCCATCAATGCTACAGAATGCACACGCCATGGTTAATGGCGATTTTTAGAGAAAGCATGAAGTTCAGCTATGTACCACACTCATGGAGAGACTAGGGTAGTTTTCATACCAAAGGCAGATAGAAACAACCCAACCTACTCAAAAGAGTTTAGGCTCATAAGCTTAACTTCCTTCCTGCTGAATACGCTAGAGAAAATCTTGGACGCGCACATTAGGGCTGCAGCTTGTCCGAGGCACAGCATATATGAAGGGCAGATCAGTATATACTGCACTTCATACACTGGTATTTAATATCAAAAGGGCTCTTAAATATAAGCAGTATGCTCTTGGAGCATTCCTCTATACACGATGAGGGCACAACAGACCTAAGGTCGCAGTGCATTTCTCGATATTAATTATTCCTCTATACAACGCTGGATCAGAAGCCTTTTGACCTCTAGATGGATAAGAGCAGAATGGAACGGTACTACTCCCCAAATGAAGTGCTATCTTCGTTTCTATGTTGTCTTCGAGATTATACGCCGTTGCGGTTTGATTGACATAAACCTGTGAAAGAGAAAATGATCTAGAGCCGTAAAATTTCGTGATATGAATATGCGAGAGCGTGTTTTACTATATATACTATAACATTGTATCTTTCGATAAAATTGGGAAAAAGTTTGACGTATTCCCCGCTGACTTTACTCCATATGATTTGTGATTGCATGCGAGAACCTTGATAAAACCCAAGGGCCATTTTTTTACCCAAATTTCTATATAGTACCACCTCAAACAAACCTTATGCCGAGTATGTCGGTGAGTGTATGAGTTAGCCTTTCCTTCTTTGTTTAATATAAAATCTTGCAACACCAGAAAGTATACATCGCCTTTGATCTTTTAAATAGGGGGAGTATAAAATATTGGGTCACATTGGAACTTAGTTCTTTTCTAGTTGTTTTAGACATATCTTGGGCCAACAAAGCACTGTGACCGACATTACTGAAGTAAGGTGGTTGTTGAATTGTAATATTCGAGTTAAATGAGAGATTTAAAATATTGTCAAGATAGAAATATACATTTCAGTAGAAAGGAAGATTTTTTGACTTTGACTAGTAATGACAAAAAATCGAAAATAGAATCACTCTCGCCAACTGATGGTATTTAGAAGAAGCAGCCTATATCGATGATAAAAGTTAATATCTTATCTCATCACATATGTATAGTACGGTATCGAAAATGGATTTAGGAAATAAAGATTAAACGTCTTGTAACAATGTGCAATAGCGATTATCGAAAGTGAAAAAATTATGAGCAGCATACGTCGGTATTTCAGCGATTTATGTAAGTCTCAAGTTTTAACTAAATATCATCTAAACTAATGCTGATTATTCTTCCATTTTGCTTTCGATAGATCATGTGTAGAAGTACTGCAACTCAATCTGTGTTTCCAATTGGCGCCATAACACCAACAAGTGTACACTGCCATTCCACACGATCTCAGTTTTCAATCAACTAAAAAACAAATATTTGGCCCTTGGTTGGCGTCTAGCAAAGGTCCATTCTTATAAAGGCATACGTATACAAATACTTGTGCTAAAATACTTGTATATATCCCTGTTTATCCACACGTGCCTACGGATTAATACAAATGGTATTCTGAAACAACACAATTTAATTTCCTTATTTAGTATTTATTGCTTCCCTATTAAAATAAATGGAATGTATAGGTATTATCTAATCCTCGGTACGTAAATACAAAAAGGAACATATTGACTGTTTATGAGCATTCCGGCATATACCTAAATCAGAGGCGCAACAATAACTCTCTCCGCTGAGTTGTGGGTTCAAATATACATGTAGTGATAAAAATGAAGTTGAGTCAAATAAATGTTGATTTTCTGATCATATCTTTGCTTAACAAAAAAAGGCTTATTGCGGTCATCAGCAACGCAGAGATAGCTTAAAACTTGTCAGATTAAACTTTCATCGGTAATAAACTTTTTATATAGCAATAATCAAAGCTTGCTTGGAATTTTCATCTCTACCGATTGAAGCACATTTACACGATAAGATTATTTATTGTCCTTAATAATGTCTAGAAAAATGTACCGTATTTTCCAATAGCCATGTGGAGAATAAACATGGATTTTAGGCTTTCTCGAATACTTTGTGGTATACTTTCTAGGCCGATTCTCCGCAGCTTTTACGAAGTATATATATTATATGTATAAGGTTAATATTGGAATAGAAGTGGACGTTAAAAATGAGAATTAATACTAAATTACTATCCGACAATTATTTTCCGCAAAACTCGAGTTCGTAGATGGTCGTAATTGGACCACTGCCATGCCCACAAATAGTAATTAACCGAAAACACATAAAGTGCCATTACTATGCACTAAATTAGGATATAAAGCTGTAATTTGGTGCAGAGGATCGCAGTGGCAAGGGGCACCTCTTGGTAAAAAATTTTGAAAAAGTGGAGGTGGCCAATGTACATATCTCCTAAACCACTTCAATTACAACAACCAAATTCACCCGAACCCCACGAATTATACAAGAAAGCCTACCGATAGTGTATGTACAAATGGATGAAAACCCCGCTCAATCCCCATATAACGGTACTGTTCAAAACTACTAAAAGCGCGATCAATCAATAACTAAATGCGCCAGAAACATACAAATTTGCCCTTGTAATGGTATGACAAGGTTTTATAGGGGCCGGGGTAAGAATTTTACGATGGCGTGGCACCGTCCAATCGGTACCCGACTGACCGATTTTGACAAAATTTTCTACGTGGCACTCTTTTTATATTCCTATCTAACATTGTGAAAATGAGCGAAATCGGATAATAACTACGCCTACTTCCCATATTGCCAATTTTAAATTCCTCTTGATTCGTTCAGTTTCCAGTACACAAATCAAGAAGGAATTTATATAAAGAGATAAATCTTTGCACAAATAATGTCCACCTTATGGGTAAAAATTTTTCAAATCCAACAAAAATTGTTCAAGCTCCTAGTTGTCTTTCGTTCAAAAATATCGGTCAATGTTTGCGATTTATAATTGAAATTCAGAATAGTACTTCTCGGACAATGGTTTGTCTGTATGTTAAAAATGGGTTGAATCGGACCAATAGTTCCTTTAGGCCCCATATACCTAATATAAAGATAATCGAACTTGCGAGTGACTTTGTACCGCATATCGGCCAATGTGTAAGTTATCTCAATGTTTTTCTCATAACATTGTATCTTTGTGCCTAAAATAAATAAATTTCAGCGAAAACTTGGCCTAGTCCCCACATAACTAGTATCAGTTCGACTGACTTTACTCTATATGATTAGTTATTTAGTAAGTGACATGTTAATAGTATGCGGTATTGGGAAAAATTTGGTCGACTCCCATGTACTACATATAATGATTTTCTTTTTTTCTAAGTTAAGTTTTTAGGACAGTCGGGTCAAGGATAACACTTTTTTATTATTCTACCAATTTAATAATTTTTCTGGGAGCTCGAAGTTTGCTTTAATAAAAGAAAATCGATTACTAACCTCATGGACTATTTGGAGTAGTGCTTTCTCGATGATGATGACTCGTGGCTGGTATTTTTTAGTGGGATTAAGTGTGGAATTTCGCCATACCATTCACATACTTAAGGGAAGTCTTTACACTAATTTGCATCTAGTCTATAATACTAAGAGCATTCATGATTCGAAACAGTTGGCTCGTTACTATTTCATCTTAAGAATAAAAAGTTCGAGAATCAATTTTTCACGACGCCTCTGGTTTACCAGGGAGCGCTATGTATTCGGTTAATCATTTTGCTTGGTACTTTCACTTTCAGACTTTCTGGCTTAGCTTGTGTATTAAGTTAAAATAAGTGTTTGCAATGCAAACGGTAACTTGGCACCCATACCGTTAAAGAGTACAATTCTATATATATATGTATATAGTATTATATACCCGTGTTTCTATAGAGTATTGCTCTAATAGTTGAGTAAAAGTAGATTTTCACTGACAATCTGGTTAAAACAATACATTGTGCTTGCGCCGGCACAAAAGTACGAGCATAATTATTCAATGAAATTGAATTGAATTGTAGTATTTATTTAAGTGCCACCGAAGAGTATTACCAACTGATTCAATAGTCGGCTTTTCTGCGGCAGCCAGTCAAAGGAGTGCCTCTTTCATCTGAGCATTTGTGTTTGCTCATATGTGTCAGAGAAGCCACATTTTTGCCAGAACACATGCGCTCGTGAGTGCTCATAACGCTAACGGGTGGCAGATGCGAGGGAGTGCAGTGTTGAGAGCAACTGAACGAAAGGAAGTTGTTAAAGGGATTGGGTGGCACTTAACTCGAAGCACAACTGTTGATAAAATACCAGCATGATGTGTATTTTCTGAAGATGCCAACGAATATTTAAATAAACAAAATGATTTATGTATGTACAGGTATGTGCGTGACTTGTTTAGACAATAAGTGGGCATAGCATATAGTACATGTGTGTGTGGTGGGGGGGAAAAGGCACAACTTTGTATAGCCTTACATTTATTTAAAATTTACATATCACGCTTTAGTTAAGGTGAATGTAAGAAAAGCTGTAGGGCTTTATAAATATAGGGTGAGCCCAAGATTACCTTTAGTTTTCGAGAAATATTCTGCCGATCCTCGCTCGAATACGGTCTTCAGGTGCCTGTTTTAGTTTAAGGAAAAAGTCTACATACTGTGAATTGCTCTGAGTGGCGTGGTGTGCACCACCCTCGACTATCACCCGCAATGAGTAGTTGGAGATTTTATTTAGGATTGAACTGATCAGATTAACGCGCAATACCAGTTATTTATATACTTTATATTATACTGTTTTATTGATTAAGAAACACGCCAAAATATCATATAAATAATTGATATATTGAAAATACTCCACATATCTTCTAACCAAATCTGCATAAAGTAATCTTTCCATGCAAAAAGTTGGAAGAAGAGGAAATTATTTCAAAATATACCAAACCAAATATCTCATGTAATTATTTTGTAAGATTGGAAAGTTTGGCGAAGTTCGAAAGAAACTCTGGTGATTTTACGGAACCATGTATGAGTGTGTATGAGGGTACTGTTTCATAAAGGTGCTGCCCTGCTTTACCCCAAGTGGGTATTTATGCCTTTGCTCACGTGTGTATGTTTTCTGAGTGCGCTTCTTGGTTTATTAAATGTGAAAATTATGCAAATTATGTGGCAGGTAAATTTTATATAAGCATTTGCCAGCATGAGCAGCTAAATAGGTAAGTAGTAGCGCCGTTTGGCTGCATGAGTGTTTTTAATTAAATACTTACACAATGGCTTTATTTCGCCGTACAAAGAAATTTATAATTTGAAAGTGAGTTGAGCGGCGCTTTCATATTAGGTGCTTTATTGACAGATATTAGCCTTTTTCGCCAATGGCTAAGTAATTGCATGGTGTGAAACGGAGACAGCTGTTAACTGACGCTGAAATATTGCTTGAAATTTATTATGTACACAATTAGACATCGAAAAGAAAGTTGTGTATTCAATTTGAGACCATTAGCACTTAAGTGTAACCGAATGTAATTTCATATACCAGTTCCAAAGAATGCCAACTTCATAAATTAAATGTACACGTACTTAGAGTATTCACCGCAATTTGGAAATCTGTTCTGTAATACTGGTAACCAGCCTTGGCTCAATACACTTGTGCCAACGTTTTTTCCAATCATCGAAACAGTTGTTAAATTAAATTTCCAGAATAGCCTTCAATGCGCTTAGGGATTCACCTTTAATGCCTTCAATTGACTTAAAACAGTTTCACAGTATAATACGGTAGTTGCGGTACGACATTGCTTGAAAATTTGGCGAAAAAGTGATTTTGGAACTAATCGTGCTTTCACTTTTCTTAAGCTCAACTGATCTTTCAAAATTGTTTTCACTGATCCTCCTGATATTCCAACGATGACAATAAGAATTTGCCTTATCGTAAAAATCGCCGAATGCACCATACGTATGTACTTCAGAAAACAAGCGTATACTAAACACTAATGATTATTTTGTTGTGAAATTTGGCACAGATGTCACTGACAGTATAGCATCCCATAAAAAATATTTCGGCGAATTAGTTTTCGCGTGAAATTTAAATTAAAAAGTAATACTAGTATGGGGACTACGAGATATTTAATCAATAATTATTGTTCTGATTGAACCTATTTTTGGCATACATACTATTATTATAAGAGGATTCTCTTCGAATTTCTGTAATACATAGTAATACTTATATATCTCACAGATTGACGGATATTTTTTATATAAAATTCACAATAGATACTGTGGTCCACATATTCGGTATTCTGGGGCTTGAATAACACACAAGGTAGTACACCTCAAAGGCACCATTCGTTCAAAGTTTTATCCAAATTTTAAAATTATGTTATATGAGAAGTAGGCGTAGTTTGTGTCTGATTTCGTCCATTTTCGCACCACAGTTCCCAATAATAGTGCCTATTGAATGCGGTTGAAATTCCAATAAAGCTCTTTCGAACTATCTCGGGTGAAAAATTTTATATCTCTGGTTCATTTATTCGTACAAGGTGTGTTCCAAAGCAAACAGGGCTTTTTGAATCTAGCGTCCCCTGGTGGCGCCATATATATGCCGACAGGTGCGTTAGAATCTGCTATTCTTATTGATTGTCCAGTGAGAACATGACATGACATTTCGTATATTGGAAGTGAAGTTATTGCGTTTTAAGTGTCAGTTTGTTTGTGTTATCGGCGCGAAAATGAGCTTTGAATAAAGAGCCAACATTAAATTTGTTTCAAAATTGGTAAAACTTTTACCGAAACATTTCAATTGATGAAACAAGTTTATGGCGATGATTGCCTATCCCGTAGCAGAGTGCACGAGTGGTTTCAATGTTTTCGAAGTGGTCGTAAGGTCATAAATGACGATCAACATGTGCGCCAATCAAAATCCGTAATCACCGGAAATTCCATCGAAACGTACTCTGAGGCCTGCCAGGGTTTTAACAGGACGGGGGCGGTTGCGACATTAGCCCGTCAGCCATTTCTGATCAGTGTCAGAATACCGCCGCCACCAGCTCAGGGTTCTACCAAATCCAAATAAAAGGTTTCTCAAAAAACCAGTCCAAAGCCAAAGGCCTTGAAGGCCATGAAGGCGTTACCCAGGATGCACCAGATTGGAGGCGACCTGCACTACATCCCGCATTGTGGAGTTATTGCACTTTATATGCTTTCGATTAATTACGTTTTGTGTTCATGGTAATGATCCGACAATGGACAGACAGTCACTCGGAATTCAACTTGTCTCGTCATCCTGATCATTCATACATATATATATACAGATATGTAATAAGAATATATAAGTACATATATCTTGAATAGTTTTAGGTGATATAAACAATCATTAGGTGAACAAAATTATTATGCGCTATAAAAACATGATGCAAGAGTATAAAAATCATAAGCGAAACCAACCAATTCATCCAAATCGACTGCAAAGCCAAATGTTCATGATGTCAATAATTGGTATTTGGTGGGATCAGAAGGGTGTGTTGTGTTATGGGCTTCTAAAGTGCGGTGAAACTACTAATGAGGAACGCTATCGACAAGAACTCATCAAATTGAAGCGATCGATTGTCAAAAAATGGCCGGAATCCACATCAGAACAGTATATCAAAAACTGGCTGTATTAATTTTTAGCTACAGTTTTTCTTTGATGGAATCTTCAAATTATTTAGAGTAATTCTACAGCGTTTGTTGGCATGTACTTACAAAGGAACGAAAAAGCGATTTTGTATAGAAGTCGGATTTTATTTTTAAATTTTTTTTACAGGGTCCGGCACTTGAAGTGTAACCAACTTCAGACCGTTCGCGCAGCTGTCGCACTGGAATCAGCTGTTTATAAATTTGCTGAATTACAGTTCGGAGTATTGTTCACAAGTGTACAAAAGCGTTTTGCCAAAAG